>NW_020897730.1:4264463-4667637 GCF_003984885.1 Neopelma chrysocephalum
TGTGCTGTTTGGGTTTTTTTGTTTTGTTTTATTTGGGTTTTTTTGTTATTGTTGGGTTTTTTTGAGGTTTTAATAGCAGAACTCTTTTTGCACATGAGGAATTGCTTAAAAGTTTCCAGAACATTTTCATTCAAAAGAAAAAAAAAAAGGCAAACAAAACTATTGTGAGTCTGAAGGAAGGATGTGGATGGGCTCTCTCATTCTAGTGCCAATGGTTTCATTACAAGCTTTACATTTGCTCTTGTGGGTTTTTTATTTGTTTGTTTGTTTGTTTTCTTCTTAAAACACTATTACCTGTGTGCATTATGTAAGATTTTGATCTTCTTGTTACTTTTGAGAGTATAATTTAGTCCCTGTGGTTTTGAAGCAAAGCTTGAAGCCTTGTCTTGAACATTTTGCTGTTCTTAGGTTACTTAAGTGAGAAACAAGAACAAAATAATCATTTTGGATTGAAATAATTCACTTCGATACAGAAGTGTTTGGTTTAATGGACCATTTTTCTCCATTTTTCTGCTCTCCTTTCTTCACAAATATCTCATTTTTCTTTTCAAACACTAATAACTGATTTCTGCCTACATAAAGATCTAAACGCTGTAAGAAGTAGCCACTGCTAGTTTCAGATACAACATGTTTTTCAGAAGTCTCTGTCTAATTTACAATTGTCATGATTTACAATCACATTATATTCTCTCCACCTGTTTTTAAGTGAAAAAAATTGAATAACAGAGGAAGCTGGCTAAATAATACCCCAGTTTTGCACCTTAGTGGCCTTTTATTTCTGTTTAAATTTCCCATGGTAAAATATATTTACCCACACGCTCTGTTGCAAGATCACCAATGATGACATGAAAACTGCACTCTGCTTGGAGAGCTGAGAGCACAAATCAGCATAAAAATATAGAAAAGGACTTCTTTTCTCCTCTAAACCTGTCAAATCATAGATTCTTCTCACAACACCTACCTAACCAGATGTAGATGAAATTTCTTATTGGCAGCTTTGTGGCTTTTCATTCAGAAAAAAAGCATCACTTACTTTCTGCTGTGTTCAGTTCTGGAAGGAAAGCTTCATCCTGCAGTCACCACACTCCAGAGATTTCCTTCCTCAGTGAATTGTGGGTTGAAGTCTGCAGTGGGAACACTTTGTGAATCATTTGGGTTTTAATACTGCATTTACAGTGACACACATATACAGCCATGGACCCAAATCTTCAAGCTTTACAATTTATTTTAGTTGTGTATCCATACATTTGGCAGAGTCAGGCTGAGAAGGCCAGGTGCCATTCACAAACCTCTTTATAATTACCAGAAGAGATAAGTGTTTCTTTTTGGCATGTCACCTTAATTAGTTGGTTTTGGGAAACCATGCAAGAGATAGATATCTAATTTTCGCCTCAATTCCCACATTGATTCTGTGCTGGAGACAACTGACACCTTTTTTTTCCTTGTCAATGGTAAGGGGACCCCTGGTTCTGCTGGACAGCATGGTGAAAAAGGAGAGAAGGGTGATCCAGGAAGAGTTAGGATAAAAGGTAACTACACATTTTATCTTTAGCCTTTTTGTTTCCTATACAATGTCTAGGCAATAGTGTGAGAAAAACATATTCATCTACTCTTTAATAAATTCATTACTTCAGTAAGTTACTGAAACCTAGAGGGCATGTATGTCCAAATTGCTTTCTTGGTACCATCTCTTCTTGCTAAACACAAGATCAACACAGCATTTTGTGGTTTTTATTCTATAGTTGAGCCATAAAACAGTTTTAACAGCATGTTATTAATGCTAACAAATGATTTTTCATGTCCTGTGATTGATAGCTGGGGTCTTACAGAGGTTTGTATAGCAAAGACTCAGCAGAATATAAAATACTATTGTACAGAACCACCTCCTGAAGTGTCATATATCAATATCACAGCTGATCCTCAACTTAAGCCACCAACATCCTTCTTGGGAAAAACTCAAAGTTTCAATGACTATTCAGATTCCTGCTCCTATTTCTAAAAATTACTCTTGACCAGGCATTGAAGAGAAACAATAGGCCACTGGTTGCACAACTGAAATTCGTGTAATTAAATAGATCAAAACCTCTCCACAGTTATGGTTATGATTTGCAAAAGCAAAAGAAACAGAGAGCAGTAAATTACAGCAGTCTGAAGGCAAAGCTGAGTTAGAAATGCTAAACTAATTATTCAAACAAAAGATTGTCCATCTTATTGTTTATAAAAAGTTAGCTTAGCTTTGGATGCCTGTGGTTTTTTACAGATGTTGGAGAGGGGAAAACATTTTCTTCTATTTGCAAAGGATTTCTTGACACAGCAAAAGTTACATTTTTATAAATATCGGTGCAAGAGAAATCTAGGGTGTAAATAAAACCTTTGGGAAATACTGATGCAAATATTCTGCATCATATGACATTGCTACATCCTGATTTCACTGAAATTAAGAATAAAACTCAGACTGATTTCAATATTTTGACTCTCTGTATAGCATGAATAAAAGCCACATTCTTGTGGTGCCTCTAAACATGTCTTTTACAGAGAGACCAAGTTGTTCCATGAGGTGTCCAACTAAAGCCTTCCTAAGCCTAAAATACTTCACCAAGGAAATGTGAATTCAAGGACTGGGAATTATCATGCAGATATGATGAATGGTTACTCAGCATTTACCTAAGAAGAAGTAACCTCCACCTCCCTCCCCAAAAATAATTACTGAAAATATTATACTTCTTTTTCTTTTCAAAATATTTTAAGGATTAAAAGGTGAAAGAGGACCTACTGGGGTTCCAGGATATCCAGGCCAGAGAGGTCTTGATGGCAGAGATGGGGAACTAGGATTGCCTGGGGAAAAAGGAGTTGAGGTATGTTTGACTCTCCCAGATTGTTTTTCCATTTCAATTAATGTATTATCTTATGAAAGGTTATGAAAGTTTTTATCCACTGAAAAATTATTTTCTTGTAAATATCATTGCTTATTTTGGTATTCCTGAATATAATTTCTGCCATATACTGTGTCCCAATATTATGGGATCAGGAAGCAAAAAATCCACTAACCCCTTTGTTCCTATTGCCCTTAAATATTTAAAAATACTAACATCATCCATGTAGTCTCTTAATTGTGGAAAGTGGTTTCTCCACATAATTCTCTAACATGCTTTTTCATAATCAAAGAAAGGAGAAAAATTAGCTCTTGTTACTTCTTACCAGCAAGTTTTCTTTCAGGGCGATGCTGGAGTATCACTTCCAGGTGATAAAGGATTCCCTGGGCTCCCAGGACCTCCTGGGGTAAAAGGACAGATGGGATTGCCTGGTTTGGGGTTTCCTGGCCCTCCAGGAGCCAGAGGTAGCCCTGGAGACTTTGGTGATACTGGTAATGTTGGGCCACCTGGTCCAAAAGGCCAGAAAGGTAATTTTGACTGTTTACATTAAGAATGAAATAACAAAAATACATGTTTGGTGGCATCCATTACAGTTTCATATGTATTACATGAAGTGTTATTCATTTATAGTGAAGGTGTTCTTAATTTATAGGAAAATACAACTTATATTTAAGGCTTGGTCTGTTTTTTGTTTATAAAAAGTGCTTAGCCAAACAAAAACATCTGCACTGATAGTGATATATATGAACCGGAACTATACATAGAATTGAAATGAAAATATTATTTCTTTCTTGCACTAGAAACTATTGTAAAGACAAATTTCCAAGACAAGTAAAATAAAACCAAAATACAAAATTGTAAGAAATACAACTGTATTACAACAATTTGAAATATAACCAATATTATATAGAAGTGTCAAGAAAAATATATTTTAAGATTCTCCATCAAAACATAGATAATATGGAAATAACAATGTGCATAATTAGTCACTTCACATTTGCACATCTAGTTGGTTAGTTCCACAGAAATATTACAGTAAGTGTTCAGACTCCATTTATTCTAAAATTAAATAAGCCAGTTTCTTCTCCCTTTTGCTTCAGGTGAAACTATCTGCATCACATCACCATACCCTGGAAATCCAGGTCCCCCAGGTTTTAAAGGTGTTCAAGGTATGTTTATATATAGGAGAATTTTTTATTTTAATTGAAATTTAAGTTGCTAATTTTAAAAAAGAAGCTATCCTAAAAAGCTGCAGCATTCCACTTTTTCAGCAGATACATGTCTGAAAATGTAAAATTGCAAATACACAGGAGTATACTCATCTAATAGAATCAAGGGCCAGACAGCTGCAGTTTGCATGATCAAAAGGTGTGCAGGCTGCCTCCATAGAAATAATTAAGTGAAGGTAGTTTCAAACTCTGTCCTGCCTCAATTAAAATGCATGAGAGAGTCTGTAAAATATGCAGATGGCTGGAGTTAGATAAGACCTGGAGTATGTACATCTGGGTACTGGGAAAAAGAGATGTGCAAGGCAAGGATATGCTGCGAGGCTGTAATTTCTAAAACTATATTGCTCATGGCAGGTTGAAATTGAGCCCTAAAATCTGAAAACTTATTACCATTATTTCAATTTTTAAACTTAATTTAAATTCAAAGAACTCATCCAGGAACTGGCAAAACATTTCTTGTGATCGCCTCCAAAGCATTTGAAATTGCTCAGAAAATCCTGATCAGAAGAATTGGAGACAGTGGATTTTCAAGCTCCTTAATGTGGTATTACCCAGTTCCCTGACATCAGTATTGTGGGTGGGAGCAGAAGTTTATACAGACATGACAGAACAGGGATTCGTGTATTGAGCTCATCTGCACCATTCCAGAAGCAGGATATAGCACAGGAGAGTATAAGAACTTGACACCTGTCATTCACTATGTTAATACTGCTGGTGTCCTGTAACATTAAAATATTATAGGAAAGATTTTTTTTCTAATTCAGTTGATTTGCAATCTGCTGTTTATGGAATACAGAGTACATTTGAGAACTCTGTCAGTTTATGTATTTCTTTTTTATTTCCAGGACCAAAGGGTTTAAAAGGACTCCCTGGGCATCCTGGACCAAATGGCTTTGAAGGGCCAAAAGGCCGTCAAGGCAGGCCAGGAGCAGGAATCCCTGGGCCAGAAGGTGAACTGTGCTTCTCTTAATCCAGGAGACCTGCTGGTCAGATTGTAATATATAAATGCAAGGAAAGATAGCTACCATGGTAGAACACCGTAGCATAGAATATAGAATAAAATGCAAACTTCAACAAAAGCTAGTGGAACAGGAATCTTTACCAGTATCCCTTGCTTTATTCCAGCTTTGCAGGTGCTACAATAACCTGAAGTTCAGTGTCCAGAGAGGAAATATTCTCAGAAAACTGAGAACAATTAGTGAAATTTTAGGAAAGGGAGTAAACTGGACAAGAGTGACAGTAGTCAAGACAGATGCTGCCCCAAAGAAAACCCCTGTCACTTCCCACAGGAATTTCCTCCTTCAACCCTCATGTATCATTAGCTATAAATGAGAAATCTGAAATTTAATGTGTGATGTTATTTTTCTTTGCAAAGTAATAATTTAAATCTGGTTACATTTGGATTATAATACAACAGCTTGGGGGGAAAAACAAACAAACAAACAAAAAACCAAACACCTCCTGAATTATACCCTATTTGAATTTAAAAATCCTATCAACAGGCTTTCGAGGCACAGCTGGTGATCCTGGTGATCAAGGTGAAAGAGGATCTACAGTTGATGGTAGAAATGGCCCTCCAGGTCCACCTGGCATAGATGGTCAGAAGGGTCTTCCAGGTGACACCACTTATGGCCCTCCGGGAATCCCAGGCAACAGGGGACTGCCAGGACCCCCTGGTGCTCAAGGAGCAAGGGGTAATCCAGGCATTCCTGGGCTTCAAGGTATGGGCCTGTTTTTATGAAACAGTTTATGAAACATTTTGTTAAAGGAGAAAATCTGAGCAAAGATGGCCCTAATTGAGATAAAACTTCCTCTTACCTGGAACCATCATGTTGACTGTGAACAGTGCATCGTGATTTTACATTTACATTTTCACAGTTCAGGTTGACCAGCCACTGAGGGGATCTGCACTGCAGGAAGAGAAAGATGCCTTTACCCAGTTCATGGAGTAACATGCAGCTTCCTATTCTTACTATTACTTGCTGCCTGGTGTCCATCTGGGCTTGGGGCCTCCTGCTCTGCCACACAGATAGTCCTTGCCTCAGATTGTTTAGTCAAACCTGAACAGACTGGAAAAAGGCAGGAGAACACTCAGGGAGAGAGGGGTGAATTTCTTTGCCCTATTATGCAAAGAAATAAGGAAATAAGAAAAGAGGATATTATTATACAATAATATCCTTTATGTCTTGTGCACTACACTCCTTGCTTCTGCAGGGGAGTTTTGCTGGTTGCTGCAAAGAGATCTCCACAGTGCATTTCCTTCCCACTTTACAGAGGATATTGCTGTTTCCTTTTCTAGGTCTTCCTTTTGCCCAGCCTTAAGCACTTCCACACATCCTTCTGTGCAAGGAACACCTGTAGAACTGACCCCAGAGCTGTGTGCCTGGTGCAGGCCAGTGAGCTCCTCCCACTCTGCTCCTACTCATCAGAAACCATCATCCTTACTTAGAGATGGGGACTAAATTCATATTTGTTCCTTAAAGAAAGGAGCTTTCCACAACAGCCAATTCTAAATTGCAGGAAAGCACCAGTTTTCACAAACTGCAAAAACTAGAGGACAATTAAGACACTACAGTAACTGAACATGTAAATTTCAAAATTAAAATTAGGAATTCTGAAGGATGGTGAGGAATGGAACTAAAACATTTTATAATGCTGTTTTTTCCCAGGACAACCTGGCACTCCAGGATTTCCAGGTGCCAAGGGTTTTAGAGGCCCAGAAGGTGATATAGGAGCACCAGGCTGTCCAGGCTTCCCTGGTCCACCATGTGTCACGGGCTTACCAGGGCCACCAGGACTCAGAGGTGCCATGGGCCTGCCAGGACCTCAAGGTATACCACGTCCATGGGGTTGCCTCACAGCACTGAGCTTTGCACATAGTTTCTGGCAGATTTCATCACACGATTTTTGTAGCTGACATGACAAATATTTCCACGGGGCCTGCCCATTTCTGGGCGTGTACATTATATTTTGCGCATTTCTTTAAACTCAAGGAATGTAGACTGTGCATCCCAGATATTTTCCAACTTTCCTTTCTTTCCCATGCTGTTCTTTAACTGGCCAAATCACAGTGTGTTCACTATCAAGTAACAAATGGAAGAGTTAACTCTTATTCTGTTGTCCTCATAGCTTAACTGAGCTCCTGTCACTACTTTCATACTTTTATCTTCCTTATTCTTAAGTGGAATTGTTATTTAGGAAGAGCTAGGAGACATATATATCAAATGTATTTACAAATTAGTAGGGATTTTTCACAGTGCTCTTCTACTGATACGTCTGTCACTAAAGAAATACAAGAAAACAAACATTCCAAGTGATAAATCTAGGCAGGACCAGGACTCCAACATGGTAATAAAGCTTCCAAGTAATTTTGCCATGTTTGCTGATATTTAAATTTATACCAAAACTTTCTGCTTTTTAGATACAATTGCTGAACCTTTTCCTGCATTTACATACATAGATTAAAGCTCTTTTTCTCAGGTTTACCAGGCCTTAAAGGTCAGAGGGGAGACAGGGGCCTAGCTGGGCCACCTGGAATCAAAGGTCTAAAAGGTTCTCCAGGCTCACAAGGTCCCCCAGGTCCTCCAGGCTCACAAGGACTTCCAGGACTTCCAGGCAATAGAGGACCTGCTGGTTTCCCAGGAGAAACAGGTGTGTCAAACATCCTGCAAACCACTTCATCTATCACATCTCTTGTAGAGGAACCTATTTCTGCTGCTGTTAACACTAGGAAGTACTTTGCACCCTCCTTTCTTTCCAGCTTCAAGAATAAGACCCTGCAGCAGGGTAGAGTCAACTAACCATAGCACCCCTTGTTCTTTCTCTTATGATAAAATCAAAGGGATGGAAGTAGTTCAGTGCATGTTGGTGTATCCTGGTACTTTAGCTGTTTTACAGCACTGACCTATTTCCATGTATTATTTCCTGACTGTAATAGGTTGTAATATGCTATAGTAAGAACAATATGTTTTAGACATTGGCCCATTAAGGAGACTGGTTAACAGTGCCTTGGGATGCAATACTGAAGGGCAAAGAAGTCCAGGAAGGCTAAATATTCTTCAAGAAGGAAATCTGAAAGACATAGGAACAGGCCATCCCCATGTGCTGAAAGACGAGCAACAGGAAAGGTGACCAGCATGGCTGAACAGAGAGCTTTGGCTGGAACTCAGGAAGAAAGGGAGAGTTTATGAAGTTTGGAAGAATGGCCAGTCAACTCAGGAGGATAAGGGTATCATGAGCTTATGGAAGGAGAAAATTAGAGGGACCAAAGTGCAACTAAGACCTCGATTTGGCTACTGCTGTAAAAGACAATGAAAACATTTCTATAAATACACTGGCAAAAAAGGAGGGCTAAGGAGAATCTCCATCCTTTATTGGATGGGAGAGAGGCTGAGGTACTTAATCCCTTCTTTGCCTCATTCTTATGTAAGACCAATAGTTCTCTGGGTACCAGGCCCCTGAGCTGGAAGATGGGGACAGGGAGCAGAATGAAGCCCCCATAATCCAGTAGCCACATGCAAGATCTGCTGGTGTGTTGGGGATAACAGCTTTGGTAGTAAGTGTAGCCTAAATCTCCAGGAGGTGGCAGCAGGCAGGAGGAGAATGTTTGTTTCAAGGGAATCTGGGTTTCAAGAGATGTTTGATCTTGGCATGAAGCCAAGCTCCAACTGTTGGTTCTCTACCTTTGCTGATTTCCTAAGGAGTCCTTCTGAACTTCCTGCTTTTGCATTATACTCTTCCTTAGAGTATGACAGCAACGGTATAAGCAGACTGAACGTGTAAATAAAGCATTTCATATTACCAGGAAGCAAAGGGATTCAGGGACCCCAAGGATTCCCAGGACTCCCAGGAACACAAGGCACAATGGGAATCTCCGGTGTAAAAGGCGAAGAAGGAAAAATGGGTCCACCTGGGCCTAGTGGAGAATGTGGGGATATAGGAGTAAAAGGTTTGTAAAAATCCACTTCACTCTGTAGTTATGTTGATGCTGTGTTTAGTTTTGCTACTGCTGTGTTAGGAATATATTTACTTTTTATAGGAAAGAGAATAACCATCTCCACAATCACAGGCAGTACACAATTGCCATCTTTTGTAATCTTTCATAATTCTGATTTAATATCACCTGGGTTACTACTGAATTAACTAAAAAGTAAGAGAAGCAGGATAAATTTTGTTAGCAGTGAGCCTGGTGAAACAACTGAGAACCACATTAGTATTTGAAGGCTTTCTCTATTAGTGAAGCCATTACTAAAATTAATTTTCAGGACATGTCATTCATGAGATATACTTACATTCCATATTTTTGGCTCCAAGGTGAAAGAGGGTCTCCAGGAGACAGTGGCTACATTAACATCCGTTTAGAGAAAGGACAAATGGGAGACCCAGGGTTTCCTGGTGAGAATGGATTTAGAGGTGAAAGAGGTAAGTTCGTAAAATAAAGCCCTGGATTCATAAAATAAAGCATGGACACACATTCATCTCCTATAAATCACTGGTTTTCACAGGTAGGGACTCTTGGCTGCAGAAACGCCCAGCAACCTTATCATGTTTATGGATTCTTAAAGTAGCAGGATAGTTTCTTTGGACAATTACACAACACACAGAGTGTGGCAATACACAGTGTGAAAGCGTTGCCATAATCAAAATAAGTGTCAAATAATGGCTTGACTTTATTGGTCATTATCTTGATCTGCAATTAACTTCAGGTGAAAAAGGCAATACTGGTTTCAGAGGCACCCGAGGATTTCCAGGGAAGAATGGTGTTCCAGGACTGCCAGGTGACCAAGGTGACACTGGAGTGATGGGGTTTCCAGGATCATTGGGTTTCCCAGGACCAAAAGGCTTTAAAGGAATTACAGGTTTTCAAGGAGAACCAGGTGACCAGGTAAACAGAGTGGTAGTGAAATGTCCTGGACTTTGCAGTTATCTCCTGCCTCTAAGAAATAGGATGAAGGGTACGTGTATTGTACTCACCCATTAGATCTTCCCCTCAGAAGAGACTGTCAGTATAGTGGAAATGTAAGTTGCCTAATATCTAAATGCTTTGATTACCTTTTAGCGGGAACTGTAGTTGGAGTCAGCAAAGGGCCTCTCCCAGCTGCATGTTCTGAGTTTGTTCTCTTGCCACTTGGTGGAAGTCCAGGCTACACTACACTAATTAGGGGGAAAAAAACAGATGCACCATCAATTTTTTACCATTATTCCTAAGAACAGATTGACAGATCACTTACCACAGAGATCATAACACAGCGGCAGCACAATTAGGAGATTAATATGTAGCTGCTCCTTCATATCTCACTGTGGCCAAGCCAAGAGACACAGCAAACCAAGTAATCTCTGGCTGTAGTGCCAGTTTGCCCCAAGCAGACCCCAGGCAAGCAGTACTGCTCAGGAACAAATATACAATCTCACACACACATATATATATATATGGATATAAGGTACAATTCTTCACTTCTTGTGTGCTAGGCAGACAGACAGTGAGATTACATGAAGCATAAAGCACAGGGTTTTTTGGTAAAAGGGACATATTTTTTCTTGATTTGTATTTTATGAAATTTCTTTGAAGAGATAATGTGTGATTTGACGATTATAGATCATTATTCAAAAGGAAAAATAGGGAAATCTTTACATTTTTATTGTTACAATACAACATATTGCTGATTAATGTTTATAGTAAATTTTGGGTAACATACAACAATATTTGGTATATTTTAATGGTACCTTTTAAATCAAATTACTCAGGCCATCTGTGAGGAATTTAAGCTGTTATGAGCCAAGAGTTAGAATAAAGTATAAAAGCACAAATTCAAAATTATTAGCAAGTCTAATCTACAGTTTCTTGGAAGTGTTAGTGGTCAGTGTTAGACATGTAACAAAGACAACATGCTTTTCTGTTGAGCTTAAGATACAGTTTTTCTAAGAGCACCAAATGCTCTTATAGATTATTCCTGCTACACATACCATATGTCAAACATTTTTATTTTGTTTTTTAAAAAAATCAGGGTGATGTTGGCTTACCAGGAATCCCTGGAAATCCAGGACTGACCGGCCCAAAAGGATGCAAAGGTAATGAGTTTATACAGACAGGCTTTGAAAAGAGCAATATTGTTATGATGTGTGTGCAATAGATGACACGGACTCAGTAGAAAATATAATTTCACTTCTGTCCTGCTTTCCCTTAAAACATGAGTGTAATTAGAAACAAGTCTGACTTACCTGAAGGCAAAAATTGCATTTCAGTATACCCTGTGACAGTTTTTTCCTTTAAAAGATGATCTTACTAATTTAGAAGATAAATTTGTGTCCAATTTCACAGAGTTTAAAAATTCCATTAAAAAACATGTACAAATCCATTCTTATGGATATGGAAAATTAGTCAATATCCATAAAAGAAAATGCAATCAAGGTGAACTGTCATAATTCGCATGTGCCAAAGCAGTTTTCATTCTGTGTTCTCTCAGTCCCTTTTATAGCTGTTAATATCTATTAGTAAATTTTCTGATCTTACAAAATTGTCCAGCTTTGCTTTTGTGGCTGAAAAGGATACTTGTATAAAATGGAAGTCATTGTACCTCCACAGGCGAGAGAGGCGACCCAACTCCTCTGCTTGGTGCACGTGGTCGGAAAGGGGCTCCCGGAGATCCAGGATTACCAGGTACCTCGGTCTGACTGACAAAAGAATCGGATTTAAGAGCTTGTTTTCTCTCAGTTTTGTGAGCAGAGAGGGAGCTCTGCTTCCTGTGCATACTGAGTGGTTCTGTAGTGAACCACAGGGACTAAAGAGACATCCCAGTGTGCAGCAAGTGTGGCATGAGCATAGGAGGTGGAGTCTGCTGCGGTCCAGCACAGCACTGATGGACACAGCAACACTTACTGGAACCAAACCTGGCCTGGCTGTCTCGTGCTGGCCATTTCTGCTCTGTCAGGTATCACCAGTGAGGGCTGTACAACTCACTGCTAATAGGCAGATGCAAAGATCTGAAATATTTGGATAAGATTCTCTTTCTAGTCAAGAAACCCTTTACTTATATTTTTTAACTTATCATGAAATGAAGAATGGGCAACTTTTAAAAAATAAATGCTAGATTACTCTTTTTTTTTTTAGGACTCTGTGGATTCCCAGGGGAGAAGGGTTCACCAGGAATCCAAGGACAACCTGGAGGGCCAGGATCCAAGGGTGACCCTGGATATCCAGGAATACCTGGATTACCAGGTAACACCAAAATTTAAAAAGTAGCGTGATAGCACTGTTGAGGAGGCCCCTCTGTGGAGGAGGCTAGAGAAATCAGAGATGTGAAGGGGTGTATTGAAAGCTATTTCTGTGCCTATAGACAGCAGAAATTGTCTGCTCAATCTCAGAGAACAAGATCCATCAGTTCTTCATTCATCCCCAAACACTTTAAGGTACCACTGATTAACACAGTGTATTGCATAGCATGGGGGAAAAAAAAAAATCAACAATTTAATAGATTTGCATAATCACAGATTATTTTTTTTTCCGCTCTCAGGAGCTACAGGTCCTCAGGGATTACCAGGTGAACCTGGAGAAAGAGGGAAACATGGAATTTTGGGGCCTCCAGGATTGCAAGGGTTACCTGGATCCCAAGGCAGAAAAGGTAAAAAGTATACAGTGCCATTCTAGTGGTAATGTAACAGTATCAAACATAAATACCCTTTTAGGAGGGAAAATGGAAAAGGCCTGACTGTGACCATGATTTGGATTCTGTGGTCTCTTAAAGTACTAGAAGAATTAAGCCAGTTCCCATCACCTTTGAAAAGTAACATAAATGCTACTTCAGAAAATTGGGATACAATTTAAAAGGAGAAAGGTAGAAACAGAGTCTGGCTCAGCTGATGTAACTAATAGCAGAACTCAAGAAAAAGGAGTTTGCAGTAATTCAGTTGTTTCACTTCAGTTATGCTGTGTTCTACATTTTCACCATGGAGTGCCACTGTTACTCTACAAACCCAGCAGACTGCAACGGACAGATTTGTCTTCCAAACTTGTTTTAACAAATTATGATAACTTGTTTTTTGTTGTTGGTTTTCTTGTGTTGTTTTCTCCCAAAACTGAATTTTGAGGGATTTAATGTAGAAGTGTTTCCTCCAAATCCTAATTTACATTTCTCACCATGATTATTGTGTTTAGATTGAACTGTAGTTCATCCATATGGTTGTTTTTGTTGGAGAACATGATTAACTTTTTCTATGTTCAGAATTGAAATTTTAAGTTACAGTAATAGTTCACGAAGAAAGTTATCAACTCTGTATCCTCTCTCTGTTATATTGTGCTTCATAACCAGTTCCTGAACAGGAAAAATATTAGTGATCCATATACAGAAACCACAGTAAAGTAACACTTGGAGCTGTGATAAATGGTTAGAGAGAACAACAGATCCACTTTTTCAAATTCAGCCTAAGGAAAAATCAAGGTGGTTTCTTATAAACTACTGAAAATGTAAATGAAAAATGGAAACCATTTATGATTGTCTGCAGTAAATAAGTGGTGCTGATTTAAACTGTCATGACAGATTCCCTGCTGGTGCATAATGTACAAGAGAGCATTTCAGTGTTGCAAACAATATCTGCTGTAACAAAGGCAAAGATCTGCAGTGGCAGGGATATCTGAATTGAGAAGGGTCAAGAAAACCACAAAACATTCTTCTGCTGAAAACTTCTTCACAGCAGATGGACTCTTTACTTCCTGTCATAAGTGATAAGACACTTCTTCTCTATATTGTGCAGAAGTTATTCCAAGTCCTGCACAGGAACATAACAAATTAACACAAGTGCTGCAGAGGGAAAAGTTCAGTTCCAAATAGTGGTTCATTAGACACCGAATTGCCTGCTGGATTCTATATATTGCCAGCATAGTTGAGAAGAAGGGTAGCAACTTTGAAAGTACACCCAGTAATGAAAACGGAATGGTATTTGTATTCCAATTCAATTGGAGAATATAGATCTTAGTGCTGTTTTCAACAAGTGTTGTTGCCAGCATTAAAAATGAAATTGGCTGTGCATAGCTAAGTACAGAGCCTTGTCTGTCCCACTGGTTCTCATTTGCATGAAAGGCCTTGTGCCTAAAGAACTTGAGGATTTTTTAAAAATTAGTTAAACAGCATCTACAAAAGTATAATCCCATTTTCTTTATTACAGTAGTTTTACTAGTTAAGGACTTAGTCTGGCAAGCCTTACTTGTGTGAGTAATCTTTGATGAAGAAAGTAATATTAAGAACATCAGCAGAATGACCTGTAGAAGTAGAAGCTGAATTGGGCTGTACAATACAGAAACAGTAGTTCATGCACAGGTCAGCCAATTCAGCTGTACCTAGAAATATGGGACTATAGCAATCCAAAAATCTAGAATTACAAGTGCTGATATTATAATGGATTGTTGGCAAATGTGTCAGAAATTCCCTGGAAAGCAAGTAAACCAAGCCATCGATCTTGCCTGAATGAGTCAAAGATCAAAAAAGTTTTAAATGGTGACCTGGGGACCAAAATTAGTTAGGAGTTGGTAATAATTTTAAAATACCACTGTTAAATTCCCCAAATGCAACTCTTACATAAATTTGAAAATGGGAACATGTCCAAAGCACAAGGAGGCTACAGAAAGCAGGACTTTAACTTAGAATGTCATGAAAAGTTAAAGAACAATTAATTAAGGGCAAGAAGATATTACTGGTTGGATTACTAGTACCCCACATTATAAAGTGGATTACACAGAGAGTATATTATAAATGTCTTTCAGGTTTTCAAATGGTCTTCTGGATTTAAATTTTTTCCAGTCTGGTGTTTGCTACAGGCTGGAATTTTTTTCCTTTTCAATTCATCCATTGTTAAACTTTAACTAAAATAATTCAACAGTTCCTGAGGGCAGAGCTATATGATTATAATTTTTGGTGTGCCTGTTAGAGAACTCTAGTGCCTTTTTATTTTTCCTTTCTCATATGACCCACCTGTGAACTAGGGACCTTTAAATCTGGCAGATGAAGTAGTTGATGAAGGGCATTTGTGTTGCTGTTCCTACAGCAATTTGTCTCTGCCAGATTTGACCAGTTCATAAACTTAAATATGTCCATTCATATGTGCTTAAGTAGAGCAATAAGATTCATTCTGTGGATATATGGCAGATTGTTGTGCTACAGGACATGCTGGGATCGAGCACAGGCACCACGACACAGAACTTACATATCTTCTGTGCCAGGAAGGAGCTAGACAGGGAAAAGGAGACAAAGATAATTCAGACTTGTGGAAAAAAAAAAAACCCGGTGCAACTGGACTGGGAATCCTGCATGACAGGGAGAGGAATTGGTGGGGAAGGAAATGTGACATTGATGAGCAGCAGAGGTGGAACAGAGACAGGAACAGGCACTGACAGTATTGTTCAACTAATTGATGATCAGTGTCCACTCCAATCTGTCCCTCTCTGGAGGAAGAGGCATCCCAAGTCCATTGCTCTGTCTGAAACTTCTTTGAAACCTGTGACTACATGACCCATCATTTTTGCCAGATATGTTCCTATCACTAAGTAAGAGACTGTACATTTTCATATTTAATAATTTATATCTACAATTTAGGAGATTATAAAGTGCTGAAGACATGGAGATATTTTTTACCCTTCACTGCAAACAATAAACACAATCTCAGATTAGTTCAACTTTAAAAAATGGATGAAAAAATACCATCTATGTTTTTACTTACTGTTTTCTAGCAATTTTCAAAAAAGCACAGATTATAAAGCAATAGCTGTATCTGACTAGATTTAAGTCACTGTCATCTAGTGAACATACTATCATGTGCCATCATATGTCTCAATTACAGATATGTTGTCTTCAAAGACTTTGTGCTGTTCAGTTCAGAAAAATTTTGTAATAGTGTGGTGCAAAAAAGCAGAGTTTTCTGTATGAAATCTGCAGGACCAGAGAAAAGAAGTCGGGTGAAAATTTAGCCTCTTTTTAGTGTAGATAGATTAAATTGCACTTACATTTTTAACAGAAGCTGTAAAGAAGTTCCAGCTTTAAAGGTACTTTAGGTGGTGTCTGCAACCCAATCACAAGGCCATGAAGGGATAACACAACTAACTTTGAACAGGTTAACCACATGTAGCAGTAGCAGCCTAGACACAGACATAAGTTCACTATAAATTAGCCCATATCAAGCTTCCTACTGCTGACTGCAGTATGGAAATACCTATAGGATTGAAAGGTATGTTTTCTGCTTTGATGTGAAACTGTATTCTCATTGCTATTTTCAATTTGATCACATTTTCCTTTCCAAAAAGTCTGCACTCAGGTGCAGTGTGATCTTATCTTCAGTTGCCAATAAGAATCAAATTCAGCAAATACCTCATCTTGATCCAGAATGTGTTGTCAGATTAAAAAAAAGGTATAGCTTTTAATTGTGACTTTAAAGGATTATCGTGGCACCCAGTCATGCCCGTAATACCTTTCAGGTCTTCCTGGACTTCCCGGACTGGATGGCTTGGATGGACTAAAAGGTCAAAAGGGTTCTGCAGGAGCTCCAGGTAAAGAAAGGAAATAGCTGTGTGGAACAGAAAATCTTCTCTTAAATGACTGAAGGTGCAAGGAGTGGGGCGTGCTATTTTGATGTTTGCCTTGCCCAGAAAATATCATTAAAGCTCAGACTAAACTTTCAAACAGAATCTAGAGGATGCCTAATGACACACCTGCAGTTATTTGTGGGGAAAACTTTCAAACTTCCATTACTCACATAGTTTTGTTGGAATGGTTCAAGGCTGTTTATAAAATTAAGATGTTCAGTGCAGATGATTCAAAGGAGAGCCAAGTCTCCTTTTTTTTATATGTAAAAGATGAAACTAACAAATTAAAAGGAGACTTGTGAAATCCCAGCCCCATTCTTTAATGGGAGTTGTGCCACAAACTTAAGAGGAACCTGGATTTCACTCACACTGATGTATTTACAACTTTCAAAGTGTGCTTTTGAAGCATCATTTCAAAAAATAATGCTTACCATCTACCTACAGTTTACAAATATATGCTGATAGGTAATTAAATTTAGAACCATGTAAGCAGTTTACATTTCAAGTTACAGACAATAGTGAAACAATATAAAATAAACCCTGAAGAAGAGCATTAAAGCAAAGAGATTGCTTTCTTTGAAAGAGATGAAATAGGGCCAGATTCAACAAAACTCTATCCAGCTTCCAAGAGAGAACCAGAAAAACAGCACTAGGCAACCCTTGCAAGGAGGAACATCTGCAGCTGGTATTTCTATTCTGCACATCTGTATTTGTACTCACTGTAAGCTTTATGTACATAATTGTTTTCTTATAAAGGTCAAAGTGAAACAGGGCCTCCAGGATACTCAGGAGAAGTTGGACCAAAAGGAGACAGAGGTGAACCTGGATGGCCTGGTATTTCTATTCCAGGCCCCCCTGGAGAAAGGGGATTCCCAGGATTTCCAGGTAAGAAAGGGTTTTCTCCTTAGTGCTGCTTTGCAGAATTGAAATTAAGCTCATACAGGCTCTTACCCTGCTTAAGATGAACATTATACACATCCAGAATATTCCCTCCCTAAAAACATTGCTGTTGTAATAACACAGTGATGTTTCCTGAGTAGAGATACAGAGACCCCGGAATTTCTTGTTTATTATGTTACAGGAGAGAAAAGAATGAAAATAGAAAATTATGGTCTTGGACAGACTCAGGGAACTGCTAGGTAGGGTTGCCTCTTGGGAAGAAATTCCTGAAGAAAAAGAATGCAGAAGATCTGGTAGTCACAGAACTACAGGAAATCTATCAACTATTATGATGTAAATGCAAGATGGAACTGCATCACAAGATTGCAATGATTATTTAAGAGATTGGTGATATAAGAATTATATAGAAATAGGAAAAAGCAAGTGTTTGAGGAAGGGCCACAGAGAAAGTTAAGAGGTTTGAGCATCTGTCCTATGAGGAGAGGCTGAGGGAGGGGGAATTGCTCAGCCTGCAGAAGAGAAGGCTCGGGGGAGTTTATCCGTGTGTGTCAGTACCTAATGGGAAGGACACAGAGACAGTTTCTTCACAGTGGTGTCCAGTGACTGGACAAGAGGTAATGGGCACAAACTGACATACAGGAGATTCTACTTAAATATAAGGAAAAGTTTAATTTTCCTATGAAGGTAATTAAACATGGAACAGCTTGCTTGGAGAAATTATGGAAGTGTCTGTCATTGGAGATACTCAAGCCCCAACTGGACAGAGTCCGAGGCAACCTGCTCTAGCTGATCCTGCTTTGAGAAGAGGGTTAGACTAGACAGTCTCCAGAGGTTCACTCAAGCCTCAGCAGTTCTGTCATTAGCAGTGACATCAGCTTTATGCTGCCAAACCTTGCCACAGTGTCACATAACACACAGAGGAAAAATAACAGAAGGAGAATTCTGGTAAGGTGAATTATTCTGAGATGAAGACACAACAATTTTTCTCAGTTTGGTTACTAATTTGTGAACTGGGGGAGTCAACAGAATGGTGTTGTTGAGGAAAAAAGGGAAAGTTTAATTCTGAGATGTATTAACACTGTTTGACATAGGATAGGTAAGGCCTCCCATGGTGTACTATGATCAGCTTTGACAAATTAGGGAGTACTCACTAGAGAGTAAATGAAAGGCTGGGGTCAAAAGCAAGACTGAAGAAACTAGATTTGTTTTTTTGTAGAAAAGAGAAGGCAACAGAATGTAACATGCATGTTAACAGGCTGTGACTGTTCAAAAGTGTTATGCAGAGGATAGTAACCTGTAACTCTTTCTGCCTGTAACATATAAGGGCATTAATATCTTATTTTTCAGAAGTCCAGATTACAAATTAGGAAAAAAAAATGCATTTAAGGCTAGTAAGTTCATTTTGTTCTGAGGTTTTTAGGAATTGGCTGAACTCCCTTATGCTGGGAACAACCTGTGAATGCTTATCCTGTTCCAAGCAGAGTGATTTCACAGTCCCCACTCACCTTATATTGTTGCCATTTCTCCCATTGCTGGAACTTAATGGAACGTGTTTATTTGTGGCAACGTGCCAATGAGTGAGGATGCATTCTTTAGGTTACGAAGATTCTATGGGAAGAATTAAAAATTTCAAAAGATGAATATTTTCACTTTGACAAGATGGCTTCATTAGCCTGATCACTGGTATGTTTGATATACAAGTGAGAACATACATCACCTCCATGACTTCACATGTCAGCATTCTTTTACTTAGCAACTTCTGTCTGTGATCTAAAAAAACTCAGGTAATTCTGTTCTTTTCAAAAAAAACCCCATGATCCTTTAGGTAGAAGAGGACCTGTTGGACCCACTGGACCTATGGGAAGATCTCCTGATAGTGCTTCTCCTGGTCCTCCAGGCGATCAAGGACCACCTGGCTTAGATGGCATCAGAGGTATTAAAACTAAAAATACCAATTTTTATCATGTAAAAAAACCCTGAGGCTACTAGGAATCATGGGATTACTGTCTGTGGAACAAAGTATAAAAGTGCATAGGGAACAAAGAAACCCGTCAATACCTCAGTGCATACACAGAGAAGGGAACAGGATAGATCACCAGAGCAAGGACAAAATACAGATCTCCAGACTAAGCAACATTGTAATAAATCTATAATATAAAATATAAATATAGAGAAACAGTGTTTCAATGCATGTACCATTAACTTGCTGCCTTTTACTTGCACAGAATCTAAACAGCTTTGGGAAGTATTCCTACTATTTTCTTCCTTATAAAGGCTAATGTTAGCATTTCCAAAAACATGCAAGGGCTGTCCTACATCCTAGGGGAAAGAACCAAAACAAAACCCAGTGGAACAATGCTATTTTTAGATGTTTAAACTTCGTGTATACATTAAGAATGAAGTTCTATTACCACAGGTCATCCCGGGAATCCTGGTCCTCCTGGAGAGACCATCTTTGTGCGAGGAGATCCAGGCGATGTCGGCATTCGAGGGGCACCAGGTAATCCTGGGCAGCGAGGACAACAAGGAGCCAGAGGTCTTCCAGGGAACCAAGGAAGAGAAGGCCCAAAGGGTATGATCTGAGATGTTTTTAACTACAGTGTGCACTTATGCCCAGCCCCAAGCAACTGAGCCTTGTGCCCAGGGGATTGTCATTGGAGACTGGGCCAGGTAGGAGGGGCAGAGGTTGGACATTTCCTAGCTCTGCCTGGTTACCTACAGATAAGATAGGGTTGGGGCAGAAGGTGAGAGTAGAGACAGATTCACATGCACTGCTTCCAACAGCTTGTTAGAAGACTCCCCTACCAATGTGAGGATAAGGCAGTAAAATGTTTTGAGTTTGCCAGATAGGCAAACCTTGATGCCACTTTAGGGGTCTTGAGCGACTATGGAAAATGCAGATGTGTTTGAATTAACAGTCTCACATCTGCCCCATATCAATAGCTTTGGACTTTCAACAGATCCTTTAGTTTGAAAACAGGAATCTGGGTATTCTGTTTCTTCCACGCACTGTAGAGAAATCCCATCTACACCAATCACTTCCAATCTCTACCAACAGAAAAGTCATAAATTTTAATTCAGCTCAGGACCAGGGAAGAGAAGAGGAAGCGAGCATTTCTTTTTGGGACACTACAGAGTTGAAGTGTCCTAAGCAGCCAGACTTCGTTTTGTTTATGTTTGGTTTTATTTCCAGGTCCTATGGGGATCCCTGGTCCACAGGGTCCACCTGGTGCTACAGGACAACCAGGAGACCAAGGTTTTCAAGGAAGACCTGGTCCCAGAGGTCCCACAGGTAGTTATGAACCTCATTGTCACTCAACTGTAACTGTGATCCTTCTATTCACATATAATCATACTAATGTTTACCTGCATACAGACAATTTAAACAAGCTCAGAAAAAAACCCCACAACTGCCAACTTGATTTCTCATTTGAGTAGCGTAAAAATTTCTGAACTAAGTATTTGTTTCTAATGTCACCTCATGTAAGTGATTTCACTTCTCATTCCATTCTTTACTCTAATTTACATGCCTGAAACTTGCTTCCACCTGCACCACAATGGCCACAATCTGCTTTCCATTTTTCAAATCCTTCAGGTTTCATTGGTAAGTTCACAACTATTGATTATTGTTCTTTTTGTGGGACCTCCCTTATGTATAGATACGTTCAACTCTTATTAGAAGGCATTCTTGGTGTGGCTGCCAGGAATAGTAGGTACTGCTACAAGGACATAGTTCTAATACCTGTTTCACAAATAGCTCTAGCACCAATATCATGATAGTGCTGTGTTGAGAAGTCCCATGCTATGATGTCAATTAGAATTGTGAAATCTCTTGTTTCTAGTTAGAATTGGTTTTTTGGTTTTCACTCAAGATGCTTTTCTAACCAAAGGCTTAGCAAAAGCTTGAATCCTAACACTGGATTACTACAGACACTAAACTCTTCATCTGACTAAATTATGTTCCAAAATGCAAACAGGCAACAGCTCCCAGTACTTTCATTATATAAAAAGGGGCTATCCTTTATTTTTTTTATATTATAATTATTTTAAATGGCTATTATGGGCTAGCTTTTGTGGCCTGCTTATTGATGGTCCTGCAGCAACAAAATAGGCAAAATACTGTAAAATTTTACATGTGCTAAGGTGCTTGCATTGAAATTGGGTAGAATTTAGGCTTTAACTCAAACTAACTTGGGGCGTATTAAGACCAGAACTGTACACCAAATATTTGAAACATAGAATTGTTTAGCTTGGAAAAGGCCTCAAGATCATCAAATCCAACCATTAACCCAGCACTGCCAAGTCCACCACTAAACAATGTCCCTAAAGTACCACATCTACATGTCTTTTAAGTACCTCCAGGGATGCCCACTTCCCTGGGCAGCCTGTTCCAGGGCTTGACAACCCTCTCCATGAAGAAATATTTCGTAATATCCAATATAAGTCTCCCCTGGTGAAACTTAGGGTGATTTCCTCCTGTTACTTGGGAGGAGAGACTCACTACGAACTGTTTTCAAGTAACTGTAAAGAGCAATAAGGTCTCCCCTGAGCCTCCTTTTCTCCAGGCTAAACAACCCCAGTTCCTTCAGCCAACCCTCATAAGGCTTGTGCTCCAGACCCTTCCCAGCTCCACTGCCCTTCTCTGGACACACTCCAGCACCTCAATGTCTTTCTTGCAGTGAGGGTCCCAAAAATGAACACAGGATTTGAGCAGGAGCCTCACCAGTGCCCAGAACATGTGGACAGTCACTGCCCCGGCCCCACCATGGCTGATACAGGCCAGGATGTCACTGGCCTCGCCCACCTGGGCAAAGATCACATCAGCTGCCTTATGCTGGCTAATGCTTGCCATGCTGTTAAATGCTATGCTAAAAAACTAAGAGTAAAATTAAAAGCAGTGAGACTTCATAATTCCAGATTTTAAAATACTGAAAGTATTACCTTGAACACCAAAGTCAGCTCGCATTTATGTTGACTTTTCGCATGGGAGCCATTAACCAGTCTTCCAATTCACTTTCCTGTTACACATTCCAGGTGACCCTGGTGAACCAGGAAAAGTAGATGATTCATGCCCTAAAATCCCAGGCCCTCCTGGGGAAGCAGGGCAAAGAGGAAAGGACGGCTCTGCAGGATTACCAGGGCCAATAGGCCACCCTGGACCCCATGGTAAGCTCATGTTTTGAAACTGCCTGCACTATATTCACTTTTCCTAGGCCAGGGAGGCCAAAAGCATGAGGCACTGTTGAGAAAAGAGTTCTTCAAATGGTATTTTTCCTTTTTCCCAACAAATGATAAAGCAATGCCTCAAACCACTCCTATGGTTTAGACATATTTGAAGGATGTTAAAAATAAACATGCTTTAAAATTTAGCAGTAATGAATCCTAAAGTTCTGCTAACCAAAGTCCTAAAAAGACACTGAAGTCAGAGAGGCAGCTACAATAGTGCTCTTTATCTGTTAGAACATGAAAAAGTTACCAGAAAAGAAAACTGACCAAAGAGATCTTAAAAAGAAGTGATGAAAAACTGAAACATTCTTCTGAGAAATAAAAAGAAAACAAGGGTGATGCTGGTACTGATGATTCCAACAGAGAGACCATCTTCATGGAAATAAAACACAGCCTGTCTGCAGAGTGTCTTCAGTTTAGATAGTGAAATCCCTCGTGTGGTTTTAGGTATTTCCTACTTGGGAAACTGAAGTTTGTTGTAGTGGCTGCTCTGGACATCCAGTATCTCCAGAGGGAAAAATCCATTATATTCTCCCAGGAGATTCCATGCAAGAGTTTCTGTAAAACCAGGTGATATAATGATACATACTTGTACTGGTTTTATGAAAGAAATAAAGAAATACTTAGTAATGCTTCTCCTTTCATTAAGATAGGAGAAATCCAATTTTCTTCTGGCTTGGAAGGCAAACTGGAAGTTTTACTGGCAAAAGCAATGTGCTTTACTAAAACTTCAGTGTGCTTAAGCTTTGGCAGAATAACTGTGCAATCAACATAGAAAAGCTGTTAATTGTTTTGACTGGTTTAGGTTTTCTTAATGAATCTAGTAAAAAATAACATGGGGAAATTTTGAATGTTGGGAGACAACCTTGAATTACTCAGTCTGCAGGTTAAATAGCTAAATCTGCAAGGAATGAAACACACCATTACTGAGAAACAACAGTGGTGGGTGCTGGAGACACAGCCTCATCTGAAAACTGGTTTTTATCAAAAGAGGAAAACCACTGCTAAGTGCAATAATACCTGACAAGTGTAAATATTTAATTCAGATTATGTTTTAAGTAGCCAGTGAAAAGGCCCATCACTATCTGTGCCCCGCAAATGAGACACAGCTTTTACTGTCACGGCCACACCTCATCTGCTAATGTGTAAAAATGCATGGACATATAAGAAATACAGAAAGGTGAGGACAGCAGGAGCCTGAAAATGTCTTTACCCTTCTCCCCTGGATATAGTCCAGTTCTGCAGTCCCTCCCTGTTCTGTAAGTACTCCAATACATCCCTTTCTTCAAGGAGAGTTCACTGTCTGTTCTAAGACTTTGCTGAATTGGGTTCTAAGGGATGAGTTATAGCTTGTGACACAGTACAGATCCTGATGGCAATTCCACAAGAGGTTTGCCTGATAATGTTTGGTAGTGAGTGCTTTAATATCAACTGTAAATCACAAAGCTTCTGGAGAGAGGATGTAAAACCTTATCAGGAGCTGCTGTTACTAAAGTCATGCCTCTGAGCTACTACTGTGGTCAGAGTGGGTAAGTTGTGAAGAGAATTCCCAGCAGAAAGGGGTTCTGCACCTCCCTGGCCTGGTGTCTGTCCTGCTGACTGGCCCTTTGTGTTTGGACAATGTATAACCTTAAATGCAGCCATATGAAGGAAAAGCACATCCTTTGTATTTACCTAGGAGGAAAAGGTGAAGAAGGGTCATGTGGCCTGCCAGGTCAAGATGGCTTACCAGGGGCACCTGGACCACCAGGTGACCAAGGGAGCAGAGGAGAGCAAGGATATGCTGGGCCACGAGGTAAGAATGGAACATGACTCTGGGGGAGAGATGTGTGAGATGATGGATAGACCAAGTTTCCTCTCTACTCCCCCAGTTCACACATGGATACATCCACCTCTAGCCTGAGATTCCATGACACTTTTCCCCCTCTCAGTTCAAACACTGATATAGAGACATTTGTGAATGATTTCATAACAAGACCTGTTGGAAGAAAATTTATCTCAGCATCCATTATTAAGCAGAAAGGCAATTAACCACAGAGGCTCAGACAGCACATATCAATAGGCATGCATCTCTGAGTCAGGGCTAATGGGGCAACTGTCTGGGAGTAATTAAAATTGTATTTTAACTGTGACTGCTCCTGAATAAATGAAGGGTTTAATACATATGTGAGGAAGGGGCATCGACTGTTACCGCAAAGATTCAAATTCAGTCCAGAAAAGTCATCCTACTGAGTAAGTCTGGGAAATCATTGCCCACCTCCGTTCATTTCTTAATCCATACAGCACAAGACAGAGGCACAATAGAAAAGCCAACTGCCAAGCATTCAGTGGCAATCCAGTTCATTTCTCTCCCATAAGAAGGATAACATAAGTCCACTGGTGTCTTTATTGCCCATGACAGCGCATGGAGTTGTATTATATTGAGTCAGGAACTCCTTATTGAACACTCAACACACAGCTAGTGTGAACTTTTGCTATATTTTATACAAGTAAATTTCTTTTACCTTTCTCCTATGGATAAGGTCCACCCGGCCAGACTGGTATCCCAGGACCACCAGGCCCCCACATGAGATCTGCAAGTGGATTCTTGCTGGTCCTTCACAGTCAGTCAGACAGAGAACCCCTCTGCCCACAGGGGATGCCGAAATTATGGACTGGCTATAGTTTGCTGTACCTGGAAGGACAAGAGAAAGCCCATAATCAAGATCTTGGTATGTATTGTAGTGATAATTGCTCTCCAGCTAAGGTCTAATATGGTGTGATCTATACAATGAATGATAAGACAAGACAAGAACCTTATTTACTACAGTCTCAAAACTAATTTACACTGATGATAATGAACTTGGTTATGCTGCCCTATTACGTGACCCACTAAAAATGGCTTTCTGCTGCAATGCAATTGAATGAAAAACTATTTCTATCTCTAAGTAATTTTGACTAGAAGTTGGAGAGATGAGTGGTTTACTTCACTTTTCCCAGGGAGTAATTTTGGGCTATCTTTTAAGTGTCTGGAGAGATTTTCCTAGGTCACCAATCTCATTTGGCCACACTCAAATAGCTCCCTGGAGGATCTGCTCCTTTTTTACAATAGAGACAGCTTGGGCAAAAGAGCTGGTTAAGTTGGGTAGTTACAGTTGGACCCTGTAAGTAAGCTTTACAAGTAGATTATGTGTCATGTGTACAGCAGAATTCTGTGCTTTTAAGAGTCAGAAGCTAATATTTTCTAGAAAAGCCAAGGTAAAATTTCTCCCAGAGACAGCTCCTTTTGGTGTCCTGGGTCATTTCTTCTACATCCTCTACAGTTCTGACTAAAATCAGCTGTCTAAACAAGCTGCCTGATTTGCAGTCTGAGAAACTGATTGGTGGCAATTGGCACAGAAAAAGTTGCCTAAATTCTTGTTGACTTGTTATACAAGTCAAAGAAGTCTCTGAGGAGGAAAGATCAAGGACCTAATAAGCTGAACAAAACAGAAGTGTTTAAAAGAGCAATAAAAAGAGATATTTTTAGAATAGCAGTGATGTTTTAAAATGTTTTTACTATTGTGTGTTTGGCATTCCCCAGGAGAGGCAGTTGCTAACAGAATGTCTCCTAACAGCAGTGAAAATAAAATTCAAAGAGAACAGAGTCCCCATCTCCTGAGATTTTGCAGGCATTTTCCCTTCTCAGGCTGCTCCAGATCCTTTATTAGTACTGGAATAGAAAATTATCAGTGATAAACAAAACTGGCTTCTGTACAGAAATGTCACATGTCTTTAATGAAGGTGTTCAGGTTTGGGGGCATTACAGAAATAACACTTCACACACAAAATTCAAGGCAGAACTTTGTGCAGTCATTAGTGTTAACTAAATAGGTCATCATGAAACTGTTCTAAATTCAGTTCTGGAAGAACTTCACCTCTGAAGTATGCTGAAGTATGCACTAGTCACTTCTTAGTTCCCACTGATGTCTGCCTGATAAGAATTTTGCAGGATTGGCTCTGCAAAATCCCTCAATCCTTTTATTTCACTTTGAGATTCGGTGAAACCTTTCTGGAAAGCAATAGAACAGCTGCTGAAATTTCAGCTTAATGTGCTGGTAGCAACGGCTTGTCATACTTTACAAAAATTTTCTATTTATCAGCATTGGCATTTGGTTTCTCACTGCTCCTAATGAGTTTGTAAATAGCGAATCTCCTTTTAAACCAGCCACCACCTCTTGCCTAATTTATTTTTCAGCGTTGGCACAGCTAAGATATTTGTTATCATAACTGTTTCCCATGGTGACAAACTACATCATCTTTAAATACTGGATTGTGACACAGTTAAATATTATTGGTCAAAGGAAGACACTTATTGGTAAAAAAGTCTCTGTTTTCCATATAACCAGCCCTTTTGGTAAAGGTCTGGGAGGTTTAAGATCTGTGAATTACCTAACTGCTGTAAAGATATACAGTTTTGCAGCAACATTGGCCAGGATACTATTTTCAACTTACCTAGAAGTGGAGTAATTTGCATCATTTGTTATTATTTTCAGGTCTGGCAGGATCCTGTCTCCCTGTGTTTAGTACCATGCCCTTTGCTTACTGTAACATCAACCAGGTGTGTTACTATGCCAGCCGAAATGATAAGTCCTACTGGTTATCCAGCGCTGCTCCTCTGCCGATGGCGCCGCTCTCCGAAGAGGAAATCCAGCCATACATCAGCAGATGTGCCGTGTGTGAGGCCCCAGCCCAGGCAGTGGCAGTTCACAGCCAAGATGAGTCAATTCCTCCCTGCCCAGTGAACTGGAGGAGCCTTTGGATCGGATATTCCTTCTTGATGGTGAGACTCTGGGCGCGTGATCCTATAGAAAAGTTTCTTTCATCCAGCTTTTGTATTCTGAAGGTTCGAAGATTTTTAGGTCTGAAAAGTAAATTATCCAATGCCTACTGGACATTAAAAAGGAAAATTCACAACAAGAAACAAGACGAGGGTTAGTTCCAAATTGCAGAACGTGGCTGTAGCTGCATTACTGTACTCAAAGCCTTAAAACACGTTTCTTAAAATTACACAGGCTTTGCCTGCTTGTCTGGAATAAACAATGGGATTTTCAGGTACAAAGACACAATTTTCAGAATTAGAGCTCCAGGTCTTTTTAATGCCATCCTCAGTTTACATTGCAGCAGTTTGGATAACAGAATTGTTCAGAATCAACCCAGACTTATTTTTCAGGTATTTATCAAACTGAAGAAAGAAGAAGTGAGCTGGCTCTAGACTTTTGAGATTAACTCATTACAGAGCAAATTAAGATTTTTCTCCAGCAAAAAAGCTTACTCTAATTTAAGATTACCAAACCAGTACAATTAAAAGCAAATAAAGTAAGAAAAAAGATTAACATAATTTACCTATTTTTCACGCACAGTTGTCAAGTTCTCTCATTGTTCTTTCCAGCACACTGGATCTGGTGATCAGGGTGGTGGACAGTCCCTTATGTCACCTGGAAGTTGCCTAGAAGACTTCAGATCAGCACCATTCATTGAATGCCAGGGCCAGCGGGGGACGTGTCAATTTTTTGCTAATGAATACAGTTTCTGGCTGACAACTGTGATGCCTGAACTGCAGTTTGCATCGGCCCCCCTGTCAGGAACTCTTAAAGAAGGACAAGAGCAGAGGAGAAAAATCAGTAGATGCCAGGTATGCCTGAAGCATGGCTAACAAGCAAACCAGAAATGCACAGCCAGACTTGCATAAGGATAAACAACATGATAAAGGTTTAAACAGCATTTCATATTTGAATGTGTTTGAAAGTGTGCAGAACTGTTCTCTTTGTTGGAATAGATATATAAGACTGAAAGATGAAGGATCTGTTGAACCACCCATCTACACACATCTACAGGTAGTAAGATCTAGTATAAATTAATTAATTTTAATTAATTTTAAAAAATTAAACTCTGTCAACATTGGAGTCCACTGCCATAAGGTACAGGGAACAGGGCGAGCTTGGAGGGTTGAGTCAAGTTGGGAATACCAAGGACACCACACCCGTTGTGCAAGACAATGGATTTCCTCTTAGAAGTGGCATTTACAGCAGGAAGAGTATGTGCGTTTATATGGTATATTACAAATATTTATCCATATCTATAGAAATGTGCAAACATACAAATGTCAAAGCCCTGTAGCTGAATTCCCAAGCTAAAGGAACTCTGCACATGCTGTTTCTGAGGGAAGGGGGAAATGTAGTTGTTAAAAAAAATCTCATAATAAAAACAATGAAGATGAAAGCCTTTACCATTGCTGTACTGACCAAACTGTCAAAGAACTGTTAATTGGGCTTTCATAAGCAGCAAAAAAGTTGCAAATCCATTTAATAGCAGATTATGTAAGAAAATAAAATTAGTTGAGATAACAAATCCTTAAAAAGCTATATCTATATTTACAATTAATTTCTAAGAGCAGTTACATGAAATGATTAACCTCCAATCCAAGTAGCTGAAGAAACAAAGCAGTTTCTAGTATTAATTGAAAAGAAACAGTGGGATGTTGATGAAATGGGTGAACTTATATGAGAGATGAATATAAGAAGTGTTAGGACAATAAATTTTGTTCATTTTTTGCTTCTTTGTTTGTAAATACACCACCAAAACAAGCATCATCACCTTTGAGATCCTTATGGAATGATAGCACTGGAGATGCTCTTTATTTTTCAAAGCACTGGTTGTTAAAACGTTCATAAGCCAAAGCACTAATCAACTTTTGAAAAAGTGAAAACACATTTATACCTCCTTCATTCAATGCATATTTGAGTCATGGGAAACATCTGAAAACACAGACTGCAAATGGAGAATCCATCATGTGCAGAAGGACCACAAATGCTCCTTTTACCACTTAAATAAGCTACATTTTACTAGAATGGAATCAAATGCTTTTCCCAGCTCTATTCATTTCAGTTTGTGTTCACTGAGGTGCCCCCAGCAAAAGGATTTTCAAGGAAACTGCGATCCTGGTCCAAGAGTCCTAATTCAAAGCAAACTCCCTCTGAAGCCATCACGAGTACAACAGGCTGATCAGCCAATTTAAAAGCTGGATACACAAACTCAAAGAGCAGGAAAGACAGGCATTCCAGTCTCAGCCAGAGGAAAATAAAACAGTCAGAGGGTAAGTCCATTCAAGTGTAAATACATCTGACTGTGCAACTTCCCCCTGACAAACCAGCCAAACCTCTCTGATCTGCCAGGCTTACTCTGTGGCCCACTGACTCCCCTGCTCTGTCACCTGGGCAAGGGTCAGGAGCCCTCTTGGGGCATGCCCCATCCCCACCTGTCCCAGGGAACATTTCCGTCTTGGTCCCAGTGCCTGCTGGGACAGGGGACACCTCGGCTCACTCCTTGGTGATCCTGGCTGGACACGGCAGATGTGACACACCACATGTGACACACCACACAGTCTCCTGGGGAGGGACCAACCCCTACTGTTGAACTGTATGAAGGAATTCACTCCCCTCCTGGCTTCAGACAGCACCCCACACCCAGGGGAGGGCAGCACTCCTATTCGACATAAAATCCAATGTCTCAACTCTTCAAGGTGCTGAGTAGCTCGGGAGCTTCCTGTGGGAAGAAAGCAGCACGTGGAGAGGAGACTGGGCTGCAGTCACCTGTTCTTCAAGGTGTGCAAACTCTATTTCCAAAAAGGCCACAGCTGAAGCCACAAGGGGCTGGTAGCTTCAGCTTATGTGAACAGTCACAAACGAACACCCAACTTCCTCAGGTGAGGTCCCTCTTTCCTTGGTGGATTTAGGTAATTCTACATTAAGATCTCATGAATGAGCTTTACCTGGCAGTACTCACCAGCTCCTCCATCACTGATTTGCAGCTTCTTTTCAAGTGAGAAACTCCCTGGAGAAGGGTCGTGGCTTTGCTGGAATGCAAAGTGAGGCTTTTGGTACGAACTGCACTGAGGTAAACAATAAACAAAACCTTATACATTATGTTATTGCAAACTTTGTCATTGAGACAAGTTGAAGACAACAGGGAATAAAATGGGACTTTGGAATCGGATCTGTGTTCACCTAACTTGAACAAATACACAGAAAAATCTTTAAAACATCTGAAAGAATCAACAAAAAGCCCAACAATAATTCAACTAAGCCATTTCACAGTATTTTACTATCTCACTCTTTTGTTTTAAAAAATCACACAAAACAGTCATATTTATATATAATTTTGATGCAGAGTTTTTGCACCTCTGCCAGTTACATTTTACTAGGGTCTATAAGAACATACAACCCTGAGATTAGCTCGGTTGGTTAGAGCATGGTGCTAATATAAGAGATGTGTTTTTAAGCTACCACTGATGTACCAAATATTTCATAGGTGTGTAAGTTCTTGTTTCATGCTCAGCTGACTCCATAAGGCATTTGTCAGAAATATTGTACTAACTCAAAATGAAATTGCAGATAAATGGCTTAGTATTACACAGCAAGTAAGACAGACCAAAGTATAAAGCAGCAGATGCTTTAACTTTGCCATCATTTGTCCAGTGACTATAAGCAGAAAAATATGTGGTAAATTATTCATAGGGAACCTAATTATGAAATTATGTGTGAAAAGGCAGAGCTGAAACTGTTTATGAAAAAAACCAGTAAAAACTCCGAAAAGCCTTGTGCTAATCCTTAAAGTCCAATTTACCCTTCCTGTTGCATTCCAGAGCTTTGGATCTTGTGTAGGCCCAGTGAAGAAGTGAATTTTATCCCAAACAGCAGGCAGGATATTAACAGCAACACAGAAAATTATGCTGGCTACACTTGGAGGTCATTGGAACTAGAGCCATTTGGGGTGAACTGCCCTGGAACTCAGTTTAGAACCAGTAATTTGCAATGAGGAGACTTTCCCATCCCCCTGGCAAACCATGGCCTCTGTGTGGCCAGGGAGCAGGGAAAGTGCCTGGCTCTGCCTCCTGGTAAATCCTCAGGGCAGGTGGCAGCTTCTTCTCCCTCACACCAGGATTTCTAGATGATAACTGGTGGAAATAAAACACTGAACCCTGTTCTGCTCTGAAGAAATGCAGCCATTTTTGCTTCATTTGGTGTTTTTCATAAGACGAGGAAGGAGATACACAAACCTAATACTGATAATGTCACCTGAATGTCATCTTTTGGTGTATACAAAGCGTGTCAAAAAGGAGAGAGAGACGAAAGCAAAACTGACATCAGGCATCACTGATTTTATCACAGTGGTGCTGTACTGTAAAAATGGTATTTTTAAAGTGTACTTCAAATTCATTTGTGTACAGCAGAACTTTCTGGATGTGTAGTCCACAATACACATGCAAAGAACAGGTATCAGAATGATATCATCAGAAAGATGTTTTAGCTCCAGACAGAGAGGGTGAAGGGCTGGGCCTGTGAGCAGACACAACTTGCAACTTCTTACAAAAGCTGTGCCCCAGCCCTGGCCAGGCCTGCTGCTCCAGGGCCCTCTTGTCACGTGTTGTCACATCAGCAACATCCATCGTGTGCCTGAGAGTTGAACTCCCATGGGGAGCTCACCCTGGCTGGCAGCCACATCTGTCCAGCTGCTTCACCCCCCCATGCAGGACAGGAGGGAAAACAGGAGGAAAAAGGGCAAGAAAACTCATTGGTCAGAATATAGACAGGGAAATCACTTACCAAGTACTGTTGGGGGCTAAGCACACTCAGCTCAGGGAATTTAATTTATTGTCAATTAGCATAAATTGACTGATTTGGGTTTTGGGGAAAAGGTTGACAAACCTTAACAGACCTTTCCTCCCAATTTCCCAGGCTCAACTGCACTCCTGACTCTGCTCTACTCCCTTGTCACTGCTGTAGGTGACACTCAGTCCCTTCAGTGATGCAAGAGGTAGTGAGGAACTTGTAGGAGGGTGGCTGTTGTTCCAGGCACAAAGTAGTTTCTCTGTGCTGCCCCTTCCTTCTCATTCTTTATGTGCTCTGACATTATTCCTTCATGGGCTGCAGCCCTTTTTTTGGGAGTACCTGCTCTGGCACAAGCTGTTCCCAGAATCACATTATTATTTGCAACAAGTTTAAGCAAAATTACCCAGGAATTCTTCCAAGGTAAACCCTTAACCAAAAAACTCTCTCCTACTTTGGCTGGTTCATAAGCACCAGAGAAGAACAAAAGTATCAACGCAGTCAAAACATGAATACATACAGTCCATACATTTTTTTCCTGTATTTAATACAAATAAATCAAAGCTTTTATCCCATACCCCAAGCTGCTCACTTGTTTGAAAAAGATCCAGTGGGGCCATACATAGAAATTCAGTGGGCCATACACAGAAAAACGCTGGGCAGATGAGGACTTCTGTTCTAAGGCTTGACCTGCATTAGAACTGACTGGACAAGAAAGAAAAACAACATTCAAGACCGTGGGGAGGATCTGTAATGGGGAACAGTTATTTGCAAGAAAAAAGATCTCTCTAAAGCCAGCTGTGAGGAGCAGCAGTCAGGCAAGGACAGAGCCCATCAGCCTTCACTCCAAAACAATAAGAATACTCTGACAACTCTGGTAAGATCTTTCCAGCAGGTGAGGCAATTGCTTCATCAAACTGGGGATCTGTTTCATGACTGGATCTGATTTCAGAAATCAGCATTTTAAACCGACCAAACAACAAAACCAGGCATTGAAATTCTGCCCACCTGAACCAGCTGGAAAATTAGCCAAGTGGAGAAAAAAATCACCATCAGCACTCCAACAGATGCTGCTCCATATTCATACTTAACAGCTTTCCCCTTTCCTAGTCACTTCATCCAGATGTTCCAGAAGGTACTGGAAGTTCAATTAGAGGTGATATTTTATAAGTGTAAAGTAAAAACAACTCCATATTTATCATTCCAGCGAGACTGTATTAAACAAACATGGTTCCTCAGTATGACACAGCCAGCCTTCAGCAGCTCAGGGCACCTCACAGCAAAGCTCACCTTGTGCTTCACCACACAGGGCTTGACTGCTTCACAAAAGGAGACAGACTTGAGTTTCATGGGATTTGAAATTCCACATATTTTAATGTTTTCCACAGATCCACTGAAGCAGAAATGCAGAAAATGTGAGACGAAATAATAACCAAGTCCTAAAGGAAGGGACACAGTCAGGAACCACCCTGATGAACTTCATGTGCAGGGTGAGCTGCCCAACAGAGATAAATCCCTGTGTGTTACTCTCGGTTTATAGAAAGATTTGGAATGAAGCACTCAAACTGACATCATGTTCAGCTTGGCAAAACAAAGTTTCAGTACACAGAAAAACAAGATCTTTTCCAGAATTTAGTCTTCCATGCACCGATGACAAATACCACTCCTATTGCAGACACATGTTCCTTCTTACACAGTTCAGCATGATGAAGACAGAGGTATTTTCATTAAAGTGGAGATTAAACTTTCTCAGAGGCAGAAATCAATTAAATTCTGATGGGAATTGAAGAAATTAAAAATGGCTACTCTGAGGCAGTTGCAGCTGTAATCTGTTAGACTCTGCATTTTGCATTTTAAAAACTACAAAGCAAGTAAGTATTTCAGAATGTTTTAATTTTATCGTGCTTGAACACTTAACATGCATGTAAAAAGTGAAATAGATGCAATAAGTGGTACCAAATGTTACAGAACTTTTGGCCACAGACAGGTTATACCTCTGCATAAATGATGGAACAACAGCCTTCTCAGCTGCAGAACTGCATACATAAATACTTACTTTAAAATATAATTTTTAAAAGTCGGCAAACAGGTCATTCCATATTCATTAATATTGTACGGATTTGGGTGCTGTTCTTTTCCTTGTTATGTGGATAAGGAAAACAGGAATTCACAGAAGTGGCCACCCACCAATAGCTCTTAAATGGCCCCTGTAAGGAATGCTTTGGTGAAGGACCTAACCTAATCCAACAATCTCCACTAGGGAAAAGGACATTTACTATTGACCTGCCCAGCAGCCATGAAGAGATACTTTTGTTTAACTGCTCCAAAAAGAGAGAAGAAGGAAATTCTGGAATATCCCCAGCCTATTAGGAAAGTTCACTATCTGCATGTTTAGAAATCCTTCATTTACACACATTTTGCAGCAAATGAGGCCAATTTCTGCTTGTAAATGGACAAGAGAGATGAGTTTGCCACTGTTCTCATGCAGCAGAAGACTGCTGTCATATGTATCCTTGATCTTCTCTTTTACTAACCCAGTTGCTTTACCAATCTCAGCATATCATATAAACAAAAATACCCAAACCACATTAGATTTGTACAGAAAAATGTCTCCAGTTTTCACAGCTCCTGGATATCAGTATTCACTGTAAGACCCTTTCGAAAGCTTGATACTTCTTTAGAAACAGCTCCTACAACTGAAAGCTCAGCAGTGTTAATATTTTCTTGCCCTCTGAAATCTGGTAACAAATAAGAAATAACTGATTTTTTTTTCATATGTAGGAAACAATGAGAAGCTTGTAATAAAACCATAAGATGATTCTGTCCTTCATGTCTGCACACTCAAGAAGCCACAGCACATAAACATGAGGATCTGTTCGCCAGCTGTTCTGCGGAAGCGTGATTCACACTTAGTCATTCAGTGCTAAACAAAAATGGTTACAATTCACCAGCCCCAGAACCAGAAGTGAAAATGAACTGCAACACCCCTTCCCATCACCTCACAACAACAGCAAAGGCAGCTGTACCCAAACTGCTTCCCAAGTCATTCATTCAGTGTTTCACTCAGACTTGCTGTGCGATCTTCAGACGCTCTCACCTATTGAGTGCCAGGTCCCGGCACAATTCAAAGGTTCAACAGTTATTCATTTTTATATTAACAGTATATACACTTGTCACATATGAGGATCATAATTAAAGAGAGCAAGGGATGACCAAAGAAAGTTAGTTTTGTCCTGCAGGCATTCCCATTCATGTTGTCATCACAGGAGAAGAGGCGAGTTGTTCTTCCCTCGGTGGTCCAGGTAACTGCCTTGGGCTGACAATGCTCACAGCTGCTTCAATCACTGGTAATTTAAGCTCCTTAATATATAGTTAAAAAACAAAGGCTTTACCTCTCTCAGGTATCCTCTCTTCCCTCTTTTCTGCTTTTTTTTTTTTAGCATAAAACCTAGTAAGGTCTGCTTTAATAAAGAATTTTTTTCTCTACCCAAACACATCATCATTCCATCATTAATTTAATGAATCAGAATTTAGGCTCTTTTTTCCTTATCTGCCTATCTGTGGTATGAACAAATTTTATCAGTGATAAGAGTTAGAGTCTCCCTTTCACTTTTTACAATTTGCCTGTGCTTAAAGACAAGATGGAAGAGGAAAAAGAATTTTAAAGTTAAACACACAGTTCTTTCATCACATCTTAATTCTGGACTGCGAGAAACCCCTATTTATTAACAGTAATATGTTAGGTCATTCAACCATTAAATTTCAAGAATGTGCCTGTTAACAAGTCTGCTGATTAGGATTAATTAGGGGGTGGAATTTCTTACATGGTACCTGATCACAGAGTTTAGAGGAAGTACAAAAAACTCACAAGAAATCACAGCTCCTGCAACAAAGGAATCAAACTGCAGATGCTAAAATATTTGATACAAAGCTACATTTTCTTAAGGAGTCCTTACTTGAGGCTTAATCAGGCACTAAATATTGCCAGAGAATATGCAATGTGGAACACCCATCTGTGGAGATTGCCCTTAATTTTTGTCCCTGAAGAGATGAAGTGCAGCAGAGCATATGGTAGGGATTCATCTGCTACATCTCCCCTCACTGGTGCTCCAAAACCTAAACTTTGGGAGCTTTAATGGCAAAAATCCTACTAAGGAATCACAAAATAGTCTGGGTTGGAAAGGACCTTTCAAGGCCATGTAGTCCAACCCCCTGCAATGAGCAAGAATCATGCTGTTTAATAAACTTTCCAAATACTGTAAGTACTGGAACTTTTCAATAATCTAATTCCCAAACTGTCACTAAATTAAAAAGAAACAAAATTAGTCCCAACACAATCCATCTGCCCCCTTGGTATCACAATTAATTTCTAACAACATGGCAGCAGCTCTGTAATTTAAAATATACACCTTATTAATTACTACAATTAAAACCAAACAGCTTTAAATACTAAAAAAATATTTATTTCAATTTTATATACAAAGAGGTCAGAACAATGAACAATTATTAGTACTGAAAATTTTTGTGAATATTTAATGGCATGTATTTCTAAGTTCGCTTTACAAAAACAAGTGCTTATAGCATTGTAATCAGATTTTTGATTTTTCAACTGACAAGTGGCTAATCCAGTGGTTTTAAATAAGTTAAATATCAGAACTTAACAGACACAGTGAGTTACACTGAAACTTTTGACCAGAGCATTAAAAGATTTGTCTGAGGAACCAATGCTACTTCCTTCTCATTTCCATCCACCTGCTGAGAAAAATATGTAGGTTTTTGATACTTATTTTTGGTGAGCACAGAAAAGTTGGCCTTCCATAAAAGTATGTGCTGTTTTATTCTATGGCTATTGCATATATACAAAACCAACCAAGCCCAAAAACACCAAAAATTAACATTCCATATGTACGAAGTGCCTCAGAATCTTCCAGAAAGCCCTTTGCAGAATATTAACAGTGTTCTTACACTACTGAACAAAACACCCGAACTCACACTGCAGTCATGGCCAAAGTCTGCATCACAAAACTGAACAGCCTGTGCATTCCTCAGCAAACGAAAGCTTTCCCTACATACATTAGCTACAAACTGAAGTTGTATTATTTATTTAAAGAACACAGTAAAAAAATTTATTTTCAGGTTATTTTGCTATATCAAAAATACAGCACTGCTTTTTACATTCAAGTGATCAATCCTGTAGAAAATTAGACTTCATAAAGCACAGGTTGGTGAAATCCTTAAATTGCTCATCCTAATGCTGTACTACACCAATAACCAAGTTATTCTTGTGCAATCACACCTCTCCAGGACTGAAAACAGGAATAAATTCTTCCATTATGAAGATAAAATGCCTGGTCAAGGAGTGATTTTTCAGAGTGATGCTGGAACCAAAGCCCTCCAGGTTTGTTAGCTAACAGTGCTGAACAGGCAGGACAGCTGCTGTGGGGAGAGTCTGCCCAGGGGGACAACTGAGCTCTCAGCTCTCCTATCAACTCCTCTAGCTGGGTAGGGAATTTCTTTCTAGAAAATGAGGAATTCAAGGTAGCTTATATTTAGGCATGGTCTCCACAAGACCACAAACTCTCACCTCTGCTACTGGTCTTCAAACAAGATAAATAAAGAGAAATAGTGGAATTTCCAAAGCTGCATGAACAGCACATACACAATACAATTTCCAAGCCTTCTGAGAGAAATAGATGCTTTAGAAAAGTATGTTACTACATAAATATATTCTTTGTATGGCATATCCACCTTCCTTTCCATAAAACTCCTAACAAATTTTTTCAGTTCTGTAAAGGGCAGCACTTTTTTATTTAAAGCATATTAAGAATATTTAATATTTAAAGATTAAGAAAGGCTTTAGGAAATCATAAGTAGTTACAACCCAGTTTTATCACATATAAGCCCAAGATAAAATGGTGTGTTTTGAGGAAGACTGCCACACTAAAGGTTGTATGAAATAATTCCACAGGGTAAGGATAGCTGCAACTATTTTTCACACAGTTTGGAAGACTGCTCAAAAGCTTAAGCCTGGACTCAAATGATCATTGTCATCAAAGCAATTTTTTCAAGTGCCATTTCACATCCCAATCCCCCAAAAAAGTTGGTCATCATGGATAATGGAGAAAGGCTTGTAATGAAAAATTGCATACTTTTAAAGTCACATAGAAAATTTAATGTTTCAGCTGTGATGGATGAAGAAAACTTGTTGTCTGAGAACAACAGCAGTCAAAAAGCCAAGGAATTCTTAGAGCTACACAAAATAACTTAAGGAATAAAAAGACAGTTTGGCAAAATCACCAGTCTTGTTCCATATTTAAGGTGCATTAAGACGGAGACAGCCAAAGATCACATTCTGATTCCCATCTCATACTTTCTGTTCAAGTTCCAATTCTGAGCCTGAACTCACCAGACCCTCTGCAGCTCTGTGAGCAGTAGTAAAAATAATGGAAGAAAGATTATAAATTAATCTGTAAATTGCAGATTACAAACGAATCTGCAAATATTTCAGTAACTCTGCAGAGCACTTTACAATTCCCATGGACGTGTGGCCATTTCATCGTCTCTCAAACCTACGGAGCCTTTGCCTTCTTATTTCCTCTTCTGAGCGCTCAGGTGGGAACCAAAACCCATACGGCCGCCGCTCGTTGTTATACATTGCTCCACCAAAATCTACAAGACACAGCGAAAAACAACTGTTAGTTGGTTGTGTAATACAAGAAAAATGCACATATATCCTGTAAGCCAAAGCACCACAACACAAAGGAAACAGGGAGTTGAATGTTTTCAATTCTGATGGTTTCGGGGCAATTACAACTTCCAGCAACTGCTCCTAAAGTCAAATAAAAAGCAAAAACAAAAAACCAAACAATAAAACTACCACCACTACCCCCAAAAAAACCCCTCAAACCAATCAAAACACACAAACCAAAAAACCACAACCAAAGGAACATCTAACAAGTATTAACCCTTTAATAACAAGTATCAACAAGTATTCACATTTTTACGATCCCTGCTTTACACAGTAAACTCCAGATTGTTAAACTATTTAAATGTCCTCAGCAGTTACTTCTGGCAAAATAAGCTTTTGTTTTTGCTTTTAGCATCGAGTCCAACATGTGCAGACCCACACCAGATGCACACACAGCTCCCATCCTCAGCTGGCAGCAGTTTCAGAAGTAAAGGACACGTGGCAGCTCATTCAGACAGAACTGTAAGCAAAATAATCTGAGCAGCGAGAGCACACCAGGACTGACAGTTCTCTGCCCTGGCACCCAAAAAGGAGGCAAGAACAGGCTATTCCAGCAGCTCTCCAGAACTCACACAAAGTCACCGAGCAAAGAAACAGTTCCAAGGTTGTGGTTACACACACCAGCTCAGCTGAGGAGGTGTGGGGAACAAAAATGAGAGTCTGCCTCCTGAACATAATTACAGTGTTAAGGATAAGCAAATTAGCTTTAAAGATAATAAAACAGCCTTTGTAACATTCAGTATTTCTTAAACTTTCACCTGCACCACACAGGGTCAAAACTGCATTGTAATGCTAAAGTTAGAGAATTTTTTTTTTAAATCATGATAATTAAGAAAACATTTGCATTTTTAAAAAATTCTTTTCAGCAGTGAAATTTTCAATTAAATATGAGGTTTCTTATGAAAACATTTCTTTTACTATACAGCATCCTTGGTTAATTGTTATGTAAGAAAACAGATACCACTAATACAGTGTATTCAAGTACTTGCAGAGTCCCTGTAAAATATGCTCAACCTTTCAAATATACATGTGCTTTAGTAACCACTAGGAACAGAATTAGGTGCTATTAAAAAAATGCAAAATGCTCTTTTATATGTTGACCTGAAAATAAAAGACTAACAATACATTTTGAAAAGCTCTATATTCCATAAAAGATCTTATTTTACATCAAACAATACAGTGAGGAGTGAAGTTGTCTGGATCTGAAGGCTCAAATACAGGTATTTGTATCTGTATGTATATATTTAAATTATCCTGTTACCTAAAATAGTTCCCTGACACCTTTTTTTTTAATTACAGCAAAAATATTAATGAAATAACACCTTTCTCTTATCAAAATATTTATAAGCCACTGTGTTCAGAAATGGTAATTAGGCCACTGCTACTACTGAGACACCACCTGATGTCTGAGCAAGAAACAAACACAGGCTTTTCAGCACATCAGCAAAAAAATGTCAAGACTAATGGATTTTAAGATTGTATTTAAAGTATTTGGAAAACTGCAAAAACACCAGATGACAGACAAAACCAAAGGATATAGCACAACAAAGTTAGAAGAAAACTTTAACCCTTACATAGCATATTTTAAAATTAATTCTATTGTGAACTAGAACTGTGTTCTGTGAATACAGAAGACCGAGACCCTCCATCCTGTCACTCTGTGGAGGGGTTGCTTTTGTTACTGCAGTTCACAAAGCACTTTGGACGAAGACAAGAAAACCACTGTAACTGCAAGAGATGTAACTAAACCTGTATTAATGTAATACAGACAAAGCTTTAACAAGCTTAAACATTTTCATCCACACGTTAAATAAAAGTGCTTATGATGCCTAAAGCTCTTGCTGTGTTTAGGCACTGCAGCACATCCCTCTGAACCCACAGTGCCCCACAACAGACGTGCTTTGGGCACTCGCTCAAAGGTTGCTCAGCACGACACAATCAGAAAGTTGATGAATCACAGACACTCTGCCCGAAATGAAGGTGCCCACACTAACTGTTCTCACTTTTTTACATATTTCTCCCCCACTATGAACATCAAGCAGCTCTTGGATGAGAAACTGAGAAGGTTTTACACTCAGCTCATCAGCCTGGACTTCCAGTGCCGATGCTGAGCACGTGCCCAGCTTTGCTTCCTGCTCTTCCTTTGGCACCTGATCCACACCAAGATTTACATGAGGAACTGCTTGTATAGTAGCCAGCACAACCATTTTGGAAATTAGACTGTAAAATTGTTTATACCGACAGACAAGACCATCTTAATGAGTTTTAAAAAAAAAAACACATATTTTCAGATTGTTACTCAAATTTGCACCCTTTGTCTTGGATATAAACAATACAGGAAAATAGAAACTACTGAGCAGAAGTCTTCTCAAGTCAAAAGATACAATTAACCAGGGGAATCCCTCAAGGAACAAAAGAGTTTGTCATACTCTTTTAGTTCCATTCCAATTTCAAGTTCTGAAATCAAATTACCAGCGTGTTCAACACAGTCATTTTAGAATTGCAACTGCCCAATTTGAAAAGGCAGAAAGAAAAATATCCCTTTATGTGAGACTATTACCCATACCTTGTTAAATATTGGAGACTTTGCACCGAAAATTCTGCACACAGTTCTTCTGGTTCTTAAGAAAAACTCTGGCTTATATCTTTAATTCTGTTACCTGCTTTAATTTTTGTAATTAACAGATTGCACACAACCATCTCAATTCTGAAATTCCTGAAACTCTGATACAGCAGATACACATCATCTGTAAAGATCTCATGTCTTTTTAATTTTGAAAGATCTGATCATCTTCTTGTAAAAAGCAAGGAAGCCAGACACTATTACACATCCAGTTCCTTTAAGCAATTCAGAGGGACGTGCTTGAGGAGCAATTTCCTTGTCAAACAGTGCAAGTCCGGCCCATGCAGAGAGATTGGTTTCAGGAAAGGATGCCCAGGATGACAATTTCAAGTGGGCCTCTGCTTCTCTCCTCCCTCAGGAAATTAAACAGGAGGAGAGAGGGCATGTCTTAGCTTGTGCTATTAAACTCACACTTGTAACCATGGACAGGTGACTCTATTAACATGCAAGAAGATGATTAAATAATGAGATGTTAGACAGACCCTTACACCACAGGGTGCACTGGCTTGGGCTCCCACCATCCAGGACACTCCCAGGAGATGGCACCAGAACCACCCTGGCCACGTGGGAATGGGGACAAACTTCAGCCAGCAAAGTACTCTGCCTTGTAAGCAGAACTGGGCTTATTTTCAAACAGATGGGCTCTAGAGAAGCTGCTGCACTGAATATTACAGAGTTGTTTATTGTCTGGCTGCTTTGAAACCCCAGGATCGTTTGCCAGCATCTAGCACTTTCTGTCACAACGGGTTTCATCAAAAGGAAGGCAAAGTGAAAGCCACTGGAATACATATACACTTTGTTCTGTGCTAAAACCAGTCCTAAATTCAGAACTTAACTTGTTATTGTGACCAGGCCAAGTGCAGAACCAACACCATACCCCTGAGGCTGAAGAGTAAACACAGCTGTCTTCTGTACAAGAACCCTCTACATTGCATATCTTGTTACCAGGTAAGATTTGTCTATTGTTTTTCTTATTTTAAGCATCTGCAATACAACGCTGTCACCCTTTAACATGCAAAGCACACTCCAAGGCTTTTCACTCTAAAAGTGATCAGCTCAATGTCCCCTTCCTCAGATATTTTTCACATATTCTCAGCACTTCAAAGACTAAAATACAGTCCCCAGATGCATGATCTAGGAGAGCAGGCAGGAAGAGGTGAAAAAGCACTCACACTGTTAGTGACAACAATTCATCACTTAGAGTATCTCAGAAATAGCTCCAAATGTGATGGAAAATATCAGCTTTTCCAGTAACAGTCAATACTAGGAAAAAAAAAGAAAAAACCAACCCCAAACAACTCCTGTTTCCCAAAGAAAGCACAGAGGGCAAAGGACATACCCAACTTCATTGGAATTAGTAGTTTTACTACATCAGTAACAGACAATTCAGACCTGCTCTGCTGAATAAGACATGTGACCCTCCATCCAGCCTCACTGCACAGGCCAGCAGAGCAGTGCACAAAGCAGCACAGATTTCACAGGAACACCAGAGCCATGGATCTGGCTGTGGCACAGCACAGCAGCAGTGATGCAGCCAGCTGGCAGTGCAAATGAGCCAGTCATTTAGTTGTCACCTATACAGTGCCCCCTAATCATGAAGATCAGACACAAGGACAACTTGAAACGTGCCATCCTGGCAGTGTAATAGCAACACCTATAGAATGTGTGTGAAGTGTATATTTTTTACTCCATTGCAGGAAATTCAACATAAGGAAGATAAATCAGCTGGTCATCTTACAGGGTGAGCCAAACAGACAAAATCTCCACATGGGGTTTCAGTTCTGCTTGTAGTTCAAGCTGCAGAAGTGTTACATCAAAAATGCTCACTTGATTCTTTTTCCTCTTCTCTGAAGTTATGACCTTAGTTTTACATTAGATAATAGGATTTGCAAGAGAGTTTCTATAAGATTTAGGAACAATTTATCAAGCTACCAAACCAGAAATATGCAAGTAGGTCTTTGATAAATACTGATGCTGCTGGAAAAAAGAAAGTGAGTGTAGCAAATCAGTAGCAGTGTTACTACAAAGCAGCATGTCTGCATTTCTTTCTCACGCTAGCTTTAGCTGTGTTAAAGAAGAATCCAGAATATTTCAGTGGAATAGCTTGCAATTATCAGTATCACTATTTGCCCTGGAATTAGTGAATGTGGTACCCATACAAAACCCAAACTATACAAACACTCACATACCCATACAGAAAACAGACACTGCTCATTTCCAAAAAACTCTTACTTTTGTAGCAGCTTTGCTATAGAAGGTAATCACAGACAAGCAATAATCTCTTTTGAACACAGCAAGTACCACACAGCAAACCAAAACATAGAGAGCTCTCATCTGGATGAAAAGGCAGGTCTGTGGCAAGAGAAAAGTCCTGACAGGTGCCTCATAAATAACCATTTCATGCCCAAGTGTACACAAAGATAATCTGGCTTTGATTTTCCCAGCCTTTGAAAGGTGTGAAATAAGAAAATCTGCCCTTAGCAGAGCCAAGGTTCGGGTATTGCTTTGGTTCATTGCAAACTCATTGTGGGATCTCCCCTTTTTCTTCAAACATGTTTCCTGCAGCCAACAAATTGCTCTCTCAAAGACCACTATCCTGGGTCCTCCCAAATGCAGGTCCATCAGGACTATCTCATGTAGACATCACCGTTTTATACAGTGTCATTGCTTCACTGCATCTTCCCTATTACCATGTCATCCATGACAGATCACACCTCCAGCTCAGTACCTGTGTTGCTGTCAAAGAATAAGAGCAATAATTCAGTGGCCAAAGAGCTCACAGACCTGATAAGCTCTTTCAATAATTTTTCTAGGAACTGTTTTGAATTTAAAGACAGCTTACACAGTCACCAAAACTAGGATATTTGTTCAGCCCCTTCAAACCTTCCTTCCAGGAAATACAGACACTGCAGAGCACCTGTTTCTCTACCCTCAGGTAACCCTCCCGTGGCTCACAAAAAGAAGGGTGATTTTCCTCCTGAAACGGAGAATGGAAATATGAAAAAATGTACAGGAAAATGAGCTGTTGATGTCCTTTGGGGGGCTCAGAATGACATCCTTCAAGAAAGAGATCAAGATTGTTAAAACAGGTGCGAAAGATCTACAGTTTATTTACTGATACTACTAAGCAATAATGGTTTGAAAATATTTGGTCAAACATCATAACTTTGAACACTTGCTCTGCTTTCATTTATACCAGTTTTATATAAAGTATTTCTTCCATAAATAGCATAGCCCTGCTAACTATGGTATAACAACTGTATAAAATTGAAGTTCACAAACTGCTCTTGGCCATGTTACAGATCACATCCAACGTGCTACATTGTCATACCTGTGGTATATACCTGATCTACCTTGCCTTTTTATGCAAAAATACCAGTGTTTAAAGTGTTCTATTTAAGAAAATGCAAGTTCTCTCAGTTTATAAACATCCAAACATATAATTTTAATGCATAATCAACCAGATATTTTTGGATGCATTTGGAATTGGAAGCAGCAAACTGGAGGACAGGGAGAAGCTCGAGTCAAAAGCCCAGTCTTGCTGTAGTTCTTTCACATCTTCCAGCCAATTAGTAGTCAAGTCTTTAGGTCAGTTTAACAACTACCTTCTGATTTACTGTATTGTACAGGGAATACTAGGGAAAGGTGATGCATGTATTTTTTATCCTCTCATGCTTCAGAAAGACTAGGAGCCTTCCACAAAGAGTTGAGACAAACAAAACACAGCAGCCTTTTCACTGTTTTGTGTTGCACTAGAAGCCAGACAGGAACTACAACTGAATAAATAATATAAAATGGCAAAACTGTTTTTATTCTTTCATGTCCTTCCCTCTGCAAAACACAGACATGCTATACAGTCTGAGAGATTTGGCTTTTAGCACTTATCACTGTCCAATTTTTTCCTCCTCAGCTCCAAACAGACCACATTTATTAGCCTACACTATTGTTTCCAACACTGCCCTTTGAGTTTCTGTCAATGTATTAAAGAATTCTGTCATGCTATGAAGCAAACTATTCTTCCTGGTGCTGGTGCCAATGTGCCTCATCTACAGACTTGAACATAAACTGATGAAGAAGAGAAATAGAAGTAACTCTTGTTTCTGTGCTGTGGAACAGCTGACAAATGAAAAATCAAATTAGCAGGAAATTAGTTGAGGGTAATGAATTTCTGAGGAAAGAAACATACAATGAATGAATCCAGATACAACTGGAGTGTCAGAGGAGCAAGCGAGAACAAATCTCAAACAGTCTCCCTCTCTCATTTTTAAAAGAGATGACAGAATTGAGAAACACACAAAAATCACTCCCTCCCAAATGTCTGATAACTTGTTTTGGTTAGAAGACATGGCTAAGACTTAATCTTTAATCCCTTCCTAATTGAGGATTTTTATATTTATTTTAATGATGCCTCCAAGTCTCATCTTTACTGTATCTGTATCACCAAAACAACAAACTCTTGTTAAAGTTATGTAAATTGTTAAAACCACATTTGTAACATTTTTAGAGACCTTCAGTCACCACCTCAGCATAAGCCAAAAGCTTACTGCACCCTCAGATCACCCATTTGCTACAAATAATCAATGCTACAAAGTAGAAGCAGGAGGATATGGACCCTGCTGGACTGGATGCCCTTCAGTAAAGAATAAGGGGATTAGTTTTACAGCTACCTTCCAGCTAGTGCTCTTTAGCTGGATACTGAAAATACCACAGGAGAGATGGCATAAAATAATCTCACTGCATTTTCTAACCATCTGATAATCTTCTGATGTTAACTAACCTAACCAAGGCTAAACTCATTGTTAAATAGTTGATACACAAAATCAAATATATCTTTCATTGCCAAGTATTGAAAGGGATTTACTAACCAACTCAAAAAACCTCCATATAAACATGCCACTTAACCAGTCTCTAGGCTAAGACAGAGACATCTATTCCTCTTCAGAGTAGTAAGAAAGCCAGGAATAACTTCAGTTAAAAGAAGAATTTCAGGTTGGCTGTATATTTATCATCACGTAGTAGAATTATTTTGTTCAGTTGCACGTAGCAAGGTATCCTTTTCATTAGTAAATGACTAATTTATTCAGTCAGAGATCAGAAAAAGACCTCAGAACATCACTTTTAATATGGTCCCAATGAACAAAATGTAAACTATATATAGTCTATAGAATTAATTCAATGATAAACCACAGTTAAAATAGTAAATCACGGATAAATCTAAAATTAGGAATATTCACTGACCTTAGTTTACCAGTAAAAACATTCCCAGACTAAGTTTGTTAACAGTTGCAAGTATCTTAATATATAAAAAACCACTTTGTTTTCCCTTTGGTGCATTTCTGCTTGCCTAACAAAGACCCACAACAACAAAGACACTCTGAACTATATCCATTTCCCAATGCCAAGACTAAGAAAAACCCAGATGGATGGATGGAGACACCAGTGCAGGCTGGAGCCACTCCACAGCAACTACCACTTTCTCCAAAGGGTAAGGAAGTGCTTTGATGGAGCCCACACGCAGCTTCTTCTGATTATGCCACAGCTGCTGAGCAGATCTGCCTGTTCCCCAGCAAGGTGACCCTGCCAAACCCTCTGTGAAAAGAACAACTTTTGTTCCTTTAAGACAAAGTTCAAGTTACTGAAGGAAAAAAAAATAATGTTTCCAGACACCACTGAAGTCAGAGAGAAGACTCCCATTTGTATCACTGAGTCTTGGATCATAACACCAAGAGGCCTCTATCTCTATATGCAAACCTTGATTTTATAACAGATGTAGTGTGAATGTAAGCAAAACATCTCTAGATACAGTCAAAGATTTAACTATTCCTATTGTTTTCCTCCTACTTTAATTGTCTTCAGCAGCTGAAACGTTTGCAAGAAGGAAACCATCCAAAAGCAAACTGCATTGGCAGGGCCTGAGGATGTATTTGCATACTGAGGAAGTCACAGGAAAAAATACTCAGCCCTGTTTATACATTTTAGCATGAAAATTTGAATACATTCTCATCTCAAGATCTTTTGTAGCAATAATCAGAACCTATATCGCCAACTATGTCACTGTCAGCTTGTTGCCTGAAGATCAAAGGAAGTTAAACCCTTTGGGCAGCATTTCCAAAAGTACCCACCTTACAGAACTGTTCTCAATGCCAGAGTATTTCCCAGGTGCTAATTGCTCATGACTCTGGTTTAAAAGATGCACTCATGGGGAAAAGCTTAGTGGTACATCTCACCTGTCTGGTGAACTTTTATCACCACTATCAAGAGAATCAGGAGGTTTCTGGTTATAATTTTCAGCAAACCTGGTTTATCCTGCACCAACCAATGTATTTATGAAGACACAGATAGAAGAAAATTCATTAAATATTTGTAAGAGAATTCTGGCCACGCTTCTTGTTGCAAGCTGTCTGCTACTCACACTGTTACCAAAGCTTTGTATGGAAATGATAAAAATGTGCTGATTGATTTTCCTGGAAATTTGCCTTAAGGAAGTGCTGGTGATCAGGATCACAGAGCACAGTTGCAGTTTTAGAAAGATATTTGGAACATGAGCTCTACTTAATGAAGAAAGTTTTTTTCCAAGAAGTCTGTTGGATACCTGAGACCATACATAACCTGAATTAAAAAAAAAAGAAAAAGAAAAAAAAACCAACGAACAAACAAACAAAAAACCCCACAAAAACCAACCAAACAAAACCAACAACAACAACAAAACCACAAAAAAGCCCCTAAACGAAACAAAACAAAAAAAACCGAAAAGCAAAACTCAACACAAAAGTTGCATCTGATTCTTGAAGTCCAAGTCCTAGCACATGGCTTTATGAAATGTATTTTAATCTGATATCACACACTGCACATTTGAGCTTATTATCTATTTGAAGGTATTTCTACAGCAAACCAGCATAATCAAATGCAAAGACTGGCACTTCTACATTTGCAGAAGGGAAACATAACACTGACTGGGGAAAAAAGAAAAAGAAAGGTTATACAGTATTTCTCTAGTCTAATCACACAAGTTTAATTCTTATTACATAATCCATGGATTTGGCAAATTTCACAAGCCACCAACAAAAAGGTCTGTCTCAGTAGAAGCAAACAGAAATAGGAACCCTTACAAACTCAGAGAACAGGTAAAGCCAGATGCCAAGATATTTCCTAACTGCATCAAACATACCTATAACCAGTCCATACTTGGCCACCTAAAAACTTTCGAGTGGATAGGGTTTTTTGTTTAGTTTTAAATTAAAACTAAAGAAATGCTTATCTAGACTGTTTCATTATAAAATGTAAGAGGAATATCTATATCTGATACTTTCTCTTTAATTACAAACTATAAAGATAATCACCTACATGTTTAAAAACTTAGTCTTACGAAAAAGAGGGAAATTCCTTTGTGGAGAAACATGAGCTTGCAAGGGATTCTTAACATTACTGAGACTGAAAGTCAGACACTTAAAAGTTCAGCTCACAAAAAATCCCAAACACCCACCACAACAAAAATCCAAATCCACATCCCACACTAATCAAGATATTTCTTGTGAGCAGAATAGCAAGCAAACAATAGATCAGAGATATAGTTATACTGGGGTTACATTAATGGTGGCTGCCAATACCAGTATTAAAAATGGTATCCATTAAAAAGGACATGACTTTTTAAAGCCAAAATTATTTTCTTAAGTAAAGGATGAATTTGCAACAAACACAGACTTATGGGAATAAGAATAAAAATTTCAAGAAAACCCAACCAGCCAAAACAACAAACTTTGGAGAGAAAAACAATTAATGTTGTGTAAATGGATACTTGTTTGAAGCAACAACATATTCAAAAACTGGCAATGGAAAAAAATATATGTAGAAGTTCCCTTCAGCAAATGGACCTAAATCACTATGATAGTTTGACAGTCTTGAAAGTGATGCCTACACATATGTCAAACAAGCCTAAATTTCTCTTCTTGCATTAGACATTAATTATTATTATTAAAGAGATTTTCAGGATCTGCAGTTCAGGAATGCCTGAATGTACAATAAATAGAAATGCTGTATCTTTATGGTGGGTTTAGATAACCCATGTATAGGATTACAGAACAGTAACTACTGAGCTTAAACTCAATGCATGTCGTAGTAGGAATTAGTTTTCAGTTGTGGACAACAACTGATACCAGGAAATACTGTATTACGTCACTGACTCTAATTAGCTTAGCAGGATACTATCACAGCAGTTTATAAATCAGTTTATAAACATTGGATCAACATTCTAAATCCATAATGCTACAGTTTGTGGCCTAAAAGACAATAAATGTACTTGTCCAACTAAGCATGAAAAATATTAATAATCAATCAAAGTTACTGCAGTACTTTGTTGTCCAAGTTATAGAGCAACTATGAAGGTTTAACTGTCATAGTTGGGGAAAAAAAATAATATGAAACGAGAGCCCTAAATTGATTGTGGTACCTGCTTTTACAACCATTTAGCTCTCTATTTCAAATTATTTTATGTAATTTTTTGTCATGTTAAGTACCTGTTTCATCATCTATGTAATTACAAGAGCCTCTGAATGTTCACGCTTTAGGGGAAACGTATCATGTTCAAAGGATAATGCTCATTCAAGCTAATTATTTTTCAAACTGACAGGGAAGAATATCCTAATTCCCATTAGCACAGTAAATTCCATCTCATCCTTTGTGTCCCTAAAACAGGTCTGATCGACGACATGCTCTATATTCCTTCCTTTGTGCAATCAGACAGCTGCCCATAGGCAAGTTTAACCTTTATGGAGCTTGTCTAAGGAAATATTTTAAAGAGTTCAACTCTAAAGTCTTGCTTGTCCAAGCTAAAGTGCTCCAGTAGGTAGGAGAGAGAGGTGCAAAATAAAGCACTCCTGTGAAACTACTGAAAACAAGATCTCTGTATATTTGATCACACCAAATTATATTGGAAGCAATATACAGTGATATACTTACTGTACTTACTGAGTGTAGTGTTTTAGATTAAGGCTCCAAATGAAAGTTGCAAATGTCTCACCCTGATACATGAAAGACTTTAGAATGCATAGTGTCTACTTATTTATATTATCATAATTTTATCATTGTTATTAGTTTTCTGTTTCCTTGATAGTTTAAAAATAGACCACAAACATGGCTCATTCTTGCAAGTCACATTTCAAAATGCTTCATATTAAAAGCTTTGAAGGATTTCTTTCTCAAACTTTATGGTAAAAATTACAAAAAATGTGTTAAGAAGACAGTAAAATAAACAGTATCCCTTATAATAAAGTCCATTTTAGACCCATTCCCTTCCAAAATTACATAAGGCAACATATTACTTGGTTAATTTCTAAAAATTCCTAAGATAGCACAAAGAGTAATTCATTCACTATCTTCTGTTGACAGACCAGATGGACTAAGTGCTATTTTATTGACTTATTTGAAAGCTAAGATTTCACTATCTTAGATTTGATTGAAATGGGACTGCTCAGACTGCGTTAATTTGTAAAACAAATACACTAAGGCAATAAACTTGCTGTAGAAAATGTTAGGGGATTTTTAAGTTTCTAGCTTTACAATGCTGAGGGACACTTAGGCAGAACAAAGGTGAACAAAAAAAAGGAAGATAACTAGAAAAAAAATCCCTTAAAAACTCCCTGATTTCCCTAAAAGTCCTCACTTCTTCCTCCCAAGTCACTCTCACAATAGATACAAACCCAATAAAGCAAAGAGCTGTATTTACTTTAAGCAATATGTTAATGAATTTGTCAGACTGAAAAAGTCTTTTTCTATTACAATTTTGCCTCATCTGCTGACTTTTTAAAACCATCTTCCAGATAACACAACATGTTCTTCATAATAAAAAATAGGATCACAGAAGGTGTGAAAGTAAAAGTGATGATGATTTGTCAAGATATTGGTTTTCATATTTTGCCTGGTATTTCTCTGACAGCCATAACAGTGGTGTAAATTAATTTTCTGTGTGGAGATTTATGAATGGTGCTCTGCATTTGAAGGGTTGCAGGTACAAGTAGAGGCTTCTATATTTCTTTCCTAATGAATGGTTCCTTGCACCCAGGAAGATGAAATACCAAGATTATGAAAAAGAAAAATTATGTTTGTGACATATTCAGCCATATTATTATTTTTCTTAAGATTAAATGTTACAACTTCACCAGATTTAAAAGAAATCTTTCAGATTTCTTAAGTTAAGGAGCATATAAAGCCTGTGGCTTCCTACAAGAATCCATACTGACATACAACACATTCAAGACAAAGCAATGCTTGATATGAAAAACTATATCAACACCAGACAACACATACTATATTCATTTCTGACCTTTACTTTAGCATTCAATATGAAAATACTGCATAACCATGAAGAAAATTTTACATGGTGATGCTCTAATCGTGTGCTGTCAGTCACGTTAAACAGATTTTCCCTCAAGCCTTGAAGTTTTTAGAAACTGAGTAACAGATTCTACAAGGTATTATTTCCCTCTTCATTACACTTGCATCATAAAAAGATAAAATATATCCCACTGAATGCATTTCATACATTTTATACTAATACATTTCAGCTAAAAACAAACATCATTTTTATTACTAAATATTTTTTCCCAGGTTTTTCAGCCATATAGAATATAAGCTTCCTTTAAGGTAGAAAAGGATAGTGTGAAGAGTTAAAAATCAGTAGGTTGCCTGTCAATTACATTTGTACAAAAAGCAAAAAGCCACACATAGAGAAAGTTTAAATATTGGCAACATCAATTTTTCTATTATACAATTCTCTAAAAAGTAGTATGAAGTGGTAAGAATTTTTGGCACAGCAACTTAGTTTACTCAAGGGGTTTTTGTCAGAAAGGCATTTCTTTCACTACATTCGTAGTAAGGTAATCAAACAATAAGCAATTATGAATAAGTGTAATTACACTAAGAGAATGACACTGCATCCTCACATGACATTCTCTGAAAATTCTACCAGGAAGTTTTCATCTGTTTCCAAAGATATGATCAAAAAATACTGAAAATAAATAACGAGGAATACATCTTGTTTTCCCTCCTGATTCCCCTCTTAGTATGAATCATAACTTAAGATATAAAATGCAATAAAATTCCTACCTCTTTCATTAAGACTGTTTAGCACTGCCCTTTCAAGCTGTTCTTCTTCAGTGAGCCCACCAGTATAATCATAGTAGTTCCTTGGAGTTCTGTACTGATAACCTGGATAATAGCCATAATAGTCTGTAAAATGAAAACAAAAAATCAAGAAAATAAATTGCTGCTACTCAGTAAGCAAGTTGAAATCAGATATTATCTTTACACTATCTATCTTCACTTCTCACTTTAATTTTGGAAAGAAAAAATATTAGGATTCAATTACTTGCATGCCATGAATTAATTTCTAATTTACAAAACCAGAGTATGGTAACAGGAGAGGGAAAAACAACAAAAAGATGGATCAAACTTCTCAATTTTGTACAATTGTTATAAGTAAGTGTCATAGAATTGTCATTATTAAGAAGTTTCACACAAGAGTAGAACAACAGTTTTCATCAGCTCCTTTTAACATTTAGTTGTCAATACTTGGACACCTTATTAACATCTCTAGAACAGCAACAACAAAACAGGCAGATTTCAGGCTTTTTCCCCACATCTCTCCCTTCCCCTCATCACAAGTATTTCTTGGACCTAGAGAAGACATGGGAAAAGATTTCCTGCAAATTTCTGCAGTCCCATATCCAGCTCATGTTGTGCTACTGCACAGCTAAACCTGGCCTGGAAAAACCACACCTTGGATCTCACGTGATGTCCTGTGAGTGATGCTGCTCTGCTGACAACCAGCTATTCCTGACCATTTGTAAAGTTTGCCAAAGCCAAGCACAAACCATCATCCACCCAAACACATGGGATTTAAGAGAAAAAAAAAATTACTTGGCTAGAGAATTGAGTTAGACTCTCTTCCTTTTAACAACACAATCTGATCTTGCCTGAGCACAGAAAACAAACTGAGAAAAACTGTGGAAAAAAGTCCCATTTTTCTATTCCATTTTTGCAACTTCAAAAGACAAAGGTTTTATGGCATTTTAATTTCCAGACAGCTGAACAAGGGATTTTGAAGAACTAAAGTACAGAAATGTTGCCAGTGTCTTCCAACTGAGGGAAAATTATACACATTTTCTTCAAAATTAGAAAAGTGGAAATCTGTTCATATGAAACAAGTAAAACATGCCATTTCCTTTTATCTTCAGATTATTACCATCAATGATAGTCTTGTGTTCTCTCACTAGTTATATCAATTCCATGTGTAATGTGTGAAGCCTCTGTGTTTAACAACAAGCACAGATGATGAAGTGAGGACAAACAAATAATCTCTTTTTAAAAATGATTGTGGTAAGGAAAAAAAATCCAGAACCTTAAACCAAATAAACCCAGCAACAGCCCATCTTAAAAGCTATACAGGAAAAGCAGGAAAAATTGAACAGAGTAACTGCACAATATGCTATAAAGGAGTATATATATTCCTCTGTATTGCACAAATATGCCTATATATTTTATTTACACATGTATGTATACACAGATGTAGATATATTTGTATAAACATTACACACACACATAGAAAAAGTGCAATTCTGTCCATTTCCAAATATTTTTTTTTGAAATTACAACTGACATTGGGAGAGTTTTCCTACACCTGCAGTGAAAACTGACTGCAGGACAGCATTCAGCTGTCTTGTCTATACACTTTGGATGTAATCTTCACAAAGATTCCCCTCATTTTCCTCTGCTTTATGTTCATCTGAATGAACATTTCCTCAGCTAGAAATTTATATTCTGGAGGCTTCAAAACTGCATGCATGAAGACTATAAAAATCCCAATACTAAAAGCAGGAAATTATCTGATGAAAGAAAAAGGATATTGTATTTTAAGTTTGTTCTATTACTATAAATTTTTCTCTGTTTGATGTTTCACACTGTCATCAAGTTGTAAGTGCTCAGAAAGCTGTAATCTTTTATTTTTACAACGAGAAACAGTTTGGTGACAGACGTGTTCAAGGTGTTCCTATTAATCAAAATAAATGTCCTAATACTTTATTCATGAACTGCATTTAGAGAAAATCTAATTCAGCTACTAAATACTAAATGTGTTAAAATTACACTGAAAGCCCTTTTTCTCCTAAAGCTGTTTCCTTGTACTGTTTCATAAAATCTGTTCATCTATTTTTCTATTTAAATGGGCATTTAAAGGCAGATCCTAATAAATCAGCAATGCCAGAAAGTGAAAAATTAATCAAGATATGCATCATTAGCCTATGACACTAGAACAAGTTTCCTTAATTCACAGATGGCCAAATTTATTACATATATCATACACCAAGCAAAAGGTTAAATCTTCCATTAAGACTTCTGCAAATAGGATGAAAGACAATTACAAAGTATATGAACAAGGAATGAACAAAACAAATATATCTATATTTTTAATTGCAGTTATAAGTTATTTTAGATAAATTAATTTGGTACAAAAAAAATTAAATAGCTACATCTAAAGCCAAGCTTGGAAGACAGAATAATTTAGGTTAACCCTCTCCATCTGCCTTTTGTCCACAACAACTCAAAGCACCAACAAGGCTATTTTGGGGCTGCCCAAAACATGCAAAAAACTCCCAGACTTCCCTGTTGTCAGCATACTAAAGCTTTTTCCTCAGGTGCTGTGCACTCCCCCATCGTGGTAGATATATTACATGAAATCTCTTACATCTTCCCTACTTAGGAAGAGCTGGAAAAAAAAACATAAAGGGCTCTTCAGAATCAGCTCCTCTTCCACAAGGGTGGTCTCTTACACCCACCCAAGCTCCAAGCAGCTGGTGTTCATACAGTGGCTGTAATAGATTATGGAGTTTAAATGTCAAGTACAAATTCTTATCTTCATTAGCTATTAAAGTACTTTTTCCAATATAAATCTTCAGAGTTCCCATCCACCCTGCTACACTGGGATACTGAAGGAAGATTTAGTGTCTATGGATGTGGAATACAGAGCAAAGCAGCACACCCAGGCCCTGGTGGGGGATGAACCTGCAGCTGGGTGAACTTTAACTGGGCTGAGACTGCCAGTCATGGAAACAGGCAGTTTGTGCTCACTGTATGTTCACATCTTAGCTCACTTCACTGTATTAACTATCTTTTATTTCTTTGCTGGCCTTTAGATCAAATGTTTTTCAACTTGAGAATTGGAATAATGAAAATCCTGGGTAAACATACTTCTAAGTTGGAACAGTCCTCGTTGCTGTTGGTAAGGAAAGCAGGTTGAGATAGTTTGTTTAGGAATTACAAAATAGACGCTTCAAAAATATTCGAGGGCCCAGCATCCTGCCTGTGGGAATTATGTAATGTAATAATAAAATTGGAGATAGATCATGGAAGACAAAATCCATCAGAGAGGATAAAAGCAGCTATAACCTTGGCTCAACGTAACCACATCTCAATGATAAAAGACTACACAAAATAAGAAACCCTGCATGACCAAACATCAGAGAATACTAAGAATGATAAAATGTATGAAGTAGTTTTCTTACAAGTAACCATATATACTCCAATTTTCCAACTAGAGAGAAAAGATGACCATTGTGAGTGTAGGAGATCATGAAATACATAAAGAATGAAGGTTTAGTTTCCCTTCACAGAGAAGAATTAATGTGCATCAAATTAAATTAGCAGTTAGCAGATTCAAACCAAACAAAAATGACAGATTCTACACCAGGAAATAAACTGTGAAATTCTCCTTCTCTGATGCTGTAGGTGTTAAAAGTGTTCAAGTCTATTCAAAGAGCTTTTGACAAATGGATGGAAGAAGAATCTACCATGGGCTATTAAAGACAAAATTCCCCCATAAAACTTTCTGCTGAGAACATCTTTAAGCCACAAGCCACTGCACACTGGCAGATATTTGAGAGAGTTATCTCTATGTATTTATCCTGTTCTTACAGCAGATGCCTAGGAAAGAGCATAAATCCCTGCAGGAGATAAGATACGCATCCCTTAGCTCAGATCCAACACAGCCCCTCTCACAGACAGCTCCAATTCTGCCCCTCACAGACAAGGCCCCCACCTATTATTTGTGTGCACTCCACATATAATGACTCAATGTTCTGCATGAGAAGTAAATCAAATGTGCTACACTCACAGTGTGCCAGTATTCCAACTATCCATCTATAAACTGTGAAGCCTAAATTTATCCTGGTGAGGGGGGGGACTTTTTGCACGTAAATTACTTCATTTACAAGAAGTGTTTGAAAGAAGAAGTTCCCTGTCAGAAGGGAAAAAAATATCCTAGAATGGAACAGATAAATTTGCCAGATGAGGGCAGATTTGCCAAGGTCCAAAGGGCTGCTATCAGTAGACAATTTTCCCACTGCTACGCCTTCTGCAAAAGGGATGATATTTCCCTGAGGTAGCATTTTAGGAAGTCATGACCTTAATTTGAGGCTTAAGCCTTTTGTACAAAATACATCCACACACTTCTCTAAATAGGAAAGGTGAGGCATGCCCAGAGAAGTAATACAAGTTTAGTAAGTATACATATGTGCAGAATATTTTGTATAAATAAATGTTCCATTTAACTAGTTCCTCTAAAAGTTTTCTATCATTAGCAAAAATTATTTTTAAAGCTGGAGTAAGTTTTTTTTTTCAGCGGATGAGAGTACTTACCTGAGTAGTAGTCCCTTGGCCTGCCAGGGTCAGTGAAGAAAGAAATGCCACCTAAATAAAAGAATAATGCATGTACTGTTGGAATAAAATAATCACATTGTCTTTCTTTATAGAATACAAAAATCAAATCTAAAATACTCTTTCTTTCAGAGTCTTTTTCATGATACAAACAAGATATCATGGGTATCTACAGATTTTTTTTTGCATCAGTGAGAGAATATACTATTGCAAGCTTGTATGTTGTTCCAGATTTTATAGCAGTGTGCCATGCTTAAGCAACATATCCATGTAGACTAGAAAAATGCAAACCAACCTGTAATGTTCTCTCCAGAACACATAATGAACAACTTCTACACTGAGAGTGTTCATTGGTCAAAATGTGTTAATGCAAAGAAAACAGGACTGGAGCAATACTGCACTATTTCTGCTCTGCTACAGAGGAGAAAAGAATAACGTGTATACTGTAACACTCCTTCCTGCAGGTCTCAGTCACACAGCAACCTCCACAGCAGCAGGGTCCCTCCAGCATGTTTCACTAATAATACCATGGGTTTTACCACAGAATACCAGAGTAATTCAGTTTGGAAGGGACCTCAGAAGGTCCCCAGTCCAACTCCAAACCAGAGCAGGGTTAGGGAGGAGATCAGACCAGGTTACTGTCAGGGCTTTGTCCTGGCAAGTCTTGAAAGCATCCAAGGATGGATAGTGCTGAAACCTCCCTGGGCAGCTGATCTGATGTGGATGTTCTAACACCCATCAGACAGTTCCCCCATCCCTCAGGAACCTTTAGCTAATGTAGTCCCTGAAGTCCCTTCGCTCCAGCGGCAGGAAACCTGATGCTTCACCCTCCTCTCCCTCCCTGTTGAGCATACCTGACTGACAGACTGTATCCCTAATCTGTGACAAAACCTCCTGTGAGGAGCACACATTTCAACAAATAGTTTCCCACTGTACAAACACCGTATCCATGCTCAATTTGATGGCACAGTCATGAATAAAGTACTCAACCTATCAAGTAATCAGACATAAAAAGCCAAATATTCTGACAACCAACCCCAGCACAGCTGTTGTGACAGGGCTTGACTTCCAATTAAAACATTGAAATTCATGGGAACGATCAGGTAAAAATTTGCAAGGCTGTATTTAAAACAATTGCTAGACTAAAGATGTCTAAAGATATAAAATAACTATAACTAAAATCTGAAAAGCTGTAATAACATATTGTTGGAAAGCTTGAGAATTCCAGTACAAATTTCTCAAGCATCCCACCACCTTTTTCAAACTGCTGAGACTTTCACTAGAATTGATACAGCAGCAGACAAAGCAGGAAACATTTTGTGTCCTGGCATATTTTTACAGCTTCACCACACTTCACTTGAAGTGACATTTTCATTGACATCTTTTTTAAAAGATTTTACTCTAAATAAATATTTTAAAAGAAGGGTAAAAGGTATTCCTCTAAATAAAAATATCTGAAAGTCACATTTACTGGTTCTTATCAACCATATATAAGAAAAAAAGTTAATCTATTTTCTTCTGCATTCACTTCAATAATAAGCATATCCTTATTTGTCTAAAAACATGCAAGAATGGCCTGAATCTCTATATGCAAGACTTACTGAATTCTAAAAATAAAAGTGTTTCTTTTGCAGATTTTGTAAATTCAACAAAATTACATACCTGCACAGGCTTTCATGATCTTTTTCAGAGGTCCCTTAGTGTACATCAATCCAACAAGAATCCCTGCTAGATGTCCAGCAAAAGAAGTCCTACAAAATAGGAAAATCTTGTGAGTAATGGAAAGGAAGACTCTTTTTTTGTAGAGATACTGAAGGAAGAGTGCAGAACTTATTGTAATCGAGGAAGACCCTGAGTGAGACCAAGCACAGAGAAATTACTTGCCTGCAAGGACTTAATGCCAAGTTTTCTTTCTTCACAACTACCCTAAAGTGGGTAGGATATACAGATATAGAAAAGTATCTAACAAATATCCTGAAAAAGCTGGAAACTAATTGGAAAGAACATTTTACTTGCTTGTTTAAAGGACAGAATACCCTTTCCCTAAAAACATTTAAAGACTTACCAAAGTAGTAAACTAATTTTAAACTTAAAAAAAGTAACACCACAGACTTACACTGAAATGTAAAGGTAGGACTTCCCAGAACCATTGACAGTTTCAAGTGAAAGCACACACACAAAGTCCTACTGGACTATCAATACAATCCTACAATTAGTCTGAGGTAAGCATGAATATATAGTGCCTTCAAAATAAAAAGGAGAATTGAAATGCTGAGAACCAAATTCTTTTCTATACATACCAAGAATTTCTTTAAAAGTATTGCTACCACTTGCATACAGAATGAAAAGGCTCTGGAGTCTTTTGAGGGATCAGCACAGAAACACATACTTCCAGTAAACAAGGAGATTGGCTCCAATTATTGCCATGACTATGGGGTACTCTATAAATTCATAAATCAATTTTCAGCATTCAAATTAAGAGTCAAACTCTTTGGAGTTTAACCAGGTTTAAAAACTATTTGCAAATTTTCCGCCTCTATTATGAAGTTAGAGAAGCCAATACACTAAACATTACAATTTCCTAATATGTGCAATTATAAATAACTCATTTATACTGGTTGTCCAAAAATTCAAGTAATATGAGCTTTCCTGCCTTTCTGAAGTAGAAATGAAACTTCTGTTTAATGTAAAAATAGACAAAAATTGCACTTTTTACATTCTGGTCAGAAATACAAAGGAGTTGCACAAATGGCATTTGCACTCAAGATGACACAACTTCCAGGCATCTCTGGTAAAAGGATACAGGGAAATGCACGTCACTAGAGGGAGGTAAAGATCAAATCTAAATGGACTCTTTTGCCACCTACTTTACCGCAAACTTGTATTCTGCTATGTAGAGCTGTGGTTCTCTCCCATAAGCAACCAACATTTTTTTGTAAGAGTAACATGTAAATGCTGATGTGAAAATTTATAGGTAAAAGGTAGTTAACAAAATAAAGTATCTACAAGGAACTAATTTTTCAAACACATTTTTCTGGGACAGATTTTCCAAATTTATGAGAAATGCATGCCTGACTTGGAAAATGTCTGCCCTCAGAAAAATTAAACACTTAAAAATCAGCTACTCTAGAAATCACCAACATGATATGGATTCACTTAGGACTTAAGACACCACATGACCAATTCTAGAAGAGGCACAGAGATTAAACATAAACTTTTAACTTTTCACATGTCTGTTCTTTCACCAAACAAATAATCCCAAGGACTGCTATGCAAAGCCTGCATCTCAATATCCTTACTTTATGGAAGGTGAAGATTAGAAGGATACTGCATACATTTTAAAATTTCCCCAAAACAAAATCATTAATGACAAAGAAAATCATTAGATGCCAGTAAACCCCTAAATCCTCTCCTACCAAACAAATCAAAGTTTTCAATAGTCTCAATATCACTTCAGGATCTTTCATTGGTTATGGATTCTCAGGTGATCCTAACAGATCAATCCAATACAGCAGGTCCAAATTTACTGCAGGGGTTTTTGACTGGACAGAATTCTGTCCCAGTTACTGACCTCTTATCTATTCAAAACTAAATTATGCAAAGGGACACTGCAAATCCTGTAACTTGCCCTGAGCATGTAAGAGCAATGCCGTGAGAGCTACGGTTGTTATGGTTCATTTCAAATCACTTGGCAGTTACTAATTAAACATGTTGTGTTCTAGGACATGAATTTCTGGAGATTACTACTTGTTTTCTATTATCATTTAAGTGCTGTGAAATTGTTCTATGTAGAGGACACTGTAGAGGTTTAGACAAGGCAGCAAGCTAAGCTTCCATAAATTATGAAATGGTTTTTGACCTTATTTCCGAACTTTTTATACTCTCTCTACCCCAAAGATATTTCTGCAATAATGCAACTGAAAAACAACAGCACCCAACCTCTGAAATCATGTTTTTCCTCTACCATAGACACTATGATATGCTTATGGTTTGACTTCATACATAATGCTCTTTTGTTATTCTTTTATAATAAAATAAACAGTAGTACTAAACATATCACAAATAAAAACTGGTTTTGTAATACAAAGTTTATATTTTTCAGAAGAATGTTTTTAATGCGCTCAAAACTTTGGGTTTATACTTGTAGCAATGCCATGCAGTGACCTCTCAGCTCACAAATAAAATTGCATTTGGAACAGAGCACTCTGCAGGTCTTTTGTCTTTTATCCTGGGCTTCCTTTTTTCAGTCAATTGGCAGCAAGGCATAAAGCAATAAAACCAGTGTTTAACCTGAGTAAGATCTAAATTCTCCTTCAGGTCCAGGAAATGTTCTATCTGCTATATCATAGCATCTGACAAGGACTGTGTCAGTATTGCTGCACTGTTTTTTTTAATCTTTCTGAAAAGTGGGAAATTGTATATAAGCTGCGATTTGGTAGTTTGTGGAGTTTGTATCTGTCCTTCACATATATTCTCCAATATGATTCGAAGTTATAAAATATTATACAGGAAAAGTGCTGATTTGCAAATAGAACTCTAAAAATCAACTGCCAAAGAAGAGAAAGGCCCTGTTCTCACAGAGGAAGGGGTGGGTGAACTGTACTGGCAGATCAGAGCACACAGGAAAATAGAGGGAGATGACTGCAGGATAGCGACACTCCATAAAATTTGTGGAATACCAGATAATAGTTTTATCAGAACTCAGAGGAGTGACTAAACCAGACAGAACAGAGCAGGATGGAAATGGCAAGCAAACAGTGGAATGCTGTTTTGCTCATGAAGCCCTTGGCACTACTGTGTGTTAGTCTGGTTACTTTGTTGAAAACACACATCCCTTTTCCTCGTCCATCAACTTTTGTTATCTTCCCTCCAATACTCAGTAACACCTTCTGGGAACAGTATTTCAGCTTTTTATTTTGACATGTGCTCAAAATAGAGGGTGTTGAGGAAAAAGAAGACTGTAGCCTCCAGACTTAATTTTGTAGCCCTGACACTCCACTTGGATACCAGCTAACACTGTTCATGCCTCACCATACATTTCAGAGAGCCCAAACCTCTTCTCCTAACTTCGAAATATTAAATGCACTTACCCTGGAGCGATTAAATGAATGGCCACCAGCTCTGCCCAACAAGCATATTTACTGGACAGCCGCAGTCCAAGGACAGTGCTGACTCTTCCTGGATTGTAATGGTTGTTAAGAACTTTCAAAGCAAACAAGACTCCTGCAAACAAGAAGAAATCTCATTAAGAGAGAGGTACTTGTGCACAAATAATAAAGAAATACAAGCAATTTAGCTAAGGAACTTGAAGTACCATGCAGTTCCACAGCACCATGAAGCATATTGTTGCATGCCAGAACAAGAGTTCAAAGCTGGTTTTTCAGTGATACTTTTCAGTGACTTTAAAAAAAAAAAGGATATAAAAATGATGTATTTGTATAACAGCCAATTCTAGGTAGCTTTTTAATATGCCTACTCACTGTAGCTATTCAGGTATTCAAAACAATAGAAACTTTAAAATGGGAGTTCCAGTTGAAATAATTGACAAAATTAGAGAACTCAAAAAAATATTCTGTGAGTTGAGAAAAGCCATTACTGAAAACAAGACAAACAGATATGTGTGAAGCTCAACAGTAGGCTGAAATTCTAAATTAATGGAAAGTCATCTTACATATACTCCAGAATCACTTGTTTCTGAAAAAAAAGTAGATAAATCACCTTTAAACACAGTAAATAATCATTCATTCCTAATTGACTGCAATTGTTTCATCATGCAAGCAACAGCTGATACAATGGAAGGAATTCAGAGAACTTATTGGAAGTTACAAGTGTTTGTGAAAAAAGTTCTTCTCAAGAGAAAGCTCACAGTGGTCTGATAAAAACCCTGAAAAATCAATAAGTACAAATTTTGACAGGGACACTGACATTGGCACAGGCAGCCAAACCCCTCAGAGAAAAGGGGTTTGTACTCAAGGCCCCTAAAGCCACCACAGAGGCCCATATTAGAACTGGGCATGGCTTGTTACCCAAGGGTGGGTGACCAGAGAATGCCTGAAGCTCCAAATGAGCAACTACCAGGATGTTCCAACTAGTACCCATTGGAATATAACAAAGAAACCCTCAGAGGTGTTGAAGCACCTTAGAAGTTAAAAAGGAGGGTTTGCCTTCTAAGGCTAGATCCCAGTGACAGCAAGAAAAATCCCTACTTATCTAGAAGAGCAGTGATACTTCTCCACTTGACTGCTCCTTTTTTTAAAGAGGAGTTCATTGACTTGATCTCCTCAACCCTGATCTCCTGAAGGAGAAGACAAGACCATTACTGGAAGGAAGTTGACCAAAATCAGATGCTTGGATGTTTCTAGCAGAAGCAAATCTAGGGGAGTCTCTCCAAAGACAGGCATGAATAATTTGTAATTGAAAATAAAAATTTGAAACTGGTAGGTTTTTCTAGAAGCCATCTAATGAGTAATATTGACATCAGCAAATGAAAACACTCAGACTTCAATCAATCAGTGATATTAACCAGGAAACACAGTTCTACCAGGATGAACATAGTTTTCATGTTGTCAGGTGAAGTAACTGTTGGTCACAAGAACATGATCTCAATTACATGATGTTCATACCCAGAGTACAGGTTTTAAATGAAAAAACAGGAAAGCTTTACTAACATGACAATCATACATATAGGGAAATGGACACCCATCCATTCTCTGCAATTAACAATTATTTTTATGTAGCACCTATAAATAATTAATTTTATATATGCAAATTGGACCAACTTTGTGTCTTACCTGAAAAACCTACACCACAATTCATTTCATAGGAAGGGTCATCCAGAATTTTCACAAGCAGGAATTCCAGCACCACATAAACAACTCCAATCAGCACTGAAAACACTGCAATTATGTAGGCAAACCATACGCTCTTAAGCTTTTTTTCCAGCATTATCCCCTTCCAAAGCATGGAAATCATGTTATAATACAAATGCCAGTCATCTGCATGGTGGAAAGGAGAAAGCAGCAAACGCTGCCAGTTCTTTTTGTAGATGGCTTCATTTACACTGATGCACACTTCAGACAGTGACCTCACAGGATTCAGAAAGAGAAAAACATTCAGTGCAAGTACCCCAAGGGTAACAGGAGGAATGTTCTGGAGTCCAACTTGAGAAATTTGATAAAGCAGCAAAAGCAGTCCAGCATTGACTCTTCCTTGCCTTCGTTGCATTATTACTTCTTATTCATGGAAATATGAAGATTATTCTGATTTCTAGTCTTTTGTTCAATTTCAAACCCATAAAAGTTCTGGAAATTCTGAAAGAAAAAAGATAACTTGTTATACACATATAGGGGTGTTTTCAAGCTCATCACTGACTTTGTTTTTTTTAAACACTACAAATTCATCAAGGTAATCAGCTGAGACCTCTTTTTTATATCAGAAGATAAACTTAAGTGAGAATGAAAATGAGAATTTTTAAAATATGAGACACAAATAAAGAGATTTATACATATAATCCGGACAAGCATTGTGATATAAAGCAGTCTGCAACCTCACTTTCACAGCCCAGGACAGGCTTTAACGAATCCATAAAATAGCTGAGTGTTCTAGATATGTTCTCATTAATGTCCTGATTCACTCAGAATTATTAAAATTTCAGGAAGGAAAACAGTTAAAAATTCTCTAGAGTCTCTGTTTCCAGGCTTCCTATCTTTGCTACATATTTATTTTTTCCATGACCATTTTGCAACTTTTACAAATATTCAAAACAAGCTAAGCATGAAAATTAAAAGTTACAACTTCAAAAAGTAACAGAGACAGAGCTAAGTTCTCCTAAATGTAAGCTTTGAAAATTATTATTGCTTTCCTAGGGATTAGAACAAAGAGTTTAGTTTAAAAGTATGTGATGGAGAAAGGAATACTGTAGGAGGAAATCATATACAAGAGCAGCACATAAAATTTCCAGAGTTACAGCAATCTTTTCATCTCTCCTTATTTATGCCAGAAAAAACAGGGGATTAAAAAGGGCTACAGCAGTAGGAGATCTGGCCAGAAACAGTCACCATGACACAAACTGAGAAGAGAGGAGGGAGGAGGCTGCACTGGAGAACACAGCACAAGGTGATGTGGATTTTCCAGAGTGGAACCACCTGTGGAACACAGGAAGAGACACAGAATTTCCAACAGGTTCCAAGGGCTACCCCAACTTGGCCAGTCCTATTTTGAGTTCTGACAACTCAGCAAGGTGGCACAACAATAGCACAGCCACCCCTCACCTCCAGCATGCCAGTTCTTTGCAGAACCACTGAAGACACACAATACGTTATTCCACATGTAAACATCAGTTATGTAGAACCACCAACACACAGTTACTCTTCAAAACTTTGCCACCAGCTTTCAAATGAAACTTCCTGAAATACACAGATATACGCAAATTCTCATCTCAACACACCATTAACCTTCTTTTTACTACATAAAAAATAGTTAAACTTGCTAATATACTAACTTTATTTAAATTCTTTTCCAATTCATTGTATCACATGCTTCCTCTGTAATATTTTTACTAGATAAACAAACAACATCCCAGTTCTTCCAGAGGACAGTGGAAAAAATTACACCTTTATTAAGGACAACTGAAGATGCAAAATTTAACCTTCCACATTATGTCTGTTAGGATTTACTAAGCTTCACATTTCTACAGACCACTGGTGTGCCTGCAAACACTTCACTAAACACTTTTACTCAGGTATTCAGAGTATCATTAATAATTTGGTCGGGTTGCACCACACAAAGTGAGCACACAGAAAAGAAGGAAAGCACCTCTGAATGATGTTACCCTAAACAGCAAAAGGACCTGTGAGACCTGCACAGGGCTGAACATCAGAGATGACCAGCTGAGAGCCAGCCCACCTCCTCTGCTTAGATTTAAGTGAGAGGAGCACACACTTCCATACTAATTCACACATGTAACTAATTAATGCCATTTCTTAGTAAGTATTATCTAATTAAGTATTCTAGTCTCTGCATTTCTCTTGAAATAACATTTATGTTTATTATAGCAATCTAAGAGAAGAAAAAAACAACTTGGTTGGGTTTTGTATCCTCAAAGCAACTGTAGTAAAACAGAATGCAAGTAAAATGTCTTTGCTACATTACAGCAAAAGTCACCACATTTTTTCCCATGGTCTTATCTTGGAGATGCTACATAATATCTAAGCCTTGTCCAGAACACAGTGGAAACTACAGAAAGGCACTTTATAACAGGCCTCTGGAACCCAGAACTAACTACACTGGTGCCTTCAAAAACCAGCTTCTAATCCTCTCATTTAACTCCAGAGGCCACAGCTGTTGCCCCCTCAAAGTTCAAATGAATCAACCTGTTAAAGTGTAAATTGATCGTGTCAGATAATTGACACCATCAGCCTTGGATGTTAAAGTCAACATTACAAAAAAAAATACTTAGTTAATCAAAAGTTTAATCAATGTTGTTATCTTTTCCCACACAACTTGCTCTGCTATCAGGTATACTGACACCCCCAAACTATTCTCATGTTCCCCTGCCCAGACCTCTGGCTTTTCTTGTACCACTGACACAGCTGCATTTCTTCAATCACAAAACAGTCAACATAAAAACTTTTAGAATTTAAAAGTCATTTGAACACAGGTTATATGGAAACCTCAAAATCTTGCCATACCACATTGTTCAAATTGCCAAATACTACAGTCTTACATTTTAAAGTTTCCATCTCCCTTTTGATACTCTTAAATTCTATTTTACCATACATGCACCGAAGAAATGAACCTCATACAACACAAAACCATGCAACAATCATGTAACATGACTGGGAATGGTTTACACCATGATTAGAGCAGTGCTAGGTATTATAAATCATTCCCGTTACTGGGAGCAATCAAAAATGTCAGCCAAGACACATTATGTGTTCGATTGTGAGGGGAAAAAAGATATAAGAACGAAAACAGTAGTTACTTGAGAGCCTCCTGGAATGCAACTCTCAGAAAATATATAGAGCTTTCAACTGTTAGAACATTCCTTCTCAGCCTCTACTCTGTTTATTAAAAGTCTAATGAGGCTTCAAACAATGAAGCACTCTTTCCTTTTTTTTTGAAAACATGCCACCCACTTCAAAATGTACAAATTTCCAGAATAGACTTGAAATGGACATTTGTCTTGCATCCAGGCTGCCACGTGTCTGCATTTTTGTCACCTACTCAAGATAAATGTCTGAACTAAGCATTCTTGGAATTTGTTTGTTTGTTTTGTACTAACTGAGTGTAAAACATTTAAACTTTTATTTTTACTGAGACAACCCCCCTCGCTCACTTGGCAACCATAAAATATTATGACTTCATATTATTGAAAAATTGTGTAATAAAGTAAATATTTTAGTAAATACCAGTTAAAATGAAATGTTATGCTGTCTTTTCCCACAGCTATAATTTGACTCCAGAAAAGAATCTTCTTGTACCCTGGCTACCCTCAAAATGGACAGAACTACCCTGAAATTTTGATTTAGGTTTATGTGAAACCCAGTACACTCCAGAAAAAATTACACATTCTGTCTATGCGTCCAGATTAGAGCTAAACCAATGTAAAAAACACTTGGAACACATGAAGGGTGAATATCAGCTCCTGAACCATTCCACACTACAGATGAGCCTCAATGAGCCCACACCACTTGTCTGTGAAGACACAGTCTCAAAGTACAAAGGCTTATCCAGGTATACACAGAAACAGAGTTTTTAGGACAAAAGAAGAGTCCTACAAAGGAAGCAAAAGCAAATTGTAACCCATTTTACTATGGCCCTCAAACTTTGAAAGGGAGTGGGGGAAAGGCATAACAGAAAAAAAAAAAAAAACAACAACACAAGAAAACAACCTAAAAATGTGAAACAAAATGAATCATCCTGTTTATATTTAATATGTATGCAAGGAGAAGGTCAGCCACAAGCTGTCAGCCACAATAAGCTTTGAAATGTACACTCAATTACACAGTTCAAAACAAAGACAAGGTTCTGACTTCATTATAAAATTAATTACTTCATAAAGAATGACTTCTGCATTCATCAAATGTGCCTTTAAAGAGCATAACATGCTTTCATTCACCAAAGAACACTGAATGGTGAACTGAAAAGACACAGTTTTTCAGAATTTGGTGGGAGGGGTAACATATCTTCCACACAAAAGTTCTAAAAGAATTTAAGTCAATAACTACCTTGTTGAAAGAAAACAATACAAAATTAAATATCAACACAAAATGACTGCATAAAAGGCTACATCACAGTCTTTTTATTATGCAACATGTTAAACTTCATTCAAAGTTCTCTGTGAGAATAAGGAAGTTCTTCTGCCTCTTATGTCTGCTTCAGCATGAAAATTGAAAATTTTTTATAGTCCTTTAATCCTCTTAAGTACTACTAAAAAGAAGTCCTTAACAAAATAAGCTTTTAAGCTCACAACTCCAATTTAAAACTGAAAATTGTGTTCTGAAGGGTGTGACAATTACTATTCGCAATAATATATACGCATTAAACAATACATGCCAGGAATAATTTTGGGCACCTTATCCCAAAATAAATGAGACAGCTTTTACAGGAAAGAACCCAAGGGACTAGGTCAAATCTCATACTCTGCTGCACATTTTAAGTATGAAATCTGAGACACTCAGCATATTTAGGTTTTTAATTGCCTCATTAGTTTGGCTACTGCTAATTAATCTAAAAAGAAAAATACTTTTAGGCTGCAACCTCTCCATCCTGCAGTAAAGACAAAAAAAAAAAAGTTATTCAAATTGTTTCATTATCATTATTAACGTGCACTGGAAGCCCTGACAATTTTGGACCCAGGTTTTCATTCACAAAAGAGAAATCAATTTGTTTTATAAGTCACCTATTTAAATTTAATTAGCCTTAGTATACCAATCTAAACATCAGAACAAGCATCCACTGGACTTTTCTTTAAGGCTTATCACTGTAAATACCAGTTGCATTCTGTCATCATTTGAGACTGCCAGCAGTCTCTAAAATGTGCTTGAAATAACCATATTTTAACTATCTGCCTTCATTTCCTACATGGCAGCCACTTCTAATTCAAAGCCTTCAAATTATTCAGTTGGCTGCACTGGCACTGAAGTCACAGCAAACAGCATTTCCTTATGCCATACCAGGACACAGCACGTGGAACCAACGAGCTTCCTCAGGGAACAAGCTCTCAGCAAGGTATAAACCTGCAAGTTTTAATTCTAGAGAGGTCACTCTGACTGTCCAAGCAGTCCTTTGGTCCTAAGGAGCTACTCCACCAACAGGTACAGCCAGAACCAGCTGCACACTTGCTCTGCCCTCAGAGCCAACAAAGCATGGACTGGAAGATTTATTCTGGAAATTACATTATGCATTTCAGACACCAGTTTGACCCTCGAGCGTTACAGGCAATGTGGGTGTTATGCAGCAGCCAGAACCTGAACAGAACCACTATCCTAAGTTGCTAAAAGAAAAATAAATTACAGAAGCTTTAAACAGGCCAAAACAAAATGCTGTAGTAGCAACATGAGAAATATTATTTGATGTAACAAAGTCTTCAAAACCACTTCGGTTTCTGAAAAATGAGAACAACAATTACTGAAAACTTCTTCATATTGTGATCCAGGAAATTATTGAAAATATACTCCTTATGTGACTAATCCACTACTAATTTCATTCCTTCCTGATATTTCAGTTTCTTTGTAGCCTCTCTCATAATAGACACTAATTAGTAACTACCTCTCAAAACACTAGGATACATCTGTGCAAACTGAAGTTAGAGAAGTAAAATAATAATAAATATTTATATCACTGTACTGGTGAAGGTTAAGGGATGTCATAGTTTAAGAAAATAACAATACATCAGATCAGCAGTGAACTTCAGATTAGGCCACAGATAGAGTTTTAACTTCACAGATGTTTAACTCTAATTAGGGTCAGGGATTTGGTTTTCAGTTGAATATTTTGTTTTACTTGATTGCAATAGTTACACTTGTGTAATCCTAAAACTGAATAGTTATACTAGAAGAGCATCCTCCTTTATTTCAAGAATTTTGTAACATAATTAAAAATGAAGCCACCAATGATTGCCTGACTCCATTTCAGAAGTTTGAAGCAAAAGGGCTCTTAAAAGTTTAGCATTCCTTAGTTTGTGTTGCTTTGAGGGAAAATTCGTCTGCAGTTTGTAGGAGAAAGGCAGGACAAGAAACTTACTTTCTAATTAAATCCATTTTAAATAATACAGGTTAAATATCCAAACAGTTCAGAAACACACACATTCTAGTATTAGTGTTATGGTACTCTTGCCAATACCTCAAATCTATGTCAATTAATAAAATGCAGTTCTAGGAAGAACATCTTCATGCTATTCCAGGAAATCAAACCAGCTCAGGTATTAATTACATTTTATAAACACCTCAATTACTTAAACTCCACGTTAGATAAGCGTAAGAAAGTTTATCAAATATAGCTGAGGTACATTTGTCATCGTCTTTTTTTTTATATAGCTGCAAGTTATTTACAGGTTTGTTGTTTTTTGTTTGTTTGTTTTTACCATTTGATCATTTTAACAAAGAAAAGGGTATAGCTCTGGTCAGACACCATTTTTTTAAAGGGATTATTTATAGAATATGTAAAAATATTGCCGTAAGAAAACAAAGTAAAACAAGAAGAAGAAGCTGTTGAAGCAGTAAGGAGCAGCAGCACATGGGAGGGTGTCGCTGCATCAGGGGCAGACTCGGTACGGGCACTGATAACTCTGCGGATTCCCCGACTCCTCCGGGCGCCGCTTCCTCCTGCGTGGGGAAAGCGCCGGGAGGGACAAGCGCCACAGAAACGATAGGGGGGAAGGCGCATAAGGCGGCGAAAGCGTAAAATAACAGGTACTTGTACGACTCCCGAAACTCACTTCACTTCCACAACTTCCCCGGCCCCTAAACCGTCGGGGAGAAAACCCGACTAGAGAACGCCCAGCCCGGACACCTCCGAGCCGCGCTGGGCTGGCGGTACCGGGCAGCCCCAGCTCGGCTGGGCGGCGGCTCCCCGCACACGGCCCACGGGCCCCTCACGGCCGGGGAGCCGCTGTGCGCCGGGCGGCAGCGGCAGGGCAGGAGGGGAAGGCAGGGGAAAGGCAGGAAAGGGGCGCAGGCAGCGCCGCGGAGCCGCCTCCTGCTCCTGCTCCTGCTCCCGCTCCCGCTCCTGCTCCTGCCCGCTCCAGCGCCCCCCCCGCCCCCGCCCCGCACTCACGTTCTCCGCCGGCAGCGCCCGGGCCCTCGCGCCGCGCCACGTGACCCGCGGGCGCCCCGCCGGGCCGGCAGGGGCGCTGTGCGCGCGGGAGGGCGCTGAGGGCGCGGGGCCCAGGGCGGGGCCATCCCCGCTCCTTATCCCCGGGCAGGCGGGGCCGAAAGCCAGGGAGCGAATGATAAGTGGGTGCTTCTCAACAAAACCACTCAGAAGGTACCTGATTGGGAGGTTTAAGTTGTGTTTATTTAACGCCTGTAAAAATATCGCTTAGTGGTTCTGCGCGCCATTAAAATGCGTAATCAGGTCCCCTTTGAAAGCGTTCCATTGCACGTGCGAAACAGTAGCTGGTTCTGTGAGTTTAATGGTTCGGGGACTTTTTTTCAAGTAAGAAAAGCAATTAGGTGAACACATCACAGAGTCAATTAGGTTGGAAAAGACCTCTGAGTCATCAAGTCCAACCTATGACCCAACACCACCACATCAACCAGACCATGGCACTGAGTGCCACGTCCAGCCTTTCCTTAAACACCCCCATCACCTTCCTGGGCACCCCATTCCACTGTCTAATCCTCCTTTCTGTGAAGAATTTCTTCCTAATATCCAACCTAAACCTCCGCTGGCACAGCTGAAGACTATATTATACTAGTACTCATGTAAAGTACTAGTCACTGCTGTCACTAGTCACTGCATTGTTCCCCAAATTTGACACAGATACCCAGACCGTGAGTTTTGTTATTAATACTCACTAGGGAATACACCGAGCAAATTATAAATGCCTAAAATAATTGGTTATCATAGAAATGCTGGCAAGCTGATGGTGCAAATATGTGACCAGAAATGAATCATGCAAACCCCATAGCCAAGGCTACATGTAAAAGGCCCTATTTTGCTGTCATTTATGTGGCACTTAGGTTTCACAGAACATTTTGGCAACCCGTACAAGTATGTCATAGAATTTATAAGAAAATTGCATTCTGCCCTTCCAAAAACAGCACACAGCTCAGCAGACTGGCAGGCATGAAAGGGGCTGAATTCCTAGAAATAGGGTGGAGATCAAGTTAAAGGAGCAGCCTTTGCCAAAACAAGCAACTTCAGCATAGTCCTCGCTTCCAAGACTGAACAGAAGCCAAAAGAGGAGGGCAGACTCGGTGTGTGCCACCATTTAGACACCTTATCTTAAGCTTCTTAGTTTTGGCACATTTAGATCTGTTACCTCAATTAATGCTAATAATATTAATTCATAGAAATCACAGCATGTGGGAGTTAAAAATGCCCAAACTGATAGATTTTCTATCATACACCAGGTTTTCTAAAGTTGGCACCATTTTCTGTAATAGCATACTCCATTTTCATGCAATATAATTCCAGTCCATAATTCTTAAAGATGCAGTATTTATTACCTGGGTACAGGTCCAGATCTAATTATTGGATGTGCAAGTCCTGAGGTTGTGGTTCTCTTCTGGGACCTAGAAGAACCTAGTTCTATTCCTGCATTAGCCTGAGAAATCAAGTATTAATATTCACTCTTCTCAGGTCCTTATTGGTAGGGCAGGGATAATAGAAGTCACAGGAACAATGAAAGGCAAAATAAACAAATTATGTGTTCTGATGCTATAATTAATGGGCCACATATGTAGCTAAATTTAAAAAAAAAAGTAAACAAACACTGTTCTTGTACTTTTTACCCAAGTGGGGGATTTTATGCCCATTAAGCTCTTCAAATCTGGTGGTTTTTTTCTTGTTCTACACAAATTTTGCTAAAAACCTACCAGCTCTTCTGGGTTATTTTATACTTACATAAATAGCTGGTTATAAGAAAAAAAGAAACACCTGCTGCTCTCTTTCTTCAATCTCATGCCACCGTTCACCTCATGGATTTCTTTTACCTCTTTGTCTAAATATTAATTTTTCTTACAATAAAATTGAATAAAATGAGAACTTCTGTTCACAAACTACAACTTTTTCCACACAAACTTTTTGTGTGGAAAAATTCAGAATTTGACATACATGTCCCATATGTGCTATTGCTCAGCTTTCCTCAACATGAAAGATATCCTTGAGTAAGAATAGCTGAAGGGCTGACACATAAAAGATTGGTTGAATTCATGTAAGACAATATCCCTTTCCATTTAAGCAACTATGGACAGTATAGGTTATGTTTCCCGGTTACGTCTGGCCTGATCAGAAAGAGAATTCAATACCTGGAAAGAAAATAAAGAAGAAAAAACCAAAAATATCACTTTCATAACCCATGTACACTTAGCACAGGAGTGACGCATACGGTGAGCGCTGCTTACGCCTTACTGCTAACTATATAATCCATGTAAATATTTATCATACAGCTATTATCAGTGTAAACATACAGCTTAGTCATATGTTGACCCATAATGAAAAAGTGACATTGAGATCTTTGCTTAATAGCACAAGGTTTAAACGGGTTTTAGGAGCAGTAGAGCAGATCTCAGAATACTCATTTTTTCGGAGATTTATACGGAGGCTTTTCAACATGCAATAATTGGGAAGGAACATCCTGCTATGAATGCATGGATGCAAATTAAATCCATATCTGAAGGATTTTTTTTAATTACTGCTGGGAATCTGATAGCAGCATATTTGAAACACTGTTTATGTTAATCTTGAAGGAACTAGTTAGGACTAGCTTGTAAATGTAAGAAGAATGTCAGAGTGTAGTTATGGTAAAGGAACTGTGACTCTTCTGGACTGTCAGTACATGACAGTATTTACAAAGAGTAGAAGAAGAGAGAAGCAGTAACCCAGAATTTGATACACAGAATATTATGTGTCTATCAGAAAATTAACAAAATACAGATGATTAAAGAACCAGTTTAAACATGTTATTAGTTTATATACAGCTTATTGTACCTCTGCTACCAGTCTGGTTCTGAAAACAACATAATGCCTGTGGAAACTGTGGAGGCAAGACTTTTGGAGAGATACAGATGGAAATATGATCTGATAGCAAATGTTTTGTATGCATTCAGGGCTTACTCTTTTGGAGTCTTTGATCTGACATTAACATTGGTTTTACATTTAACACTGGTAGCCCACCCATACTAATCTCTCCTTAGCTGGCGATGTACTTTCTCCAATTCAGCTGCCATCATCACCAGCATTGCAACTTTATGATACCATATGGACAAATGGAGTGAAAAATGGAGATGCTTTCTCTCCAGCTTATAGAGATAAAACAGAATATATCCTGGAGGATCTTGATTTGTTCATATAGTCTGCCAGAAGGAATAGATGAAACATCTGGTAGAAAATAAAAGAGTGTATTGGTCTGAATTTGGGCTGGAAGAAATAGCTCAACATCAAAAAAATTTTATAACACAGCCAAAGGGGTATCTGATCATCCAGTCTCCTCCTGCTTATCCAGATACTTCCAATTGCGTTGAGACACTTCAGTGAAGCCGAAGCGTTTTGAAAATGCTCAATAGCCTGAGCTGTTGTGTGTGACCAGAAGAGAAGGGAGTAGACCAAATGACAGTGTTAAGGAAATTAATGTGTCAACTATGCCAAGAAGGTGGTACCAGGCAATCCCTTTATGCAGCTGAAAGGCTTTCTAAAAAAGGTATCAAAATCAAAGAGAATATAATTTGACATCACTGGCAAAAACAAACTATAATGTAAAAAGGTATTTGTTATGGAATAACAAGACAGTCAACTGCTGTCATTTAAAACTGATTTTAAAAAATGTATATGCAAACATTTATCTTCATTTTGCTTGACCACAGGAATGTTAAATAATCATTACTACAACAGTTGAAAAGTTGTTATTCATAATAATACTATAGGCAGAAAATATTCTGTTGAATACAGTTCTTTTTTCAGTGGCAGCATAATTTACATCTCATCATTCACAGTATATAAAAATCATGAAGTTAAAGTATATTCTGCTGCTGGCAGGGAATTTTTGTTAATACTCGAGCTGTGAAAATTTTGTGATTATTTCCCATTTCTATAAAGCATTCACATAATGTTTTCCTTTATCGAAACATGGGTTTTGATCCAATTTTTTTATGAAATTTGAACTGCTTTATAATAAGGATGTGTTAGTAATCTGGTGATATATTTGTGTGCTCCATTGGTCTGCAGGATGCCAGGACAGTGGAAGCAATGTCCTTCCCAAGGGAGATGAAATGTCGATTTGCGGTACTCCCAGGTTCCCAGCTCTCAAAGTTGGGCTAATCAAGAGGCAATACTGGAGGGCTTTATCTGGCACTCCTTGTAAAGAAGGATTTGTCAAAGACAGTACAGGAATTTCTCCAGAAATTACATTTAAGCCTCTTTTTGGAAGTCTTCTCTTGCTTTGTATTTTCTCCTGGTTATATGAGTAGAATTCAGGCTCTGCATGTTTTTGTCTTTTATGCTAACCTTGATCCTACAATCACATATGCTTGCCAGCCTGACTTAAGTCCCCTGCAGAGAGGTTGAGAGGCAGAGGTAGGGAAATATTTGGAAGAGGGGCTGATACCAGCAGAAGACTGCTTCTAAAATTTTTCTTCAAAATTCAGTCTTTTTATTTGTTTTCATACAAAGAAGGAAGCTTTATTTCCCTCAGAAGTTTGAACCCCAGAAGGAGTGAGGAGGCATAGTACATCATGATATTTGTAATGTCCATAATATTGAAATGGGCATTGATTATTGTTTGGGTTTTTTGGATTTCTGTGTTGTTATTTTTAACTTAATGGGCTTCCTAAAGCTGTCTTTAACATATTAAAATTTATTTAACAAAATTAAACCTAATGAAAGAATCTGTCATGTCTCAGTGTGCATTGACAGCCCTTAATTGCCCTGACCAGCCTCACCTGAGTCTCCCACCCACAGCCCCTGCCTGTGGGCCCAGAGACCCATTTAAGGTCAGATCCAGGGTTTTAGTCTTTTCCTGAATGGGGCTGTAGCCATGTTGTTCTCCAGCTCCTCCCCAGCATTGCCCTGGCCGTGGGCCCTCAGCTCATGGCTCAGTCTGCCCATCCTGTGCAATGCCTGATTTTGACTTCCTAGGCTTTCCTCCAACCTGCCCTGTGCTTTGGGCTCTTGGTTGAACCAGCTGCTGCCCCTGGATCTTTTGTGCCCCTTGCTTGGGTACCTTGGAGCTGGATCCCCTTCACAGAGGTTGCTCCAGAGTAGGAAAGAGGCAAATACAATATTCAAGGCAGTGAATCTGAAAGTGGCAATTCAAAGCTGGTAAGCTCTATCAAAGTGTTATTCTATTTTTTTTCTCACTATTGGTTCTGTTTTTACAACATTCTGTAGAAATTGCAAAGCTGCTGTAGAAAGGAGTAAAGTAAGTCAACATTAAACTGGCTTTTTGAAGCACTGTAGTATTTTGAGCATAGAAAATAATGTCTGAGTTATAATCCAGCTAAGTAAAGCTACTGAATGCCAACAAACCTTGGAGCTTATGGTTTGTAGCTGGGTGTTACTCAGGTTCAGCTCAGGAAAAATGTCACTCTAACTTGGTGAAGCAGAATTTTCTGGCAAATATTGTATTTGATCAGCTAGTATTGCTGGGAAAAGTAGACAAGCTTTCAGGAGCACAGTGCCTTATCCAGACCTGAAATAGAAGCAGTGGTCTTCAAAGCTCGATAAAAATTGAGGATGCTTTTTTTTTTTTTTCAATTACCTCTAGAGCATACTGGAAACTACCCATAGCAGCTGGTGGAAATAACTGGTGAGCCTGTTGGGGAGGATGCTTTTTGCTGTGTATGTATAGAAAAAAAGCTTCAGTCTTTAGCTGGGTTTCAAACAGCCGGTTTCACCCTGGTTTTTGTGGTAGTGCTGCTGTAGCCATAATAATCTCCTGAGGACAAAAGACAGAAGTGATTAGGCAGACATGCTACTCCTCGTTGGACCAAGAAATATAGGTGGGAGGTGGTTCCGTGGTGTCCTCCTGTGACTGCCTGTTGTGACTTGCAGCTGAGGCTCAGAAATGATCTGACGTGGTGCGGTCACTGTGTAAACAGCTGCAACAGGTTGCTGTCTTAGTACTCTAGTTTATTTTCCACTCTGCTGAAGATGATTGCCTGCCAGTCCTCTGCTGATAGAGCTTTCTAATCTTTTTCAAACAAAATCACAGGGCTAGGTGCTTGGGGCCGGGTTGGGGCTGTCTCCAGGGACTGGGTGGGGCTGGAGCAGGCAGAATTCACACCGTGCTCTGCATGTGAGGAGAGGCAGCACAGCTCCCAGCTGGAACAAGTAACACAGCCGCAGGCTGTCTGTCCCACAAGCAGGACATCTCCACAGCGGGAATCTCGCACTTCAAAGGCCACCCCTGGAAACAAAGCAGAGGTCGGGGCAAAGGGCTTACGATTGGCAAGGAATGAGCACCAACAAGGGCATAAAGATAGTGCTCAGCCATCTGCAGGAGTGTTTATGCAAACTTTCTAGGACTTGTTCAGGTTTCTGGGAATCTTCCAGCTTTCTAGGTAGAAGGGCAAGTTTTTCAGCCATTAGCTAGATGAACCCTCCCATTTCCCAGAGTCAAAGAATTCCCGTGGGGATTGCCCTGGGGACCTCTTCCTCCTTTCCAAAAAGCTTGTGAGAGTCTATTTGCAGCTTTTTCTTTCAGCAGCTCAGTGATATATATATTTCTGCTACCTATCACATTTATTGCGATTATTCATCCTGTGTTTGAATTTTGATCTGTGTCCAATGAGCTTGAGAAATATATTTTTTAATTACTTTCCTTGTTCTCTTTGCTGGCTTTCCATCTGTAATATAATGGTCTCTGGCAGCTTTCTGGCTTTTGGCACTGCAGAGTACCTAGATCAGTTACAACAAGGTGACTTGGCGTTCTGCGCAGCCGCCTGCGAGGATTTCAGCCAGGCCTTTGCTTGATTAATGAGCGTTGGCCTATTCTTGAGATAAATTCATGCTGGACTGTGCCCAAGGTCTACAGAGTGGGCACTCGAGGGAATTTAGTGGAAGAAATCTGTACTTGAAATGACTTTTCTTTGAGATCTGTTTACTTAATGATTGCTTGCTTGAAGGTAATACCACTGATAAGGAGGAAAAGCCAGTCAAAACTGCAAAGAGAAGTTATTCATTAGATTATTTTTTTTCCCTCTTATTTGTGTATTACAGCCAGTTCTCTCTTGGAGGAAAGATTATATGGCAGAGCCTATGCTGAGCCAAATCCCTGAGGTAGGTGGGAGCTCAGGATATGTGAGTTTGCATCTGTATGGTGCCTGTCAGCAGTGGCATTTGTACATCGGGGACTTGGCAGTGAGCAGTAGTTCCCCTCCTGCCCCTGCCAGAGCTGCTTTCCTCGGTGATGACTGGTGTATCCATGTTGATATCAATCAACAACCACATGTATGAGCATGTTTCAGTTGATTTCCTAAAAATTAACGTGTGGCAATTTTACCTGCATGCTGCCCCCCCCCCGTGACTTGTGAATCAATTGACCACTTTCAGTCTCATCTGCCAGAAGTGTGGGTTTCTTGTGTGCTGCAGCTGCAGCCCATGTTCAGCCTGTTTGGTGAGGGGAGCTGCTCTGTGCCATGTGGTGGGAATGGCCAGGGTGTGCGTGCCAATCCCAGAGCTGAGCTCAGGTACTGGAGCCATGGCAGGATACCAGTTTGTTCCAACAGGCCTGTCCAGCACCACTCGTGTAGCTGTGCCCCTCGGCAGCTGGGGCTGTGCAGCAGTGGGTGTGTGAGGAAGCTCACACAGCTTTACCTGTCCCTATCAGGTGGTGGCTCTTTTCCAGATAGCAGGTCAAACAGAGATGGGTGGGAGAATTTAGGGAGACTTGAAAGTATTGCTTCCCAAATGGGAAGCAGGGAGGGCGAGGGGTAAACAGTATGAAGGGAACATGCTGGGCAGCTGACAGTATTATGATTGAACCTGATATTCAGAGCAGGTAATCAGGGTTAATTTTTCTGCTATTCATGACTTCTGCATTTATATAAGAAGTTGGACACCTGTTTTGATGCACCATTGGGGGATGGGTGTCAAAATACTTAGCAAAAAATCTACCAAGAATATAATCTATGCAGTATTTCAGTGCCTCCGTTGGTGTTTCAGAGAAGTGTTTCTCTGAAGGAATCATATGTGAATCTGCAAATCCCAGGTTCATTTGCAGAAGGAGGAGAAATAAATGGATGTGTGCACAAAAAGTCAATATACTGAAATGAAGAAAGCAACAGAAGACAAAACACAATATGTGTGTTTTTAGAGTATCTGTCAATCTAAAGTAATAAATAAGTAAACAGAACCTTTTTAATTCGTGCAAGTTAATCCCTTTCAGGTCTGAATTAACTAAATCATATCCCTATGAAATCATCCTCATTATATAAATCAGTGTGCTGATGGATTACTGAGTTTGCAGCCAAAAAACCTCACCACCATAGGTGTGAAGTTTCCTGATCATCTAATAAATTGATAACTTTGAAGCCTAGTTGTGACAATTTAAATGTCATCACTATTAAACAAGTTGCCAAAATGCAAACAACCATCCTAAGTCATTAAAATGTAATTATAAAGGACAGCTGGGTCTACTATCAATCTGGGCTGTGGGGACTCATAATGGGGAAAAATATGAAACTTTCATACAAACAGAATGAGACTGCTGTATGTGCCAACCCGAGCCTGCTCAGGATGCAGAGGAAATGTGTATTTTGTGCATACACAGTTACTGATGATCATAAAAGGCTTGCATGGCTGAGATGGGCACAGGAGTCTGTGACAGGGTGACATCCATCAAACATCTTCACCATCTCACTGCCATCTATGAGAAGCCCTTTTGCTTATTTCCAAGGTTGGCTTTGCTAATGAGAGGCAGATAGACTGGGTGGTGGTTACAGTCTACCAGAAATGACAACAAAGTGGGACTGAATTTGGGAATGGCAGCACTGGTGCTGTAATCTCAGTTTTGGGAACCAGGTGGACTCTAAGTGGTAACGAAAGTTTGCTTTTTCGCTGAGCATAATAAAGGAAAAAGTGACTGCAAGGCTTTGCAGGCATAGATCTGATATATTTGTGAAAACTGTGTTTAGTCATATTGATAATGAAGTTAATGAACTTTATTTTTTATGTTCATTATTTGCTTGATACTTTGATAAGGCCATGATGCAGGCAACAAGCCCAGTCCCTGCTCAGGACTCACAGTCCTACTACATATGGCATAGCTCTAAATTCACATTGGTTTCAGCTCCATCCCAGTAGGTTCTCTCTTTTATTCAGTGATGCAGCATGGAGTCGATTAGATTTACTGCTGATATGTACCATGGCAATGGTGGAACGAGCTAGAACTGTGCTACTGCTTCATTAAAATAGTAACCCCAAAAGGAGGCCCTGCAGTCTTTTGGTGTTTTATTTATATGCATTATGGAGCTACACCAGCTGCTTGCTTCCGTAATTAAGCCTCATTTTCCCTAAATGTGGTGGGAAGGGTAAAATAAGTGAGAAATGCTGATAACTGGGAAAATTCTAAAAGAAATCTCTTATGTATCTTAATGCATGTAACAACTCAAGTATTGGATAGCTACTTTTTTGAGGCTTTACAAATCTAAATGGATTAAAAAATATGTATGGATGCTAGCATATTATTTGAAGTAGTGTGATTCTTTTTTCCTGTAAGGCAGCCTATAACACATTCTTCTCAAAAAAAAAAATTGTGTTGCAAATAATTGCAAGGTGTCTTCTAAGTGATCAGTGTTCCTCAAATGTTTAAGTATCGAATTCATGTATCTTTTTTTCTACTATGAAGTAAATCCTTGTGGTGCCTTGGGGCATTCATTGTGCTGAAAAACTTTCCATTTATTCTCACTGAGAACCATGTGCTATTGCATATGGGTGTTCACAAACCATTCATTTCCTTCCTTTTGTGTACTTGGAAATGGTCTAATAACTGGGTGTTCTACTGTAATTACCTACCTTTCACTTTTGTAAATTGTAATTATTGTTTGTTTTGTAGTGAGAATAGGTTGGTATGGAGCTTAGAGAAACATTTAAGATTATGAACTGTTTCTAATGAACAGATTGTTTTCTGATGCAAATGGAAAGCCAAGTTGAGAGAGGTTTTTCTTTTTTCATGCAGAAGGATGCAGCCTCTCAACAGGCTTTGTCCTTATTTTTTGGCAGAATTGGACTGCCCTACTCAAAAGCATAAACAAGCCTCAGCCTATCAACAACAGAAGTGGGACACTAACCTGCCAAATACAGGGAAATGAATAAATGGAAGCACAATAAAAGTCAGTAAAGTAGGAAATCTCATGTGGTGTGAATGATTTCCTATATAGTGTAAGCAAATTTTTTTCTGCTGTTTGTTTCACACAGCTACACTAAGGATGAATAAATTTTTGTCACCAATGCTGTTACGCAAAGCATTCCGATTCCAGAGATCACACTTGCTAATGGACATAATGGTTATTTTGAAAGGAAAACTAAGCTTTCCTGTAATTTTCATTCACAATCTCCCAATGTGAGATGACAATTTACTGCAGGTTTAGGAAATTAAATGTTACTTTTCCAGGTGTACTGAAGAGGTTTGGAAATTAACTTAACAAAGGTGAAGCTACATGGTATTTCTCACTGCACAGTGAGAATCAGCAAGATGACATTGTAAAATATCCTTAGTAACAGGCAGTTAGAAGTCTGCAGGGGATGAGGTCAAAGAAGGGTTAGCAGCTGACATCAAATCAGAAGCCAGATGTGCTGACCCTTAATCATAGGCTTTTGCAGGCTTTTTTTTGGACTGCAATTCAGCATAACATTATTGAATTCACCTTTAGATTAAGCTGGTCTGCTTTGACATATACAAGCCCATATGCAAGTTAATGGCTGTGTCATCCACTTCATTATGCAAGCCTTGATAACAGATCAGTGAGGTGACCTCTGCAAGTGCCACTTTTCAAGGTCCTTAACCATTTGCATTTTCAATGAACAGAAAGTGGCACTCCCCACTTAGAGCATGTTGGATCGTTAGTTTTGTGTATACAAATTAAAACAGGGAATACTAATCTGTGATATCTTTTTCTTCTTGCAAAATTACTTAGAACTGTTTAATTCAGCACTGTGTTATGAAAGTTGTCTGCTCTTGTACTGGTACAAAATCTTTGGCTTTGCAGAGGAAACATTCTTAGAGACAGTAGTTCCAGCAAAGGCACAGGTGTTAGTGGACTGAAATTAAGCATGGTCAGAAATTTGTAAAGGATTAAAATATTGCTGGAAAAACATACATTTTCATTAAGGTCTGGGGATGACAAGGTTAAAAATGTGTATGCAAACTTTAACTGTTCATTGTTGCTTATATATAATTTTGCAGTCTTAGCTTGTGAGATTATTCTGCAGGGAATTTTTGCACTAGAGCTGAAGTGAAAGAGAGCTTCCGATGGTGCAGTTTCTTCTAGTCTAACAAACATTTTTGGGTTGTTAATATAAGCTTAAAATAATGATCTATTGATGTAATGTTATCTTTATTCAGAGGATGTGCTTCTGACTTGCTCACTCACACAGTGCTTACTCAACAAACCGCACAGTAATCGGTACAATTAAGGTCAATGGCAACAGATCTGTCTCTCACACCGTGCACTGGAGACGACATTTACTGAATATTGCGCCAGTAATCTCATTGCTGATTCCCCTGAAACTACTTCCCTTTCATGCAACTGTGGGAGAGGATTTAGCCAGGAGCTTGGCCAGTGGGCTGGTGCCCTTTGCAGTCCTCATTGTGCGTAGCCCAACTCGCCTCCTGAATAAGGCAGGTATGCAAGAGAGATACATGGCTTGTTCCTTATATTGAATAATGTGTGACCTTCCAGAGAGGTCCCTTCAGTGGGAATTGTGGGCTCCTACAGTGAAAGACCTTGATAGCATCCATAACGACCTGGAAACCCACACAAAATGTTATAATCACAGCCATTAGCATGGGATCCCAGTTCTCAGATGCTGAAACTGCAGGACTTGATGGTCTCCTCTCTCCTGTTCACAAGGCAAGGGTAGGCACATGTATGGGCCAGGCTTTTCGCATGCCTGATTTTAGACTCCTTCCTGTTTTTCTTAGCTCCTATTTCACTCTTACATTTGTATTTCATCCTTTATTCCTATTAACTGTTGCTGTGGGAAAGCACAGTTAAATTATTTTAATACTTAAATCTGACTTTTTGGTCCTTATTTCATCTATATGAGGAGTTTGAAGCCAATAGGGTTTGGTGGTTTAGTCTTCTGCTCACAGGAGGTTGATCACTTAATTTCTGAGGAGTGCAGCTATTGAGGAAGTTTGTCATCATAGATGAAAAGAAAATGGCTCTATAATGCTGCCTCCATTGGACCAACTGCAGTTCTCCAGTTCCCTGATAAGCCTGTACTTTTTTGGTGAAGGCTTTGCACCTCTAAACAAATATATTTCACTTGCAAATCTTATTTCTTCAGAGTATAAACTTGTTTTATATAGGTTGTGCTTTCTCTTTGAGGTTTGATGTGCAAAAGCCATGGATATAAAACACAGGACTTTTAAACCATGGGATAGGCATCCATGTTGTGTTGCTACTCTGTTGGGGCACGAGGCGCTGTGTGAATCTCCAGGTGCATGGCAGAGGTAGGCACAGCAATCCATCAGCTGTAATCCTCAGAAAGAGGACACCAATAAAGTAACTGATGGGTTTATTCTCTCTCTAAAGTGACTGATGCCAGTTTAGTCACCAGGCTCAGCTGAGAGAGAGGGCAAGACTGGTATCTTCTCATGACTTGGTTTTAGAGTTCCCTCTGGAACTCAAAGAAAAGCAGTGAGGGGAATTCCTGCCAAACTCAGACCAGGACTGTGGCTGACTGATGATGCTGTAGCAGCTACACACAGGACCTCAGTGCATGTATGTTTAGGACACTAATGTTGTTTGGCAAACTGGACCCATGTTTTGCACCAAATTTTTACAGAACTCTACTGTAGCAGAAGAAACACTGGGTTCTCTACAGTAGCTTGATTAATGTTCAGACATTTGAAGTTAGTTAAATATGAAAGTGTTTTATAATGAGAATTAATTCCTCTGGGATGTTATTTTTTATTACTTTTCCCACTGCATGGACAGCTTTGGACTGGAGGTTAAGAACAAAAGCTGGATGCTTCTGCTGGAATTCTCCATGTAGAAATAATTACTGAGGGCAATGTTGTAACTTATCTTTCCATTCCAGATGTGACAACCCTTTCAGGTGATTAGGGGGAAGGAGACCTCTCCATTAAATTTTTTCAGGTTGTTCTGCAGATTCAGGAAGATGTCATTTATACTCTGTTCATGTATTTAAGTTGATCTTTGTCATTGTGTGGCCAAAAACATCTGTTTTAAACAACAAAAGCAGAGATTATTAATCACTACCATATAGGAAGGATTTAATTCAGTAATAAACTGCATAGCTATAGAATCATGGAATAACTGGAGCGTTGCTGATAGCATGGATAAATTGAGGGCTTCATTGTATTGAGATGTCAGTCTTGCATCTGTCATCACTGCTAAATAATTTTTAAAGGCTTAAAAAGCCCAAGAGGTATCCTGTCCCTGTATGAAATTCCAAATTCATTTGTTCCTATCTCCTGGGTGCTATTTTTAGAAATAGCAGAAAAAAGACACAAATCATTCTAGTAACTATATTCATATTTATAGTTTAATTCTATGAAAGGGGGAAGTAATAAGGCAGTTGCTACTAAGGATATTCCAGTTTCTGCAGATTACTGCATGTTCAGGTTTTCTTTTTGTTGAAAATACTGAAATGGGAAAATTGTGTGATCCTTAAAGATTTCTGTCTGAGGAGGCAGAGGAATTGCAAATGGATGCAGCATGTCTGGAAGGAACCTCTGTCGATGCTGACAGTAACAAGGAAATGAGGGTGCAAAATATACTGAATAAAGTCAAATATTTTACTTCACAGTATTTACACTGGTTTTGTACTTGTAACATGAACCAATAAATACAGAAGTGATCCAAACAGCTAGATAAATCTAACTAGTGGAAACCTGGGGAGATCTTGGGTGTGAAGATAGCTGGAACTGCTCTGTATTTACGTGAAATCTAGTCCTTGAACTAAGAGCCCTCAAAGAAAAGAAAAAAGCTGAGATTCCTGCAGGGAATAGCCTCATATGTAAAAAACATACAGAATGAGGAAACCTCAGCTTTGTGTTCTGTAACTCAGCCCTTAAGTTTTAGGCCTTTAGCTCTGGCTTTCTTCAAATCCAGGATGTGCAGTCAAGAGTGTGGCCCTGCCAGTCTGTGCACCGGGCTGAGCAGCACATCTCCTAATCATGCTGTAGTTACATGAAGAGAAGCCCTGAAAATCAAAAAAATATAATCAGTCTATTTTACCACTTTCTCCCCCTGCCTTTAATAACCATCTTGATTTTCCCAAATTTTACAATTGGCCTTTACTGTCTCCTTTTAGTCCACCTAAATCCATCAATTGAGAAATGTTTTCTTCCAGTGTATAGCAGAGAAAATAGATGCAGATGTTATCCCCTGTGAGACCCTCCTCTCCACAGATGGGCTCATGTCTTGAGTAAAAACAGCTACTTGCTGTACTTTTAGTGTAAACACCAACATGTAAATCTGTCTCAGGAGACCATGGAAACAGGGTGCTCGTTGACTCTGTTTTTCTGGGCTGTGTGGCAAGGGCAGTGTTCTCTGTTGGCTGCTGTTGGCAGTAATGCTTTGTAAAAAGTAATCTAATGCATGTAATAACATAATAGGAGGGGAGGATGTATTTATGTAAATCAACTAAAACATCCTCAAGGATTAATGCATTAAAGTGGTTAGAAAAGCCAGCAGAGAATAATAGGTGTGGAGACCTTCTCCTGTTTGTCAGCAGAGACTGGGAAATGGTTGAAGCTGCTGTAGCCCCACACATGCCAAATAGATACCACATAATTGTCAGTACTAGAAAATCAACTGATAGCAATAGCTCAAGTAATATGTTAACTCATATTTATGAATATTATTATTTAATAAGCATGTATGTGGTTATATGTGAATGCATAGCAAAATAAATTTATTTCATTTATTAATATTAGCATTGCAAATGACTCATTAGCATTTTTGTGGGCAGTCTTTCTAGAAATAAAATTTCTCTATTTGAAACTGGAGAGAATTAGGTTCCTGGATTTCTTTAAAGATCTGGCTTTTGGTGTCCAAAGTTTAAAAAAAAAATGTTATTTTGTTTGAAGGAAATGGAATTGGCAGCTCATTTTTTGAGTTACATTAATAGGAGCAGTCTGAAAGATGTGGAAATCCTGCTCTACTTCTGTTACCTGTGTCATGCTGTGTGCAGTATTGGAGCAGCAAGTAGTTGTTTTCTAATTTTAGCACACACACAAAGGAGACCAGATGCCATTCAGTTTAAATAATTTGGCTTAATTTTTGAGAGAAGCAACTACAGTTGATAATACTAACAGCTAGTGAGGATTTTTTTGTTTATTTGTAATTACAGCTCTGGGGTTTGTAAAGATGCAGGTCTTGGGGTGAGTACAGATCCTGGCTGAGAAACAGGAGAGAATGGAAGAGCCTGAGAACTCCCACACAGAAACAGTAGAGCCCCTTTATCCTAATTATGTGACTCCAGAGGCTCTGTAGATTGGACATGACATTGTATATGTCTTCTAAAGAGCTATCAGAATTTAAAAAATTAAACTCTTGGGTGAATGTTTGATTTGTAATGTTTATTCTCAGTTTATGGTCTCTTTGTCTCAAACTACTCAAGGAGATTTTCCTTAATTCAGCTAATAGAGCTTTTCCATGTAAGCATATGTGCATAAATTAGTATTTCCTTTTCTTTCTATATATGCACTTTCTGCTGGAATATTTTCACAGGGAACAGAAAGAGTTTACCTTGGCCCTGGAATTAACAGTAATTTGGATCTCCTCAGTTTACTAATGAAGCAGATTTAACTGCTACATATATATATATATATATATATATATAAATTATTTAAATTTATTTATTTGAAATAATTTATTTTTAGAAATTAGCTCAATGATTGTTTTATGGCCAGATCAACACTGTACTGGGATGACAGGCTTTTTCCCACCTTCTTGTTTCTTGTATTCAGAAAGAAGGATATATTTTTCTATTATTAATCTCAGAAAAATGTCAAAAGACAATTTTTGGAAGGAAGTTCCAGGATCTGTTAAACAGCAATTTTTCAAAGTACTTGCTAGAAACAAATTATGTAACAGCCCTGTGACAGATTTATTTAGGGATAAACACACATACTGGTTTGGTAAACAGCTTTTAGTTGCATAGATTCAAGTTGTTTGCTTTGCTCATAAAAGACAAAGATTGGACCTTTTTTATGATAGTCCTAAACTTATTTCTAATTCAAATCACATCAGATGTAGGAATGAAGATGAAAACCAAACCCCATTATTTTATCACAGTCTTTTTTGAACCTGGTACATCTTAGACACATAATAAACTGAACTCTGCGTATTTCAGTAATTTAATCTATATACAATTCTACAATAATTGAAAAAAACACAAACAAATTTTAGCCTACAGGGCAAACCCACTGGCTTTCTGGGACCAGTGTCTGATTTTCTTGCTCAATTCTAAGCTGTCTGACATACTAAAAATAAACAGAGAAATATTTAAGAAGGCAGCTAAATTTAACATTTCTTCATGTTGGATTTTGTTCCTCATTTGTTTTTTGGTTTTAAGTTGCTATTCCCATTACTAAATCCTTCATCGAACAGAGCAGTTTCCCATTGATTGGAGTCCCACTGATCCATGTGTTTATGGTAATATAATCCACATTGTTTGGCGTTCCTGAACTTCAAAACCTCAAACCCCATTACTTCAGATCCAATTAGTTGTTCTGTGCCCTTGAATCAGATCAGGATTTCTAATCTGTGAAATCAATGTTTCTAACCACCTCTTTGGGGTGACCCAGGACACTTCAATGCTGTGGGGCAGGTGCCATTTCAGATGCTCACACAGCTGAAGTGTTTGCACGGGACTGGGGGGCATCATCCACGCTCCACGCAGGACCTCTGTCCTTCTGCAGGAGCACCTGCACCTTCAACTGAGTCTAGAAAATATTCACAAGGAGCCAGGATTGGGCATTTTAAAGACAATTCTTGCTCATGACCTATTAATTAAATGTGACCTTATTTAAGCAGCAATAGTAACGATGTTCCAGGTAAGTAGCAGCTATTAACTTCCATTAGGCTGAAAAGTTTCTTCAGCGATGTCCCCAAAATTGTTTTAATTTGGCATGTATCATTTAAGAGTAATTACTGTAGTAGCATTTTAAATGTAGGTGGTGCCTTTCATTTTAAACAGCAAACCTGCAGTAACTAGAGGTTGAAGCTGAGAGAAATTAATGGATTTTGACTAGGCTATTCAGAATGGGATAGAAAAAGAAACATTTGAATAGTGGTAAGAAAAGAAATGTAGCTTGGATTACTTTTTCATGCAGATAGAATTCAAAACAATTGATTAGGTTTTGTCTATGATTTCCTAAATTTGCTTTTTGTCTGACATCAGTCAAGAAAATTTTGAGTCCTGAAAGTATGAAGAAAATTGAATAATGTGAAAATGGGTTTTAAATTCTTTCAGTGCCTTCCTTTGCATGATGAAATGTATGAACTTGCAGGCATACTTACTCATCAGTGGGCATATATGAAAGTAAATATTTTTGGTATTTTATGCACACCCCCTGCCATCCACCCTGCAAATCCTCCCCAAAATGCAGATAAATCCTTTTGGCAACTGGGGAAAACTAAAATATAAGGCATGGTAATTAACATGCAAAAGTGTGCTTACACCATGTTTTTATATTTAAAATTTAAAGGGGACTTGCTGAAAACCTGCATTTGAATCAGCTACAGGTGCATCTAGAAATCAAGGAGAAAACAGACTTTGGATGACAACTTGTGGCTGAGTGTTTTACCATACGCCTCCTTGATCTCTGATGTAAGGTCTCCTTATGGGGGTAATGGTTAAAAATGTTTAGCAGAAATTTGCAAAAAGGAACAGATAAAAGATGAAGACTGGTAACAACTACTTCCAGTTAAGGTGATGCCAAGATAAGTCCAGTTTGGACCATCCCAGAAAGGTCCCTTATTATGGAACATGTCACAGTCATATTTTCTGGGATATTGATTACAATATGCAAAGGCGTTTAGCGTGAAAGGTGTAATGAAAACCAGTGTATAAATAGTGAAATTATAACCAGTACTGCTTGCATCACACACTAGCATATGGATATTTTCTGGGTCTTGTCCCAGAAACTGTTGAGATAGTATGGCTTAGGAGAGGTGTGGGATTCTAAGCAAGTCATTTAATTTGTACTTTGAATCATTCTCTGTCCAACAGCTCTTTTTAAAAAATCATTGGATTTCTTACTGCAATAAGTGAACAGGATATTTGGCAGGTTCCTAAATGTTTCTGTTAAGTAAGGTAGAATTAACATAAATGTTTACAACTCTGTGTGTTTCTTAAATGTAGAAAATTTTGTTTTACAAATGTGTGTATGAATTTCTCTGGACAAAGGAAACTATTTTATCGGGGTTTCTGTGGTATAGTTTAAAATGGTACAATGCAGTAACTGTGGAAAAATGAGAGGGGATGTCCTCATTTTCACTGCTTCATCATTGGTTCTGCTATAACTCTGGAGAATACTCATATATCTCTTATTTCATATGTCCAGAGGATTTCTGAGATACATCCCCTTGAGCTTGTGTTTTGAAATATCAACATTTCTTTAGCCTGACAAAACCTTCTGAAAGTTGGACTCCACTGACCTTCTCTCTTCTTGGGGTGTCCTGTGCACTGCCAGGAGTTGGACTCGATCCTGATGGGTCCAACTCAGTATATTCTATGTTAAAAAAAAAAAAAAAGAATAAGCAGTATATACAAAATAATAGGGAGTTAAGAGAATGTAAGTTCAAAAGTTGTCCAGTGAAAAGTCATGGTGCAGGATCTCCAGTGCGATCTCAAAAGACATACATGCAATCTACTACTGTAATTAACTATTTTTAAATCATGATGTTTTTGGGATGAATTTTTGGTTCTTACTGGCTAGAAAGTGAAGGTTAGTAAACAGTGCTTCCTGACCAAGAATAAGCTGAAGCATTGGAATAATAAGAATTTTAAAAATGGAATACTCTTAGATTAATAATGCCCATTATGTGACATGAATATGAATTATTGTTAAACAGAGTCCAAAAATCTGGTTCTGTGGTCCCCTCCAATTAATGTTGCAATTTTGTTAATGCAAATTTTGAGTCAAATGATGGCTCACAAGTAACAGTATTTCTTACAGAACTTTGTCATACCATAGGAGGCTGTGCATAGCCCAGGCTATGGATTCAAACTCAGAAAGTGTGAAGATATATCAAAGAACTCTTACAGGATCAAGTGAAATTAATCTTAAAAGCACAGGCATGTGTCCTGCATCATACCAAGGTCCATCTAGGCCATTCTTTGGTGACAGAGACATGTACAGCAGTAAGATCCATAAACAGTGGCACTTCCCTGAGCACCCTCTCAGCTTCTGTACCTTGTGCAGTCCCAGATCTGGCTGTGGGGTCTTTCTATTGCAGGGACAGACTTTACCAAGTACTTGTCCAGTGATTTTTCAAGTCATGGCATTCTGTGGCAGTGATGTCACAGGTTCATTGACATTGTCTGAACAAGTAACTTTGTATTTGTTTTGAACCTTCTACTTTCAGTCCATGTTCTTTATCTTTTGTATTGGAACAATCAATTCTTTTCACCTTCTCCATGCCAGTAATGATATTTCTGGGTATCTGTCACATCCCTTCTCAGACACTCTTTATCCAATCTGAAAAATCTTAGTCTGCTAGCTCAGTTTGAGCTGTCTTTGATCATTTACTCTTATCTTTTTCCAGTCCCTTAAAATTGTTTTCAACACCAGAAAGTAGAATTTTTCCATAGTAGGCAAGGACAGGATGTGCCATAGATTTTGCATGTAAAAAAAAAAATTGTTCTCTATTTTGTTTTTTCTCCTTTACATGATAATTTCTCATTTTCTGTTTGGTTTTTTGACTGCAAAAGAATGTTGAGCTGATGTTTTCAAAGAGCTAGCTCTAACAATTCCAAGACCGTCTTCAAAAGTAGCTGTAATTAACTTGGAGTGTGTCACTGAATACGTAAAATCAGACTTGCTTTTTCCTGCATGCATTTAAGCTTGCCATTTTATTGCCCAGCATCACATAGTGCCACTAGGGCTTTTCTGCAACTCTTTGAACCTTTAGTAATCCTTTGAAAGAGCAGAGACCAAGAAAGTATGTTCCGTTTATGATCAGCAGGCCCTGATTAAGCTTGATCATATCACACAAGTGAAAGCTCAAGGAATTCCGAATCACAGCTGGAGCCTGTGAAGTGAGTCCATGCCTTCCTAGGCTGATAAAAATCAATAAATTTTGCCCACTATCACTGGACATAAGTCAGGTCTTTAGATAAGCTCCACTGCTAAACTCTTTGAAGAAAACACAGTAATATTCCTTTTTCTCTGGAAACCATTGCTTATTCTTTTACTCTGTCATCCCATTTTTCAGTCCCATATTTCCTGACAAACACAACTGAGGAATCAGTCATGATCAAACACCCGCAGCGCATCCTGTTTGGAAGTAATGAGCCCTGAGAGCAGAGTGCAGCACAAGAACCAGCAGCAAAGCCAGCTGGTCACAGCAGCGTCCTTATGGCCAAGGGCAGGGGCTCTGACTTGATGCTGCACCCTTTCCATGCAGCTTCTGACACAGGGAACTCCAGAGCACAGATAACCCACCTCAATGGCACAATGTCAGAGCAGGTGGAGCGGCACAGCCCGGCTCTGTTTGCTCCTCTCCAGCAGAGCAAGTGGACAGGGAGCTGATTCTTGCCTCAGAAGGGTATCACCCACGGGATCCTGTCGGGATCAACATGTTTTCTTCTTTTCTTCTATAATTATTAAATAGCGCTGTGGGCAATAGCACACACATTACCTTCTGCTTTATCTGTCATTCATGGTTAAACACTCTGACACCTCAAAGATGAAATAAAGCTGACTGAGCAAGACCAAAACTTGCTGCTGTCATCAAGTAACCATGGGCAAAACCTTCTATTTGGCTTTCATTTTCATACCTCTGTGGACTTTGCAACAGTGGTAAAATAACAAAACAAACCCCCATGGACCTATGAAGCTCCCTTCCTCAGTCAGAAGCTGCTTGAGCCCATTGCTTTGAGCCATGCACAGACAACACTTATTATAAATTGGATAAAAGATTCTGTAACTTGCCTTTTGAAATTCATGCTTCGGGCAATTTTGTCTGTGGTGAAGGAGACAGAATTAAAGCACAAAAAAAAAAAAAGTCTGTGAAGCATTGAAACATTTTTTGAACATGTTACAAGATGGAAATCTAAAGATAATAGATGCAGAGCTGAAGGTTGATCAGTGTAGTCTGGGAATTCTCCAAAAGTATTACTGAGCGTCCTGTTAGTTTAGTGATACTTCAGCTGGGATATCCACATTCCCCAATGGAAAGCATAGGAATGATGTTTTATCTTTTCTGGCTTCTTTAAACAGACACATATGAAGCTACATAGGGAGGTAGTAAAACAAAAAATATAATCTGTATGAATTAATAGCATGTTGTTTGAGATGAAAATTGCCTAACTGATCACTAGAACATAAATTAAATATTTCATATAATTAATGTGCTCTGTCTAAATGCTGATATGAGTAAAGTTGTTCTACATATGAACTGGAGAATACATGATAGAAACAATCCTAATACGTGAGGTATGGAAAAGATGCCTTAGACTTTTCCAGTTCTCATTACTGTGATAGAGTGAGATACAGCTGTGAACATAACTGTTTAATGTAACACATTTGAAGATCCTAATCAGTCATTCCATATGTGTTCTTGGTTTGCCTCTAAGAGATGACAGTAGAAGTCTGGGATGCAAGATCTGTAATCATGATATTACTACCATTCCTTTAACAGAAAAATTGAACAACTTGTTTACTTAAGTAATGATTTAACTAGTTTAGAGACAGCCATGCTATTTTTGAAGGAGAAGTTACGCAAGTTTCATCCTTACTGTTGAACATAGTAAAGTAAATACTACAAATGAGCTTAAACAAATAAAATATGCAATCAAATCAACCTTGGAAATCAACCTGTGTTAATGTGATGGACAGAGAACTGGGCTCTTCTCCACGGTGCCCAGTGTAAGCACAAAAGGCAATGGCCACAAACTGAAATACAGGGAATTCTGTTTAATTGTAAGAGAAATCTTGCATTAAAAAAGCACCAGTTTGCCCTGCTCACTTCATTTGGTGCAATAGGAGTGGGCTGCTACTGGGGAGGTCACTGGCATCTGGCTCCCCTTTCCTTGTAGAGTGGCTCATTCTTCTTGATCCTGGACAAACTTGATTCCAACTCAGTAGGAAGTGAAAGAAAATAATGTTCAGAAAGTTTTGGGTTCCTGACCTGTTTTTTTTGTTGGTTTGGTTTTTTGTTTGTGTTTGTTTGGGTTTTGTTTGTTTTTGTTTGAGGGTTTGTTTGTTTGTTTTTCATTGTATGATGCCCAGAAATAGAATTGTTTTGTTTTAACTGAAGAGTTGGGTGTGGGAAATGAAATCAAGTGTTTAGGAACAGTTTGGAGTAGGAGTTAGAGGGAGCAACTTGTGGGTCTGGAAAGTGGAATGATGAATCTGGTGAACAAGAGTCATGCTGTTTTTCTTAGAGACTTACTGATGTAACTTCACCTTTGGGGAATGTTTTTTTCAGTTTGTACACAAAGAGAGATTTTTAGTGGACCCTAAAATTCTAGAAGAAAGTAATAACAAGTCTAGCACCCTTTTAACAGAACAGTCAGGTACACAAGAAAGTGAACAAAAACTGCACGGAGATGTGGTAGAGGAAAGAAAGGTTGGGAAAAAAGAGCCATAAAAGCCATAAAAGTAGTTGATGGCAGAGGCAAAAAAAAAATCAACTATGATCTGAAAAGAATAGTGGTTTTTTTCTTACTGCATTAAGGGTGCATGTTTAGTCTTATAACTCCTACTTTCACGCCATTTTTGCAGCTAGATGAGAATCGAAATGTGAACAGGCAAAGGTGGCTGCAAGAGCAACTAATCTTCATTGTAATTTAGAACAACACTACTTCTTTAGTTACTTTTGGATCCTGGCAGTGGCCTTCCTGGGATGCCATTCCACCAATGCAGCATTACCAAAACACAGGTTTTGATTATCCCATCAAAATATGATCTACTTTACTGTGCCAGGTTTAGTAGTAACACTCTGAGAACTTATTGTCTCAAGCACTTTATTCCTTATGAGATTACCCCATGTTAAATTAATCTTCCACAACTTACTAAGGCAGATAAAAATCAGGAATTTTGATCCTTATCTGTTCTATTACAGTCCTTTCTTTATGTCATATTGTCTTCAAGAACATAGTTAGTTCCAATATATTCTGAGGTGTGTGATCTGAACATGGGGATGATTAAAGAGTACTGCAGAAACTTGGTTGTATGAAATTTAGGATTTGGACATGGATACTGAAAGAGCAACCCCAATTTTGTTCTCACTTACTGAAGATGAATATTTTGTATAGAGAGTCAGCCATAGGTATTTCTACAGGGAATTAAAGCCTTGTCTTTCTGCCAGGATATTCTACTATGTGAACCCCTTTGCAAATAATTGCAAAGTCTGAATTTTCAAAATTCAAAGCAGGGGGAGTATTTAAATACAAAAAATAAGGGTACATTCTTCTCTTTGTGTTCTGGTGTTTATGCTTATGTACCTTACAGAGAAGTGCAGTCAGTACTTCAGAGCTTTGGAACTCACGAAGCAAGAAAACAATTCCAAGATGTGGTCTGGCATGATGCAAACTATCTCTAAAAAATAGTTTTTGAAATATGCTGGAAGTATTAGTTATTGCTTGTTATTTCTGCTGGGCAAAGGACATGAATCTGTATGTAGTTTGAACATTTACTGAATCCCCTTGATTACCAGATAAGAACCACAAAATTTTATTGTATCTGCAAACGCAGTTATTGTTGAAGACAATGTTCCCAAGGTGAATGGAACACAGTTAAATACACTGTCTGCCCACATACTGTGGACAGGACACGGTATGAATGGAATGAAAGTCTCAAGGGCAGTTGATTGGACGTTAGGAAAAGGTTCTTTACTGAGAGGGTGGTTGGTCACTGGAACAGGCTCCCCAGGGAAATGGTCACAACACCAGGTCTATCAGAGTTCAAGGAGTGTTTGGACAATGCCCTGAGCATATGGTTGGGTTTTAGGTAGTCCTGTGAGGAGCAGGGATTTGGACTTGATAATCCCTGTATCTTCCAACTCAAGAAATTCTTTGATTCTAGGACTGTCTTTTGCTTTTACCCTCAAATCCATGTTCCCTTGTGCAACACAATGCAAACAATATGGTGGTTATCCTCCATCAAGAGATCATTCTGCTTCTACTTACATGTGCATATCAATGAAACACCTGCCAAGAGAAAGAATGGAGCAGAGCAAATACAAGTTATTATTTAATATTAATAAGCTTACCTGCTAGGTGTAGAATGTTTAATTGAAAAAGTGTTACATATGTTCTGTGGACAAACATGCATTCTCGTGCTTGGGAAGGTACAGGGAAAGGAGGTTTAGGAGCTATTGTCCTGCCACAGGACCTTTTAGCCATGGGTGCCCTCTTCCCACAAAACATACTTTGTCATTAATGACAGCCATGATAGCTGATCTTGATATGCCTTTGGGCTGCAATTCTGTCCCTCAGCTCCATGGTGTGGCCTGGGGGGAGTGGTTTCCTGTCGTTCTGCTTGCTGGAGGATAGACGTACATTTGGTTTGAAGTAAGCTTTATCTCTGTATGTAAAATGGATATATGAATACAAATATCTGTTTTTGTCATGATGAACTATAGTGTGAAGCGTAGGAAAGAATGTGGTGATAATACAGGTTATTGTTATGGATTGTCTTTCCTTCTCATTCTTTGTGTTTTACCAGCTACATTAGAAATTGTAGAATTGCTCCTACATTAGAAATTGTCATCTTGCGTTTGGTAAATACCTTTAAACAATGCTCTGTTTTACCATGTTATCTACAGGATAACGTGAGAGGGTGGCTTGCAGTGCTGCCTGTTGCCCTTTCTGGGTTCTCCATGTTTTTCTGTAAGTGTTTCAAGGGAATTTTTCACCTTTTGATCAGCTAAATGCTCATCTCAAATAATTGTACAACCATCATCTACCTGGCAACAAACTTTGTAATGCAGATGTATTAGAAAAAGCCTGCAAATTATTTGTTCCTTGCTTGGACTTACACAAATCCAAACGAGACTCTAATTTTATATTGAATTTTAACCTTAAAGAGAAGGTGTGAGCACTGCTGTGGCGCTTTCACCTCTGACCAGCTGGGGATCAGCCTGCTCGGGTAGGGCAGTGCCAGCAAAGGGCTAATTAAAGACCCACTACTCCGCACGGGATGCCCAGGGTCACCCATCATTAACAGCACTAGGGAAAACCAAATCGACCCCCAAAATCAGCACCCCGGCCCGGCAGACAAGCAGAGGGCGGGCCCGCCCCCGCAGAGGGCAGCATTGAGCAGGGGATGTGCCCGCACGGCTCCCGCACTTGTCCCCGGCGCCGCGGGGAGAGCCCGGACCCAGCACGGCCGCTCCCGCTGCGCGTTCGGTTCAGTGCAGCACAGAACGGCCCGGGGACACCCGGGAACCGCCGCACGGCCGGGGCAGCTGTGCGGGGGCCGGGCCGAGCCCCCGCTCCCGCCAGGGCCCTGCCGGGGACCGGCCGCGGCTGAGCCGGGAGCGGCTCCCGGGGAGCGGAACGAGCCGCGGCCACGCGGGGCGGGCACGGCCCCGCTCCCCCCGCAGCGGCTCCGCGCCCGGAGCTGCCCCGCCGGAGCTGCGGGCGGGCAGGAGCTGCTCCCCGCCCGGCCGGCCGAGCCCGGGAGCCGCCACACTGCAGAGGCCGCCGGCGGCGGGTATAAATAACACGGCGCTGAATGGCGTCTACGCCTCCTTTACTACGCGCCGCGCCCCAGCCCGGCCGGGCGCCGCCGCCGCCGTGACGGACGGGCCGCGGCACCAATGGGGGCGCGCTGGCGGCGGCCCCGCGGCCGTGCTGAATGAGGGCAGGGCGGAGGGCGGGGCGGCGGCGCTGGCCGGGAGCCCGGCGGCGGCTCCGGGGATGGTCCACGCACTGGCGCCGTCACGTGTTGTTCTCCTTGGAGTGAGCCTGAGCCGCGGCGGCGGGCGGAGGGGGCTGGACTGGCGAGCGCGGCCCCCGCCGCCTGTTTTGGTGCGGGGCGCCGGGAAACTCCGAGGAGAAGCCGGCGGAGAAGGAGCTGCCGCGGCGGTGCCTCGCCCGCCGGGCTGGGGCACGGGAGGGGGCCGCGCCGCCGGCCGCTGAGGCGCTGCCGCCTGGAATGAAGAGGAGGAGGAAGAGAGGATGTTCCTTCGGCACTCGGGCTGCCTCCCCTCCCGCCGCTGCCGGGCTGCGCCGCGTGTGGAAATGGCACTTTCTCTGCCTAACGAGATGGGACTGAATGGGGTCGCCAGCCTCCTCCGCACGCACGAGCGGGAGCAGCAGCCTCGGCGCTGATATTTGGGGAAGGGAGGTTGTGTTGTGGGCGCCTTTTTTTTTTTTTTAATTTTTATTTGTTTGTTTTCTCTTTTTGGGGGGAGGGCGAGAGGGGGGAAAGCAGCGTGTATTTTTTGGGTGCAAACCCCGGACTTTGCAAAACAATCTCCGCCCCCGAGAGGATATTTAATCTGCAACACAGATCGCTGCTCGCGGAGGCAAACTTGAGCCGGGGAAGGGGAGCAGGGAGCGGAGGAAGGGGACCCCCGCCCCGCTCCCGGCCCCGCCGGAGCCCGACCCCTGCAAAGGAGGATGCGTCTCTCCCGGCAGCTGCTCTTGGGACAAGACTTTCGTCTGGACTGATCGAGACTGGACTTTTTAAGGACGAGCTTACCCATCTAAGGGCGATTTGGGCATAAACAGCAACACAAACTCTGATTTGGTGCTGGAAGCTGCCTCGGCCACTGAACAGCTGCTCTCACCCTGCTTCTGTCCCTCCCCCGTCCTGTTCTCAAAAGAGGATCCTGAGCTATTTTGCCGTTTTTTTTTTAATTGTTGTTGCATGAATTTTATTTTAGGTGGTTGCCTTTTACGGCTGGCTTGGCTGTTTTGGGGTCTTGCAGACTGCGAGCTGCAGTAGCAGCTCCACCGCCTCTCGTCATGGCTAGCCCCACGGATAATAACGAGGGCTTCTTCTCAGATGTCAGAAAGGTGGGTTACTTGCGCAAACCCAAGAGCATGCATAAACGATTTTTCGTGCTGAGGGCAGCCAGTGAGTCTGGACCCGCCCGGCTGGAGTATTACGAGAATGAAAAGAAATGGAGACACAAGTCAGGGGCCCCCAAGCGCTCTATCCCACTAGAAAGCTGCTTCAACATCAACAAACGGGCTGACTCCAAGAACAAGCACCTGGTGGCCCTCTACACCAAGGACGAGCACTTTGCCATTGCAGCTGACAGCGAGCCTGAACAGGAGAGCTGGTACCAAGCGCTGCTGCAGTTGCACAACAGGGCCAAGGGCCACCACCACCTCCATCACCATCACCACCACCACCACAGCGATGTCACCTTTGGAGGCAGCAGCATGGGACTGGGGGAAGCAGGTGAGGACAGCTATGGTGAGGTAGCCCCTGGCCCAGCTTTTAAGGAAGTTTGGCAAGTAATTCTGAAGCCTAAGGGCCTAGGCCAGACAAAGAACCTGATTGGCATCTACCGCCTGTGCCTGACTAACAAGACCATCAGCTTTGTGAAGCTGAATTCAGATGCGGCTGCTGTGGTGCTGCAGCTGCTCAATATCCGCCGCTGTGGTCACTCTGAGAACTTCTTCTTCATTGAGGTGGGACGCTCAGCTGTCACTGGGCCCGGTGAGTTCTGGATGCAAGTGGATGACTCAGTGGTGGCTCAGAACATGCATGAAACTATCCTGGAGGCCATGCGAGCCATGAGTGAGGAATTCCGGCCCCGCAGCAAGAGCCAGTCTTCCTCAAACTGTTCCAACCCCATCTCTGTGCCCCTTCGCAGCAGGCACCATGTCAACAACCCTCCGCCTAGCCAAGTGGGCCTCAGTCGGCGGTCCAGAACCGAGAGTGTCACGGCCACTTCTCCTGCTGGTGGTGGAGGTACAGGTGGCAAACCCAGCTCTTTCCGGGTTCGAGCATCAAGTGATGGGGAAGGCACAATGTCAAGACCTGCCTCTGTGGATGGTAGCCCAGTTAGTCCCAGTGCTAACCGGACTCATTCGCACAGACACCGTGGCAACTCCAGGCTCCATCCTCCACTCAACCACAGCCGGTCCATCCCAATGCCTTCCTCGCGCTGCTCTCCTTCAGCTACCAGCCCAGTCAGCCTGTCATCCAGCAGCACGAGTGGCCACGGCTCCACCTCAGACTGCCTGTTTCCAAGAAGGTCCAGTGCTTCAGTTTCTGGCTCCCCTAGCGACGGTGGATTTATTTCTTCTGATGAGTACGGTTCCAGCCCATGTGACTTTCGCAGCTCTTTCCGCAGTGTGACCCCTGATTCATTGGGACACACCCCACCAGCCCGGGGTGATGAAGACCTCAACTACATCTGTATGGGGGGGAAGGCCACCTCCTCTTGCTGCAGCTTGGCAGCCCCCAATGGCCACTTCATCCCACGCACCTGCCACCCACAGCAGCAGCCCCGCTATCCTAGTACGCCCTGCTGTCCTCGAGGTGGTAGTGAGGAGGTTGCCGATTTAGAGAAGGCATTCAGGAAGCGGACTCACTCTGCAGGCACTTCACCCACCATCTCCCACCAGAAGACACCCTCACAGTCTTCAGTGGCCTCCATTGAGGAGTACACGGAGATGCTGCCTTCTTACCCCTGTGGCAGCAGCCGGCTGCCCTCCTACCGCCACTCAGCCTTTGTGCCCACTCACTCTTACCCAGAGGAGTGCCTGGAGATGCACCACCTGGACAGTGGCCATCATCGGACCAACTCTGCCCCGCACACGGATGATGGCTACATGCCCATGTCACCTGGTGTAGCCCCTGTGCCCAGTGGTGGGGCGCCCCCAAAGGGTGGTGACTATATGCCCATGAGTCCTAAGAGCGTGTCGGCTCCACAGCAGATCATCAACCCTGGCAGGGGGGGCCGCCACCCTCCAGCCACAGTGGACTCCAACGGCTACATGATGATGTCCCCCAGCGGCAGCTACTCCCCCGACAACAGCTCTGCAGGCTATGGCAAGATCTGGACAAATGGTGCCGGCCACCACCCAAAACTCTCGGTAGAGAGCAACGAAGGGAAGCTCCCCTGCGGCGGCAGCGACTACATCAACATGTCCCCAGCCAGCGGCTCCACCACCAGCACCCCGCCTGACTGTTACTTCGGGGGTGCGGGGCAGCCGGGGGTGGAGGAGGTGGCCACTGCAGCGCACCACAAACCCATCTACTCCTACTTCTCGCTGCCGCGCTCCTTCAAGCACGTGCACCGGCGGGGCGGCGGCAGGGTGGCCGAGGAGGGCAGCCCCCAGCCCCGCATAGCGCTCGGCTCCAGCCGCCTCCTCTACGCCGCCGAGGATTCGTCCTCGTCCACCAGCAGCGACAGCCTGGGCGGCGGCGGCGGCCCCGAGGGCGGCCCCCCTCCGCAAGCGCAGCCCCCGCGCAAGGTGGACACGGCCGTGCAGACCAAGGGCCGCCTGGCGCGGCCCACGCGGCTGTCGCTGGGCGGCCCCAAGGCCAGCACCCTGCCCCGGGCCCGCGAGCAGCCCCCGCTGCTGCTGCCCCCGGAGCCCAAGAGCCCCGGCGAGTATGTCAACATCGAGTTCATCGCCGGCGAGAAGCCGCCCTTTCCCTCGGGCGCCCTGGGCATGGCCCTGCCGCCGCCGGGCAGCGAGGCGGCCGAGGAGTACATGAACATGGAGCCGGGCCCGCCGCGGGCCCCCTGCCCGCCCGGCTTCGCCGCCGCGCGGGCGGCCCGGCCCGGCCGGGACTACGTGGCGATGCAGCGCGGGGGCGCCGCGGCCGCCGGGGGCTCCTGCTCGGACTGCGCCGACAGCCCGTCCCCCGGCTCGCCCGCCCGCCCGCTCAGCTACGCCGAGGTGCGGGGGGGCCGCGCCGCCCCCGAGAAGCCCCCGCCGGCGGCCGCCACCGCGGCATCCCCGGAGCTGCCGCGGCCGCCGGCCGAGCTGTCGGCGGCGCCGCCGCGCTCCTCCTCCCTGCTGGGGGGCCTGGGCACGGGCAGCGCCTTCACCCGCGTCAGCCTCAGCCCCGGCCGCAACCAGAGCGCCAAGGTGATCCGCGCCGACCCGCAGGGCGGCCGGCGGCGGCACAGTTCCGAGACCTTCTCGTCCACGCCGAGCGCCGCCCGCGGGGCGCCGGGCGGGCTCGGGGCGCCTTTCCCGTGCGGCGGCGCGGGGGCCGCCGAGGAGGTGAAGCGGCACAGCTCGGCCTCCTTCGAGAACGTGTGGCTGCGGCCCGGCGCGGGGGAGGCGGCCGCCCGCAGGGAGCCGGGAGGCGCGCCCGCCCTGGAGAACGGGCTCAACTACATCGACTTGGACTTGGTGAGGGACTGTGGCCACCGTCGCCACCACCACCCGCACGCCCCCGCCGAGGCGAAGCAGCCGCTGCCGCCGAAGCCCCCGGGGCAGCCGCGCGGGAGCGGCCACTGCGGCGAGGACCTGAGCGCGTACGCCAGCATCAGCTTCCAGAAGCGGGAGGAGATGTAGGAGCCGGGCGCCCGCCGGGGAAGGTGAGCCGGGACGAACCGCGGCTCCGTTCAGGGAGTTGAACAGCCCCGGGGAGGCTGCGGGGGTGCCACGCGTTGGGTTGGTTTCCTTGTGCCTTTTGGCCTCAGTGCAGCGCGTTTTAGTGTCAAAAGCAACCAGAAGCCCGGCATCTCTGCGGGTGTCCAGCTGCTGGCCCGCACCTGCGTGGGCCTGGCTGTGCTTCGAAAGCACGCTTGGATGCTGCTGTTCAACTGGGGATACAGTACTGTGCGTACCGTATTGCCACGGTTCTTTACTTCTCAGAATTAGGTGTTCTTCAGAAGTGTGTGGGTGTGAAAGCGAGTTACCTCTGGCTTCGGTCTGGAAACGGGAAACTCCCGTTTTAATCCTAGTTTGGCCAGTAATCACACTCGTGGCCAAGGGTAAAGCAGTGAACCGTGCCAGCACGTGTTCTCCTGTGTGCAGAACACGGCTAACAGCATCCACCTCGCGGGGCTGTGACCAGTGTTAATTCAGTTTTGTTGGAAGGTGCTTTGAATTTGAAAACAGCCTTCAAAGTCTTTAGAGCATTGTATCTGTCACTGTATCTGTGTTTCAGTTGATACTAAGTGTGGCTGTCCCACACCTACCACAGTATTACAAACAGCATAAGAAATGGGCCTTAAGAACTGTGTCCTTGGCATCGACTGATGCGTTCTGTTTCTTCCTGAAGCTTTTAATTTTTAATTCGAGAAAAACTTCCGCCAGGCTGTTGCACGTTGATTACAGATGTGTAAGATGAGTAGAAGCATTGTTGCAAGCAGCGTGATGTTTCTGTTGGGTGGGAGCTTCATGCAGCACATAACAAATGTATCTTGTTTCGAGCTCACAAAGTAAAGTGCACCTGTGTGAGCCCTTTTGTGAAAGGTGAAGAGTGTTTTCCCCTTCAGCAGCAGACCAGCGCTAGCAGATAGTTATCTAGTTAATCTTGTCACTCGATTTTAGTGAGTGATTTAGGTTTACTACATAGTTGAGCAGCAGCAATCACGGTAGCTTAAGTAGTTACTATGAATACGTGCAATGACATTGGGAGATGAATCTCTTACCACTGTTTACATCGTGAGTTTAATAACCTTACTATTTGTATTGCTTGTTCACTATGCTCTAGGGAACACTGAGGGCTGGTGTTGGTACCACGCCTGTGATCATATGTTCACCATTTTTAAACGTTGTCCAACCTTATAACCTGAACAAAAGCAAAACAGTCTCTTCACATTTGCTACTTAGCACTTGCTGCTGTTACCCTTTAGAGCAGTGCAATATTGGGTGTTAGCCTTAGGTGACCTGGGATTACCAGGTCAGTTTCAAAGTTCAAGGTAAAGTTTAAGATCAGTGCAAATATTGATGGTCTGGTTGAAATGGCAACTGGTAGGAAATGATTATTTTTGTGGCTACCTGACAGGAGTGTGCTGACTGTCACCATACAGGGTTTGTGACCAAATGTACACAAACTTACACAGCCACACCGTTTCTCTGTTCTGGGATGTGCTTGCAAGAACCCATCTAGACTGGTTTTGAGCTGTCTCTTGTTACCCTGGGAATCCGTATCTGCTTAGGAGAGCATTGGTGTTATGAACTCTTCAGGAGAGAATTTACCAGAGGATGCAGCCAGTTGTGCAGCAAGTCCCTTTGCTGGGAGCATTGCTGTTCCCCCCTGCCTGTGCTGTGCTGAGGTTGAGGGGCAAGTCTGTGTGCAGGGGTATGAGAAGGCAGGTCTGGGGGGGAGCAGTGTCATGACTGTTTGCTTACACAGTTTTTTTTTCCAATTGCACTGCTTTCCTTAGACAACTTATTTAATTGAACTATGTGTCATCTTTAACATAAAAGCTGTGGCAGTGCTCTCCATGGTGGTGGTAGGTAGGTGCCTACTGTGATTATGCTGTTCAGTGAAAGATTAGGATGTGGAAAACCTAATATAAGAACTAGCTGAAAAATACCATGCAGATGTTTTTCAGGGCAACATTGTAAAAAGTAGTGTGTAATAGAGCAATTGCTGTTTGAAGTTGGTTCTTATTTCCCAAAATTAGGATTGGACTGAGCAAGCACAGCAGCTTCTGGGAGGCAGGGGAAGAATCAGGTTGTAATTATATGGGGAGTTTGTAGCCATGGCTGTTCCCTTTCCCTTCCCACTACAAAGCTGTGTTAGTTGCTTGTAGCTTTCTCAGACATTAACCCTTTAGACTCTTTATTTCCCAGATTTCTTGCCATGAATTGAAACTTTCCTTGCAACATTCAGCCTGACTAGCCCATCTGTTGAGCATGTTAAGGAAAGAAACCCAATTATGTTTTGTCTGTGTTAAACAAACAGCAATTTTTACAGCTGTTTTTTGACATGTCCTTGTACTTTTTTGCTTTGGAGGTGAAACTTAGTTTTGCCAGGGGAGTCGGCCCATGCAGGTTATACCTTATGCCATTCTTGAGAAAATCTGCCTGGAGGTGAGCGATTTACAGGACTGCAAGCAGTCTGTTTGCACATGCCTGAAAAAGTTGTTGAGCACCTTCAGCCAAACCATTCCCCTGAAGACTCCAGGTGCAGTAGGGGTGCTCCAGTTCCCCAGAGCTTTGCCTGCTCTTCCCAGCAAGCAGCCGGGCTGTCCAGCCTGGGTCAGCTTCCCCTGTGCTCCTCCTTGCTGTTTGAGGTGAGGCTGTTTGGCTGAGGGTGGGGAGGTTGTGGTTGTTGCTTCTCCTATTGGTGTCTGGGCAACGTGGAAGAAGAAGGAAAAGCTACTTGGTATATTTGCAGGTACAGCTGAGAGGTGAAAACATGTGGAGGTGGAAAGGAAGGTGAAGCTGCAGGGATGAGAACAAGGGATGGGAAAGGCTGCACTAAGTACTCTTTCTTTACTCTCCATCTCTTTCATGGGTTTTTCTTTACACTTTTAATCTCAGAATTGGCAAAGGGACTACACATGCGCTTTTTTTTTTCCTCCTCTACATAGAGCAGGTTTCCACCCTCTCCGTAGGGCAGCCTTCCACCCCACCCCAAAGGCCAAAGCTGTCTGGATAACTCTTGTTTTATCCATTGTGGAATTTTCTGTTTTTGCAGTCTACAAGACGAGGACCTCAAATGTTGGCCATTCATCTAATGGATAAAATGATTGTTGCTGCTTTACTGCAAGCTAGCTAACTCCTTTCCTATTCCTTGCTCCCCTGTCCTTCCCTGCCAGCTGCCTCAAAGTTCTTCAGGCATTAGATTCTGAAGTATTTTTAACCTCTTTCAAGTGTCGTTATTCCTCCTAACATTAACGATACTGGCTGAAATACTTATGTTGTTTCCCAAATTTAATTGAAAACCATTTCTCTTGCACCCACAGCATTCCTCTGCACTCTCCAATCCCATTGCCTTCCCTGTCATAAATTCTTGGCCGTTTCCAAACAGCTGGCCCTGCCCTGGCTCTCTTCTCTCATCCTGTTAAAAGTGCAGCAGTTTCAATGCAGTTCTGAATGCTCTCCTGCCCAAACATTTACCTCTCCTTGAGACAACTGGGTACTGTTATGTGTGTCTCGCCTAGCTGGTGACTCTTTGGTGCTTGGATACTCTGATGAGTGGACTTTTGTGCTGTAGCTGGAAGGCCACGTTGCTGCAGTCGCCAGGTCATGCTCGGAAACAGCAGCCTGTGACATGGAGAAAGTGAGGGGAAAGAGCAGTGTAGCCCTAAGGCGTTTTCCTCCTGCTTAGAGTTTTGCATGCATGGATGTGGTGGGCTGACCCTGGCTGGACATGAGGTGCCCACCAAAGCCACTCTATCACTCTCCTCCTCAGCTGGGCAGGGGAGAGAAAATATAACGAAAAGCTCACGAGTCTCATGACAAAGGGCAGGGAGAGATCACTTACCACTTACTGTCATGGGCAAAACAGACTGGACTTGGGGAAATTAGTTTTATTACCAATCAAATCAGAGTGGGATAATAGGAAATAAAAACTAAATCTTCAAACACCTTCCCCCCACCCCTCCCTTCTTCCTGAGCATAACTTTACTCCCCATTTCTCTACCTCCTCCCCCCAGCAGCACAGAGGTATGTGAATGGGGGTTTTGGTCAGTTCATCACACTCGGGGAGAACTCCTCATACTCTTTCCCTTCTCCAGTGTGGGGTCCCTCCCATGGGACACAGTCCTCGAAAAAACTTTTCCAATGTGAGTCCTTCCTGTGGGCTGCAGTTCTTCACAAACTGCTCCAGCGTGGGTCTTCCATGGGGTCACAAGTCTTGCCAGGAAATCTGCTCCAGCATGGTTTCCTGTCTCCACAGGGTCTCAGGTCCTGCCAGGAGCCTGCTCCAATGTGCATTTCCCACAGGGTTGCAGACTCCTTAGGGCATCCTCCTGTTCTGGTCTGGAGTCCTCCACAGGCTGCCGGTGGATATCTGCTCTGCCATGGACCTCCATAGGTACTCCATGTGCCTGGAGCACCTCCCCCTGCTTCTGCACTGACCTTGGGGTCTGCAGTGTGGTTTGGTTTGACATATCCAGGTGGTCTCACATATCCTCACTCCTCTCTCTCTCTGCAGTTGTGCAGTCCTTCTTTCCCTGTCCTAAATACGTTATCCCAGAGGTGCTGCCACTGTCAGCGATGGGCTTGGCCTTGTCCAGCAGCAGGTCCCTCTTGGAGCTGTCTGGCATTGGCTCTGTCAGACATGGGGGAAGCTTCCAGCAGCTTCTCAGAGAAGCCACTCCTGTAGTCCCCACTACCAAAACCCTGGCACAGAAACGCAATACTGCAGGTGAGCAGATGTTGTGGATCTGCTGTGGATCCTGCTTTTGGGATTGCTGTGAGAAGGCTCCTCGGATGAGCAGGGGCTTTGAAGATGAACTGCTGATAGCTTGTGGTCTGAGCATATAGTCAAAAGATATTCCAAAAAGGAAACTATGAGATGTTGGCTCTGGAGAAGCAGGAAAGGCTGTAGTAGGATAGTACCATGAATCCAGGTATGTGGCTTTGATCTCTGAAGCTTCAAAGCCTCATTTCCATTTTGTTGATGAGTTTGAGAACTCCTGAAAGTTGAGTGCTTATAACACCAAATAGAATATGTGTAGTGTAAGCAAGTGGTAACTTGGCTCACTTGCAGCTTTGATGGTGCCTGTTTTACCCAGTGCATGGGTGGTTTGGGCTGTTTTGGTGATGTCAGAAAATGGAATACAGTACAACGGGAATGCAGCACAATGGCATCTATACAGTTATTAGGCCTTTTGCCTGTATCCAGTTAAAGCAAAACACTACTAAGGGAAGAACTAAACATTTGTATGGGTCTCATGAAAATACACATGATGGTAAACAGAAAATTACTCATGTAGTTCTTGTGTTATATAGGTGGGGTTTATTTTTGTTAGGACACTGATTGCTTTTTATTTTATTTCTTTATTAGTTTTCAGTAGTTGGGTTCTTTTTCTCAAATTAAAAAACTTAAGGTGGAACAACAGAAACACAGCAGATCACAGAATCCTAGAATATGCTGAGTTGGAAGGGACCCACAAGGGTGCCAAAACAAGACTTGTACAATTAAATTAAGTTTCTAGGGGAAGGTTGTTTCCAGAACTGAAGAACAGAAGTTTCTGTAATTTTGGGTCACCACCAAGGTAAATACCAGTATGTTATGAAAGTTTTCCATGCTTTATGGGTATTACTGTAGACAAAACACTGCATTTCTTACTGTATGCACACACCACTTTTTCCCCATAGCTAATTATTTGCCAAAATTGAGCCTGTGTCTCCACATACTTGCGTATTTGCAGTTCTTCTGTTTAACAAGACCACAAGCTTATAATTAATGGCTTTAGGTGTTTCTCTTTTGTCTTCCTGGCTTAGAAATTGAAACTGAATGATTTATAAACAAATTCAGATAATTATGAAGTACTATCTGGACTTCTTTAGCACACATTTAATTAATGTTTAAACTGGTTTCTGAATGTGGTTTAAATTTAAAAATGAAACAGGACACTGCAGGGTGAGGATGATGCTCATTTTTAACTAGCAACTGTAGGGAGATCATATGTTTCCTTAGATAACACTCATAAATACAGAATTACAACTCAAATAAAATGCAGCAAGCAGCTGTGAAGTGGGAATGTTATCTGACCAATATCTTGAGTATGTTGCGTTTTTTCAGGACTGCTTTATATTAGCTAAAATTTTTGTATTCATTAGGACTGTAGAGTTTTCATGACTTCATAAATACGTGAGTACAAGTACTGAAAGTAAATGTACTTGAATATTTTTTGAGTAAGTTGCACTAACTGCAACTGTAGCTTGTTTGTGAAGAAAGTGGGGTGGCTTTTTCCAGTTTTTGAAGCTCTGAAAGTGGATCTGTTCAGAATTGATTATTGTGTAAATAAAGTCACGTAAGCTGTAAAAAAATAATTTTAGTGTCCAGTGATATGGAAGAGAAAGAGATATTATTTTCTGAAACTAATTTTGTTTTAGGTTTGACCTCTGTGCCAGGTCTCAATAGAAACTGATAGCTGCATTTGATTGACAGAATTACACAAACCAGTACTCTTAAGAGAAGAGAGGGAAAAGGAGGGGAAAGCTGTTCATGGGACCTGTGCTGTGGCTTGAAGGGAGACTGGGGGTTGCTGACTTAAAACAGGGGGGAAGTTGAGGTACAGGTTTGGGAGCAGCTGTGGAAACTGGGATGGGAAGGAGATGGAAATGAGAGAGAAATTATTTAGGGGACACAGAGAAACTACAGTATGATGATGTGGATGGAGAGAATTGCAAGGTACTTGGGGTCTGAAGGGAATTGGGATGGTGATACTTGAAAGTTTGAGGATGAGTATAGAGAAATGTGGACAGCCTGGATATACACAGGGAGTTAGAGGCACTCATTTTGCACTGTACTGCAGTTTTCTGAATGTGTTTTTACTTCTGTATTTTTCTTTTGATCTTTGTTACTGGGATAGACACTGTGTTTAGGAAGCACATGTGTTCCTTCCTTGTGATTAGATTTTATGTTGTTTTAGTATTTGGATATTCTGCTGACCTTAACAGGATGATGTGCTTAGTAAGGTAAACAGAATTTGCCTCCAGCTTTTCTTTCCTGAACTCTTTGTTTTGTAGCATCCCTGTCATGACCACAGCAGTAAACCACAGGTATGAATCTGAATTAAGTACAAGATAAATCAGAATGAGTGAATTTTAACATTAAACCCCCTTGATTTTATAAAATACATATATAATAAAAGGAGAACTATATTCACTCAGGTTTTTTTAACTGCAGTATTTTCTTCTTTACGCTCTACTACTTGGACAGTTATAAATTTGATTAAAAATGGGGTTAATTATTTTAATAATTTACTCTATGGATTAGTAACTATAGATGCCTGTGCATTTTTTAAATTGAAAGAATATATTGTAAAAGAAAATTTCAAATGACAAAGCTATTTTGGCTTGCTACAGCAGATCTTGTGTTTTTCATTTTGTGGTAAAAGCTGCAACAGAAATGTAGTAATACGGAGAAACGTGTCTGAATTCTCAGTTTGTCAGAGTGCTAAAAACTGGCTTTTGGTCATCTGTACATGACCTGATATGCTCGAGTACCTGTTCACAAAAGTGAGTAGCATTATGCTATTTTTAGATAATTTTGGGTTTTTCATAAATGGTGATTGTGGTGATTACTATTTTGACTACGTGAGGTAGAGATAGTAAAGGGGAGACATTGGTAACTTAAAAAAAAGATTTTCAAGTTTAACAGCTTTACTCTCCTCTTACAGAAAGGATGGGAAATTTAACAAAGGCAAGGTGTGAACAGATAAAGGAGATTTAAATAAGCCTGGCACTCTTAACTAACTAAAAGATGTCTTGATATATATCTCTCTGATCATGTTTGACATATCTAGGTCATGTTCTGTGAAGACTATTATTAGAAATTTAACCTTGGGTAATTGCAAAGTGTATTTTCTTCTGAGTAGTTTTTGATCAAGTAGGTGAGACAGTGAAAGTTTGTGTGTTTAACTGCTTGTAATAATTTGGGAGTGTAGTTAGAAGATGTGGTGTCAGCCACCTGAGCTGGAAGGTGAAATGTACCGTTCCGGTGGTGCATCACAGAAGATATGCCTGTGTACAACAGTTGTACAACAACTGTTGTAAAATTCTATTTTTTTGGAAGCTGAGGATGTGGAAGAAATGACCTGTTAAATTTTCAAATAAGATACGCTTCAGGAAGAATGGAATTAGGTTGTACACTTTACAGCTAGCAGAGTTGTTGAAGTGTACTTGCACATTTGAACTCTCTGATGATACGTGTTACATAACGGAGGAAGGCAGGGGCTGGGAACATCTACAGCTTTCATTGACTGTGTTTCTTCTCCCCCCTCACCCCACCTCCTCCACCGTGTGTAGGTTAGTAATTTTTAACTCACTAGGGCACCTGAGGGTTGGACATGCTTTCTGTGTGATTAGAAAAAAATGAGAATTACCTATCAGCCTTGGTCTCTGTCCAGTTTCAGCAGCCTGGCTTTCAGTGTGGTGCTCAAATATTTCTTAAGATGTAACTAGAGGGCAGGAACTCCATAAGCTGGGTTTGCCAGTCAATAAAATACTTAACTGGTCTGTGCACAGGAGCTTTCCTTCGGAGGCATAGTTCCCTGAAGGAGTAAAAAGCTCAAACACAGAGCAGAGAAGACTAGGCCAGTGACTGTATGGGTTCCTTCTGCCCTTACTTCACTGAGCTGTAGACTTAAAAACCAAACCAAAACCAAACCCCCCTTCATTCTCCTCACAAGATACTGGATGTCTGTACATCACTAGTAACATTCCTGTGCAGAAGCTGTGCCCACAGTTGTGGAAAAGACGTTTGTCTTGGTTGAGGGAGTAAAAGAACCTCGGGAAGTGTAGATGGGAGGTAGAAGACTGAGGTTGTTTCTCGTCTTACAGAGTGTCTCAGCTGGGGTCTGGCTGTTTATCAGTTTGTAAGTGACTGCAGAGGAGTGGAAGGGAGGCAGGGAGCTTGAAATGCCATGGCTGGAGCTGGGACTTGTGCTGGAGCCCTGGGCTGTGTGCAAGAGATGCAAAGACACCTCGAGTGGCAGCTGATGTGTGTCAGTGAGGGAATCTTTTAGATTAAAACACTGGATGGTAATTAATCTTCAGCAAGCTGGCCTTCATTTTGAAGAGAAGATTGCTATGTTAGAAAAGAGAATTTTAACCCCTAGAGAACAGGAAATGAGTGACAGGGGAGACCTCTTGGATTCAGAGGCAAACTTGGAGCTCGGAAGCATTTGGTATGTGCTGCAGGGGAGTGCTGGTGTCCAAGTGTAAGTAACGCTTAGTCACTTATTGAAATGCCTTGAGAATTACTAGAACAAGGACACTGTGGTCCCCCAGTAACTTCCCAGCTTAGTTTGGTGGTTCCTATGCAAGTGATTGACAGGGTGTTTGGGAGTCACTGTCAGCAGTGATGCGTGTGGGATGCAGGAGTGTTCATACGGATGCTAACACAGGAAAAATACTAAAGGACTTCTCTTCTCTGGGGAAAGTGCAGGTGCAGCAGAAAGTCCTTTGCTTCACCTGCCATGTCATAGGGCTGGTACAGTCTGCTGCCTCCCCTGGCATGGTACAATGTGCTTTTCCATGGTACTCATTCTCTAATGGTGACACCCAGATAAAATAAAGACCGGGGACTTCTGAACTGATAGTGGCTGTTCCGTTTCTGACTCATGCAGGCACTGTAGGGAAATGATGGCGATGTTGGCTGAGTGGTCTCTGAAAGATGGGATTAATTTTAAATTCCTCAGAAAACTTTGTGCTGTCATAATTACTGATTCCTCTCCTGTAATTCCTGATCACAAATTCTGAATTACTTGTTACTTCAAAACAGCAAAATACAGTATTTATGGAACAGAATGTTGTAGAATAATGAGGACATAAACTAACAAGTTGTTCACTCTATTGAGGCTAAGACAATGTTATCTTAATTTTTTTTTTAGTTTTGGAATGTATCCACAAGATTTTCCTTTCATAGTACGGTTGTATTTCACAGAAATGACCAACAGCAGGTAGCTCAGCTGCACAGTCCTTGAAAGAGGTAGGACAGCTTAGCTTGCCAGAGGATTTGAAATGTCTCTTAGATGTCAGTTAGATAATGTATTCCTTGTTTTGGTGGGAAGGAAGATCTGTACCATGGCTACATGAAGGGGAAAATGAGCAATACTCACCTTTTGCAGTGATGGTAAATTCAAACTGAACTATTTTCACCTGGGGAAAATGAAAGCGACTGATTTAAATCCTTAGGAGGACAAAAATGTTTTTTGGATAGGTGGGAACTACTTCTTTGCTGGCAAAGCAGAGGCACACTGTACCATCCCCTCATGCTTTGCTGTGTTATGGTATTTTTAGCATTTGGTCCACTTTCCTCTGTTGCAGATCACAGACAATTTTTTTTTATTAGTGTCAACTAAACTGCAGAACAAAAAATATTGGTTGCCCTTTAAAGAACAAAGGGAAGTGAGGAGTATTAAATAGTTAATTGCTTGATTGCATACATAAAATGGAATACAGGTAAGGAAACCTTAGTATTTAAAGCTGGGTGTACTAAAAACCATTTCAAACAAAGGAAACTTTTTATCTACTGTGTGTCAGTTCAAGAATCTCAAAAAGCAGGCTGGCTGGCATGTCTGGGGTGGAGTCCTGCAGAATGTTTGGGCAGACTTAACCTGCAAAGGGGGGTCTCACCTCTGCTACCTTCACTGTTTCTGTGTGCTGGATCCATACCAGTAAATGGCAGCTGTAGTTAGGCTGACGTATTCTTTAGTAACCGTTTATATTTCCTTATTTTACACATAATGACATTCAGATTTCTGAGAAACAGCAAAATAAAATGTATAAAGAGGAATTTAGTTTGTTTAGGAAGCTGTATGTTGAAAACTGTAAATATTTTTTCTCATCGAAAGTTAATATTTGTTCTAATGTCAGTATTTTGGAAATAACCTTGTATTTTGTTGATTTTATCGGCATCTGGTGAACATGATGCAGAATGGTCTTGAATTCCTTGGATATCTTGATATGGGTGGATAGCCATGTGTGATTTACATCTATCTTAGCAGTTTGAGATCAAAACACAGGCGGATGAAACTAAATAGAAGAGCAGTGATGGAAGCCAAACAGCTCCAAATCATCCCTCGTCCTTTTCCAGCTGCTGTGCACACTCCCTCCTCCCACAGCTGCTTCTTGGTGAAGCAGTAAAGAACTGGTGGACTGTGAATGAACATTGTACTTTAAACATGTAAATGATGATACTTTATTCTTAAATGGATTAATGTAGCTGATCAATTCACATGCAAGACAGTCTTGAATCCTTTAAACAATTTAAGGGTTCTTAAAAATGAAACAAAACTCTGAAATACTTTTATTTCTCTCCCGTATGAAACTTCTTTCTCTAGCAAGCTCTGATAGAAAGGAAAAGCCCTTCTGAAGGTGTGCAGGCATGTAGCTAGGGCATGTTTTTTCAGGCCTTTGAACTAGGTTAGGAATGTGTCTCAAGATGGAAGAATGAATAGTTACTTGGTGCTTTTAGCCTCCGGGCTTGAAACTCGCAAGAGGAATGTTATTGTGTCTTCAAAGCCTGTTTCACACAAGCCTTTGTTGAGCAGGAACTTGGAGAGTCTTTGTATTATCATGCACAGAACAAAAAGAGCCAGCCACCCAATTTGATCTAATTGGGCGGCAGTGGTGAGATGTTTCTTCAGTAGGGAGGCTCTGGAAAATGGGGTGCATATTTTTAATTAGGAAATACCCTTTAGAGCGAAGGGATTGCCTACACAGACATTTACCAGCTTGCTAAAACTCTCTAATGACACTGAAGCAATTCCCCATATGCATGTCCCCTCTTTTTCCCTCCTCCCTGCTTTCCCAGGAAGAGAGCAAATATTTACATTTCTTTAAAATTCCATTTTGACCCTGAGGTGGTGGTAGCACATCCCTGGAGAAGGCAAGCTGAGGTTGAGAAAGTGGGGTGGTTCAGGTTGAAGTAATTTTTGTCTTGCTTTCTCAAAAACAAACCTGTATTCAGGACTCAATATGCTGCATTGTACTAATAATGCCTAAATCAAGACGGACCTACCAATCAAGGTAACTACCAAGTGTTTAGAGTATATGACTTACTAGTGCTTATTTAAAACTGAATGAGATTAACTGAAAAGATAGGAAAACAGATTTCCTTTCTGAAAGTTTTGAGCTAAAAAGTCCCAAGAACTCTGCTAAATGTGAAATTTTGAATTGCATTGTAGCCAAGCCTACTCAATTTCACCTACTAAATGGAAATGAGGCTTAAAAAAAAAAAAGGCAAATTATCTTTAAATGCAGCATTTATCTTGTTAAGTAACTTCCTTGTGTGTTCCGGGATTTTGTTAGTTTTTATCCTGATTTTCATTAAAACACAGCTTGAAAAGTCATAATATAAAATTTAACCAGCTACTAAATAATGACCTGTATTGGTCATCCATTTCATGCTAAGAATCTGCATAAATATACACTAACAGCATTGTCTAACTGGGGCTATACTAAATGCTAAATTAAAAGGTTATGTTGCAGATCAGCATGGTTTAGTGGTTATCAGTGTTTGAGAATGACCATTAAGAACATAAAAAAAATTTCATCATTTGCTAATCTAAATTTGATTATTTTAATCACTTTAATTTGAATTAATCCACTGTGAAGCGAAGTGTCAGTATGTACATGGTAATTAAGTGTATCTGAACTGATATAATCATACAGAGATGAAGTGTGGGTGCAGAAAAGAAAGATCTCGTTACAGGACGTTTCCTGATCCAGAGGAGCAGGAGCAGACAATATATGGAGTGATGGGTGGTTGGGAGCAGGAGAGGAGAGGGGAAAACCACAAGTACAGAATACTGGTGGTTAAAGCTATTGAAGGATAAGAGTGACAGACTGGCTGTGTAAATTGGGCACTTTGTGGGTCTCCTGTAAGAGGAGTTTCACAAGGTTAGAGAAGGAAAAGTTGTGTAGGAAGGGGTACAGGGGCTGAATGAGCAGAAGGAGGGATTGGAATAACGCTGGGAAGCTCAGATTTCAGTTGATGTAATTGGGCTTTAATGGCTTGAATGATTCATAATCTCTTAGCTTGATAGGCTGTTATAAAATTTTAAACATAGGTGTGAATGAAGTTACTTGTGCTGATAACATTGTGGGATTGCAGCAGTGGAAAGCATTGATGTGCCAAGAATTGTTACAGGAAAAAAATTGTATAAGGTGTTTGTAACACCTTTTGTGTAAGCATATTTTGGAGGAAGGTTTGAATGATCCTTCTCCATGAATGTGCTATGAAGTATTTTTCACCTTGGTGGGGAAGGGGAGGAACTTCCAACTGATGTAAATTGCTGTACCTACTTGAAGTTGGTGGGACTAGGGCAGCATGCCTCAATTTAGCATGTGTCCCTTTAACTTTTTTTCTTTCTTTTTCTGTAAGCTGTTACTACACTGTTCTTTTTGAATTAATAGCAAGTCCCCATTAATTTTAATTAGCTATAGTAATGAGTTAGCTCTAAAGTGCTTCTAAACGATCTGTAATTCAATGTCTAATTTATCTCCTACCTTGGTTATTTCATCTTTTCCAAAAATTCTTCTCCTGAAGGTTGATGAGATGTTTGATCTGTTTTGATTCAAGCTTGTTTACTTCTGTGTTTGTTAGAGTAGCTCATCAGCTTTTATTTCTTTATCAGATAACTCCTGTGATGTTAATCGTGGATTTGGGTCACATTTCAGCATTTGCATTTGGGTTGAAGGAACAGGTAAAAGCAACAGACTGTTAACAGGACTGCTTTGTGCTTGGAGTAAACAGGAGTACAGAAGGTGTGGTGGTAGCCTTTGCGTTATAGGACCCCTGTTATGTGTAGAACTTTGCAAGCTGTTTGTGTTTTTAACTGATGCACTCTTATAGTAGCTTCTTACTGTTCTTCACTGTAACTTTTCGAAGGTTTTTGTTTTGGTTTTGTGAAGTCAAGAGTGACACGAATTACTATCTGAAACCTGTTTTCACATCTCTGGCTTTATCTGCATATCCTATGGTCATACTTGCAGCTTTTACCGTTGTTGAGATTCTCTTCTGATTCTTTAGGCTCAGTTCACGGGGGTAGGTGTGAGAGGATTAAGGCCAGGAAGAGCTGTGATTACTATAGGCAGTCATTTCACTTCAGAAGCTGAATGCAGGACAAAGATTTACCATCAGCTTAAAGTAAATGGATGGGCACCCTGTTGTTTCTGTCTCCTTGACCACATATTCTTCTGGAGAGTTGGTTTTGGCATCCCCTGGGGAGCACTTGTACGTGTATTTAGGAGGGAATGCAGAACAGTTTCTCTAGACAGCAGCTTGCTCCTAGATTGGTTAAAACCAACTGTGAAACCTCATCTGCAATATTCTTTCAGGCAGCAAATCATCAATAGAACATCTTACGCGATTAGTACCTTACACTGCCCTTGAAAGTTGTCTTAACCTACACTGCTGCTGCTTCTGGGCTGGGTTCTCCTTTTGCCAGCTGCAAAAGCTGTGTTTGAGATGCCTGCAGGGTTGCTGTAAAGCTGTGCCTTCAGTGAGGTGTGATCCGAACCAGCTGTAACGCAGTCACTCACCCCAGGAGCCTTTGCAGGTGTGCTGGGTTAAAATCTGAGAGGGTTTACCAAAATGTGTTTGCTTTTTCACTCACCCTGGAGGTGCTACTTTCAAGTGTGAATGCAGTATAAATGTATTTATGCTGTTGAAAAAAAACACTTCTCAATTATGGCTTGTTTTGGTTCAGGTGAAAAGATAGCAAGCAGTATCTGAGAAAAGACATCTTTCACTGGCAAACCTGCACCTGCTGCTTCAGTACTCATACTAGTTTAGCTGTCTATGTTAGTTATCTTCTCAAACAAACATTTTCTGTCAAAACCAAAATCCACACTGACAAATTAGCCTTTTTAGTTTAGATAAGGTCATACATATGTGGAAAACATTTTCATGTGAAAATGAAAAATATCTGTAATGGCTTTAGACAGCCGTCTTCAGACCTTCTGGTACAGTTACTTCAGATGTCATATGAGAAACAGGCAGGGTTACCACCTTTCTACCCTCAATTCTTGGTCAAATTTAGTGATTATATGAGGATTCTGTAAGTAACTGACGCCAATAGAAGGAAACATCCGTTTCCTAAAACATTTTCTGCTGATCTCATAGTAACTCAGATGAATCCGTGGAAGAAAATTTTTGTTCTTTTATTAAAAGATCTTTTGCGTGCTTGTCCTCAGTGGTGTATTACAAAACTGAATGTCTGTTGTCTGGCAGATGTGTGATTGTAAAAACAAAACTTGCTTTTAACTATTTGTTGAACTTCTGACATTAAGATCTACATTAGGAAGTAACCTCTTAAAGATAGCTCTGCCTTTCTGCTGCTCCATGCAATGCTTCCAGATGTATTTGAGTACAGTTGGAGGATTAAAATGCTCCAGGAGCTACTACAGTCATTTGTAGCTTGGCTCTGTTTTTTCCTTTTGCTTCAATTTTCTGTAGCTTTCTGTTTTAAGCCTTATTTATTAAGAAGTGTTACTGCATTCTGCTTATTTTTTCAAACTACCGTGTCATTTATTTGGCAGGAGAGGAGGAAGGTTAAAGTTTCTCCTTACCTCCTCCCCCTCTCTCCAGTGAAATTTTTGATTGTTCTGTTTAATGACTCATTTTCTCTACAGCTGAAGTTAATTTAGTGGCTCATCCAAACAATGAGTTATTTTCTGACCGAGGAAGTGAGAGAATTTTAATTCTTTCTCCTCTTTTCTAATATAAAGGTATGTCTTGGGTGTTTAAAAAAACCATGGAAGAGAACACAGATACGTGTTTCTTGCATTTTTTGGAAGAAGAACCTTAAATCTTGGGTTGCATGAGCTTGACTTACTGTGTTGAGGTTATCTTCCTCCTCTTCATAGATTCATGGAAATCCACCTGTCTGGATGGATGAGTAATTTTCTTCCACCTTAAGTAGTTCTGGTGGGGCAAATATTTGTCCTTTTATAGTGGATGTGTTTGTCAGTGACAGGATTCCCCCAAGTTCGTGCTGCTTCAGCAGCTGAAGGGAACCCAACACTCTTTTCAGTCGCCATCGGGCAGTTTGATGGTAGCAGTGGTCTGGAAACCAGAGGTCAGAAAAGCTGGACCAAAACATTCAATGTCCTGTTTCAGATGTTCAGTGCAAGCTCAGTTCACCTGCACTGTGTGGTGGCATCTCCTTTCCAAGGGCCATCAGCCCAGCCATTTAGCAACTGCTGCTTGGGACACATCTCCCCAGGGTTTCTTCCTTGTGTCCACACTTGCCTTTGGATCTGTTTGCAGTTTGAATTGCAGTGCCTTAGAAAATAGACTTAGTTTTGATTTCTCTGTACCACAGTTAAATTTTTAAGCCTGGCAGTCCTTTGTACTGTTATCCTAAAGGCAGCAGGAAGAAATGACTTTGGTGATGTGTTTGCACACTGTTGGAGGTATTTTATCATTGAACAATTGGTAACAAAACATCCACTGACTTCACTGGAGTGGAGTTTTCTCAGCAGTATAGACAGAGTAGAGGGGAGTAGGTAGGGTTTGCAGTGCTGTAGTGCTGCTGTATGTTCAGAAATATTCTTTTCCAAGGGTTCTTTATCAGTATGTAAAAGTTGATAGTGAATGCCATTGAACTCTTACTTGCTCTAATTCTTTCTTTCCTGTGGAAGTGTATGTGTGCATTAGAATGGGTTGAGTGCTTTGTGCTGTTGAAGCCAATCTGTTCAAGAGCATTGTTTTCCAGAGAAAAAGGGTAATCAAAAATTTGAAATGAAAATCAGTTGTGAAATCTTTCTGACTTGTATGTCATAGATTGGTAAAATCTGTTTCATACTTCTGTTTGCTGAACACAGGGTGTTCTGATTTGGCTGAGTAGTACCAAGTTATTGTGGGTCAGTGTCCTCACACACAAGGCTTTGATTAAGCAAGAAAAAAGTGCTGCTATATTAAAGGCTGGCCTACATACAAACTTGCAGAGAGAAACAAAAAGTGTTTTTTAAGAGAGTTAGCATTTTAATACAAGTGTTTCAATACCACACATAGTAGTGACTGGTTTGGGCAAAAGAAAATGATGGCTTAATCATTTAGACCTTTGGGGAGGACACAGAGACATTTCATAGCAGATCAGGGTTGTTTTGGGTTTTTTTTCAACTGGGTATAATTTTAACCAGGGTAAGTTCAGTGACTTTGTTTATTCCCGTGGATGGCTATTCAGGAGTCAGTCATCAGCTCAAGTGCCATTTGACTAAAGCGGATTTCTGTCCTTCCCCTGAGCCCCTTATTGTTTTGGGAGCAGTGTACTGACAGTATATTCCTGTGTTCAGTCAGTTTGCTGAGCTGAACTTGCTGTCTGATTCAGGCCTCCTCTTCCCAGGAAGAAGAAAGGGTTACTGGGGCAGGTGTGGTTACAGCTCTCTCTGACCAGCCTCTGGACAAGGGAGAATTTGTGCCCTGTCAGTTCAGAGCATGAATGGGACTTGTACACGAATAGCTGCATGAGGGAGGCTTCAGGCATGATTGGACACCATCCTTTACTGCTACTTTTTGGACTGTCATTTTGAAGAAGTATTCTTACTCCTGCTCCAATGCTGCCACCTCCTTTGCCTGAGCAAACATTCCTGTAGCGGAGCAGGCAGGTACCTCAGGGACCTAACCCAGGCTAAAAGTAACCTGGTTTAGGGAGGGGAGAAATTGGTCTTCAGATTTAATTCTTTGTATTGCTACAGTCCTTGGTGCCTGGGCAAAGGAGGGGATGATGTGTGTGGTGTGACTGTGTAAAGTCGGTGGGAACACTTAAGGCAGCAGCAGGACAGGCTTGTACTGGCTTCAAGTAGACATGAAACAGTGATCATTATTTTCTTGCAACATTTTCATTCATTTTCCAGAGTGCTTATTTCATTGGGCCAGGACGATAATGATGGTGTAAAGCAGAAGGGGCTCGTTTTTTTCCTGTGTTAGGATCATAAAAACTTTCTGAGTCTGATGGCTGGAAGTGAGCCTTGTGCACAAAGGTTCTTTTGTTTTGTTTTTGTATAAACCCATTTGATGTTAAGCAGCCAAATCTCATCCTTTATGGTTAGTCTAATGCATTTTTTAGAAGCTCCTGGGCTTCTTGTTTAGCTTTCAGCCCCTGCTCCTGAAGTCTGCATCTCCTTACATGGTCCTGTCTCATACCTGCTAGGTCAGGGATAACCAAACTGTCACTGGACACTTCTGGTTAGAAACCTGAATTTCTGCTTAGGAGTGTTGATTACGGAATGGTTTTTCTGTCCTTCAGCTATGGAGAGCTTTGTGGGCTTTTTAAAGGAAGATTTCCAGTTATTAATAGAAATGGAAGTGATTGTGCTGAATTACACAGTGAGGTGAGGGGTTTGTTGTTGTTGTTTTGGTTTGTTTACTCTTGAATAGCTTTCCTGAAAGGCTTTCTGTCTGCTCTCTCTGTGCTTTTGGAAGCATACAGGCTTTTGGTCCTTGGGAAATGTGTCACTGTGAACTCTCTGTAACAGTGAGCTGGTAGAACAAATACAGTGTTTGAGGCTTATTCTGTGAGCCTCTCAGTACCAACAGCAGGTGAACTGGTAGTTTACCTTACCCAACATATGACTTTGGCGTCTAGGGCACAGATCAGTAATTTTCTTGGCTGTTGGGTGCTAGAAGGGGACACATTTTTTTGTGCCACAAGGTACATTCCAGGTTTTGTTCCTCAGATCTGCAAGCAAGTACTTTGACTTAGACTTTTCACCATCTTACTGTTATTTGGGAGTTAGGAACAGAGGTGGGCTTAATTGTTTTTGCAACAAGGATTAAATGACTAAAACTTAAGGCATTCTTTCAAAGAAGGAGAAATAAAGATTTTTTTTCCTCATGTTTCAGGACTTAGAAAGATAGAGGAGGGGGAAAATAATGAACTTTTAAAAAAAACCTTGTGGATCTTTTCATGGAACGCCAAATTTAAAGCTGTCTTTACTTGCTGATTGGTATTTAAGAATAATGGCGATCTTCTCTAAAGGCACATCTTCTGTTATTTAATAAGAATTGGATCCTTTTTAACATCAAGTGATACTTTATTACAAAACAAATGGCAGATGATCTGTGTCCTCCCCTCCCTGCAGTCTTTACACGGCTCCTGTTGTGGGCTCTGTGTACCTTGTGCTCGGTGCAGCAGAGGTGAGACAGACACAGTCACTCCCTGTAAAACAAACTGGAACTGGAGCACTTTGGAGAGGAGAGACACAGCTTCTAATTTTTTCATTTTATGTCCACAGTATTCTAAATTTAAATCTTCAATGATTTCAGGGGTGATGAAACCAGATAGCTTGGGAGGTTCCTCCTTTGGGGACACACGAGTGAGCACCAGCCAGACAACTGGTGTGCACAAGCAAGTGATCACTCAGTGTGATCACTGGAGCCGTGCAGGAGGGAGAGCTATATTTAACACATACAAGTGCTAATAATGAGACTTCAAAGAGAGCACACCCCTTCCTTCTACAGCTGTGCTCTGCCATGCAGAAGAGACAGGGTAGTTTTCCAGTGGAAGTTTGCTGCATGTCTTTACCTTGGGGAAGAAGTTAAGAGAGTTCTGAAATTAGCTTAGAATTTCGGAAAGGAATGGATCTACCGGCAAACCCCATTATAATTTACCTAAGAGATACTCTTAAAGAGTATCTTTACTCTTGCTGAAAATTCTTGAGCGATACTGTTTCAAGTTTCCTCCTCTATACTGTGTCCCCTACCTTATAGTCAAGCATGACCAATTCAAACAAGCTGTAGGATAACAGGTGATCATTGTAGATGTACTAACCTGTCATCATCAGGGGCTTCATCTCCCTTAATAACTTGATATCTTATTAGATGAAAGTCCCAGTCCAGGGAACCTTGGTAATAATTGGCTCAAAGGGAATAGAAGGGCTATAAATGAAAACACATAAGCACTGCTAGTCAGCTGAGGGTAAATACATCTTCTGTTCTGGTGTTTGGTCGGTGATTTGAGACTGGACTGACCACTGAAAGGTGACCTCTGAAGGTGGGCAGGATGGATGGATGGTGTTCAGCTCAAACATTAGTGGGACAGCCTTTTAAATCCTTTAAAATGACTGAATATTTCTTTCCCACTGAGAATAGAGGTATGAAACAAGAAGTATCAAAGTTATAAGTGCAGCTTTAAGGCAGTATCTTAATTTCATTTGTCAGCTCTTCAGTTTTCTCTTATTAAGTTCTGTGTGTTTTAGAGGGAATTTAAAAACATTAGTTTTTTAAAGGCAGATGCAGATTAGAGAAACCAATATGTTTGATCTAATTAATAGAGCAGAGAATTGGAAAGAGGAGAGAGATGACCCGTAATGTTTGATACATAGCCTTTCCCTGTCTTAAACAGATTATAAATTACATTATTTATTGCCTCTGAGTTATGTGGGGCAGATTTCTTTTTAGGGAAGGACTAGATATACATGCCAAGGTAAATGTGATAGCAGTAGACTTTTTCTGCTTTACTAAGTTAAACTCACAATGTGCAGGGTAAAGAACCAAAAGCCTGAGTTAGCATGTGCTAGTATAGCAAATGTGTGTATACTGGCAACTCACTAACAAGTTGTTGTTGCATATACAGGTTTCAAAGTGTTTTGAAAATAGATTCTCCATACAAAAGTTGTAAGGAAAATAAAACTTGAAGAAGTGAAATAGAAGCTGTGTTAATGTTTCAAAGTAAGAGACTTGTCTCTTAAGACATAATCTGTTCATAAGGCAGAGACAGCAGACATAATGTGAGGTTAGCAGTGAAATTTTGGTATTCAGTTTATGAAAGTGCATTTAAGGTTTTCTGATGCCTTGTGTGATTGAATTGCACTGAACATCTGGAGTTGGACAAGGAAGGAAAGAACTTGTAGGATGAAAGGAACAGCATTCGAGAATGGCTTCATCTTAGTGAACTATTTCTTCCGTTTGTTTGAAAATAGACAGAAACTTATTCTGAGTGCAAAGCTTACTTAAATTGTATTTAAAGTGGAAGATACAAATTTATATAGGGAGGAATGTTTGGGGTTTTTCCCAAGCAAACTGTATCCTTTAATCATGTTAAAGAATTGTTTTTATTTATATGTTGAGGCAAACACCACTGCCTATTTAGAACTGGAAAACAAAAATATATTAAGTGAAGAAACAGTGGTGCAGCTGAATTGCTCTTTCCTGATACTCACCTGAGGAATGGGGAGCTGCCACTTCTCTGGTCAAGATGGAGAGGCTGCAGCGGGTAGCACCATGCAGCTTAATGCTTCAAGATTTTCTCCCTTAGATAGGCACTGCAATAGCATTAAAATCTACTTTGTAAAATTCCTCATTACATAAGTACTTCCTTTTTTTTTTTCTATTTCCTCAAACTTACTGATGCTTTCCATGTTTAATAGCCTTTAATTTGCTCCTGTTCTGAGCTCTTCCACTCCACAGGCTGGTTTGCCTTTTTAATCTGCTTGGGAAACTGAAAGGCAGCCCTGATCCCTTTGGGAAAAACCATCCGGCCACTAATGGTGGTGTAGAAAGAGAAGAGAAGCTGAAATGTAGCTCCCACCTCAGAGTTCAGGCCAGAAAGCATCAGAGACAGATTTCTTTCTCATTTTATGGAAGTGGGTTCCTAATAGCAAAGTCACTTAATGCTTTTCCTTGCATTTAAGAGTAGAATATTTTCTGATTTTGTTTGTCTCTCCAGAAGTGTTTTTTATCATCCAGCTGTTTGGTGACAGATGGGTGGAGAATATGCCAGTGGTTTGTTCAGCAGAGCAGCAGGTGCCTTGTTGAGAAGTGCTGAGTAGTGGCATCACTTTGCTGTGTGTGTCACAGCTCTGTGCTGGACAGTCTGGTACAGGGAGGGCTTGCTGTGGTCATTGTTAGTCAGGGTCAAAAGCTTCTCTGCATTTAGGGTGACTTTGCCATACCCATTACTGGGCATGTTCTGTTACAACTGACAGGCAGAACTTGTAGGAAAAGAAAGCAAAAACACTACTTAGGAGACCGTGCACAGATGTGTACAAGGTTTTTCATTTGAGAACCAAAAGTAAGTTTTCTTCTTTCATAGGTTTTCTGCTTTTATTATTTTCATACTGGGAAATTAAGATGCTGGAAGCTGCTGTAGAGGACCAATGGCAGACTGGGCTTCAGCACCCTCCACGGAAGTGCAGTGCTTTCAGTTGCAGAAAATAACACTCCAGTGGTACCAAGTATTTTCTCTAGGCTGCTATTAAGTATGTTAACAATCAGAATTTCAGGAAAAGGAAGTCGGTACCTATCCATCATGAGATCCCAAATGGGAGATTCTTACAGAACAGAGATTTCTGAAAACAGATACGCTGAGCAAACAGTCAGAAAATCCCAACACACACATTAGGGGGAACACAGAGAAAGTAGATTTCAGATCTGTTGTAATCAGAAATTAATTTTCACTCTGGAAGTTACTGGGGTTCTTTTGATTTGGTCCGTGAGTTATAGCATTTTTTCAGTAAGTATGATACATGCTAATTGTTACATGCAATGTATATGTATCTCTGAGGATGAAAAATACAAAATGAATATTATGTTTATATTTATTAGGAAGCAGTCTGTGCCCACAAACCTGAAATAGACTCCCAAGTGTACTAGGTATGGCTAAAAAAATTAACTTTCTCTTGTAAAATTACTGTCTGGACAACAGAATCTGTTGAGTCTAACTTTTAAAATTGGGGATTTTTTTTTTGTCTGAAATTATTTGATGCTCAGGAGAACAGCCATAAAATTCTTTCATTCCTTTGACTGACAAAAAAGGCAATGGAGTTTCGATAGTTAATTTAAATTAACTTTTGACTCTGATTAAAGGTATTGTGGTTTTGTTTTTTTCTTTTCTTTCCACAGAGCAAACTGCAGTCTTATTCAGAAATGGAAATTGCCAGTATTTTTTTTAACTTTAGATCTACTACTTTTACTACATGAAGTTTCTATAGTACATTTTAGGGGACAGCCCTTGGCAATGCTGCACATGATAAATGATGATTTCTATGGTGGTTTAACAGTGCTCAGGATGCAGCTGAGCCAAAATACTTATTTTCTTAAGATCTTACATAAATCACAGAACTTCTTAAGACTTTTGTTTACAGTTAGTGGTTAATTTTCTTGCATGACAAGCTGTTGTAGCCCTCTAATTTGGGTAAGTTTTTGTGTAATTTCTGTTGGTATTGCGGTGATTCAACTTACCCAAATACAAAATTCTTTAGCAGAAGAATCCTGCTTCAATCTCCAGTAGGATTTTTAATTAGAATTTTTTTCTCTAATGTTACTTGGATTTTTACATTAACTCTTTAAAAGGTAGTTTTGAAGATTGTCCTTGACAATCCTTTTTCATTGTAAGGTGAAAGTGAGGATGGATAGCTGACAAATACTAAATGACATTAGGAACCCTGCTGTCTGCCATGCTAGAGGATCACCACAGCTGGTTTTACAAGTGGTCAAGTAGCTACATCCATGAGCAGTCTATGATTCTATGGACAATCCATGGCAGGTTTTGTACTGTTTGCCATCATCAGTCACGGAGGTGTGATGTGTGAGGGGTTTTTTTATTTTGTTTTGTTATTTTGCACTTGATTTCTGTCCTGTTTAATAAATCTCCTGTATCTGGTAATTTTCCCACAATGATAAAACTCGCTCTGGTGGTCTTAACTGACCTCAGTTGCCTTCCCTGTGGCTTCTAGACATCACTCAACCCAACAACTCGATTTGTTAACTTGTCCCAGCCCCAGAATAATTCCAATTCTAATGAAAAATGGTAGTACTGTTTCTTTTGGGTAGCTGGATGCTGTGTCAGTGCTGAGGAATTCCAGAAGGCCATCACGTAACTTAAGTGGGCTAAAACATGGTAGACTAATGTCAGCATAGGTAAACATAGGTTTTTAAATGTAATTTTTTTCCAGTAAGGAAAAAATTGTACTAAACCGTGCTTATGTGATGCTGAACTCAGAACTGACGGTTGCAACTTGGAAAAAAGCCTTTGTGGTTGTCATTGACAGTTCTCCAGGATCATTGTCTGCAATGTGGAGCAGCAGCAGCCAAAAAAAGCCAGAAACACATGTGCAATGTGTGCCTTTTGCATCATCAGGAAAAGGTACTGAGGACAAGAAAATACCCTTTGCTGGTATTTAAAACATTGGTTTGAAACACTCACCACGTTTTGAGCACAGGGTCCGGTTTTTGTGCCCACATCTTAAGAAGATACAAGTTAGTGCCTTTATTTTAGGGAAGGTACAGAGAAGGGCAGCCCTCCATCCCAGGGGATGGTATTGATGCCTTGAGTGGAGCTGGGTCTTTAAAAGGCTTGGTTTAGAAGATGGGCAGCTGAGAAGGGGCAGTGTGATCAAGGTTTACAAAATCCTGAGCTGGTGGTGAGGTGAATGCCAAACTGTTGTTGACAGAAACCCTGCAGTACCAGAATTACAGGACACTTGATGGAACCGGTTGGGAATCAGTTTAAGACAGATGAAAGAAAGTATTTGTTTACACAGCAGGTAGTGAATTTATGCAACTTGCAGCCAGAGGATGTTTTGAAAACAGGCCGTGTAGGCAGGTTCAAAACAGGGTTGGGAGAGTTCATGGTCAGCAGGGAGCGTGTGAGGGGAGTGGACCACAGAACATGGTCTATTGGTTCTCTCTAAATAGCACCTTTTCTGCCCTGTTGGAGATGAATTCTGAACTAGATGAACCATCGGTCTGACCCAGCTGGGTATTCCCTATATTCCTGAGCTCTCAGGCGTAGTGGGATCTTTTTGTTATTCACTTAAAATTGTATTCTCATTCATGGCAGGGTTGGATGGAAAGCATGAAGCCTCTCTTTTTCTGTGTTCAGTAAGCTGCACCTCCAAGGGAGACTCTTAGATCTACTTGCTTAAATGCGTCGGTGCTGCAAGCTGAGATGGCTATTGCTTCCTAATAAGCTGGAAAAAGTTTCCTTCTTTCTAGCCAGGAAAAAAATACTAGGAAATCCATCTGGGAATGTGATTCATCTGGTCCACACTCATAATTATCCTTACAGATTCCAAAGAGAGGTTTGGGATAGGCTCAGATACTAGTGATAAGATTTTATTTAGACTTAGCTGCTTTCAGTTGTAGTGGTAAGTAAGGGCACTGCTGTTTATACAACAAGACTCTAAACACTTTTTATCACTTCATCAGTGTGACATACTCCCTGATATTTTGTTATGTCCCAGTGTGCTTTGAAAATTGTGATTTATTCAGCCCCTGATCTCCCAGTTACCAGCGCTGCATATTGGTACAAATAAATGGGTGGACCTTGCTCAGGAGTGAGAGTAAAACCCACAGCTAGAAGTCACTGAATTTTAATCTGAAGAAAGTGAGTAATTCTTTTGCTAGAGTCTCAGATAGAATATTAAAATATTATCAAGTAAATGTGTTTTTTTAAAATCCTCACAAAGTTAACTTCAATATAGCAGTGGCCTGTAGGGTGGTAACCACTGGTAACTGGAAGACAGTGAGCCTAGTGCTGTTAGTGGTTTTTTGTTATATTTTTAGAATTAATTTTGGGAGGATAAAATCTAAACGAGAGATTAATAAAGAGAACTTGGAGGTTTTTGCATAATGTTAAGACTGAAAAATAGTGAGGGCATTCCTTTCAAAAGTGGTGGGGTTTATTTTACTTTTAACTTCAGTGTCTTACAACAGGGAAATAAAGGTCTCATTTTTAATGTAATGTTCCACAATGTATTTTATCCTGCAGGAAAACTTAATTAATGAAAAGAGCTGTGTTATGTCTAAATCTGGACACTGTTGAGCTTTATCACAGTCTAGTGTCAAGCTGCTCTAGAATCCATCACTGTGAAGGCTATGCTAGCAAGAGTTCTTATTCATGTGGATATACACATCTGAATTTTTCTTGCTGGGCATAGTTGTCTTGGAAGAACACTGGGTATGAGCTCTTTGAGGGCTTGTCCTCCTTCCTTCCTTCCTCCCTCCCTCCCTCCCTCCCTCCCTCCCTCCATTCGCCCCATTTTCTCTTTCCACAACTCTGCAGTAAAATTTGATAGCTCAAAGTGTAGATTAATCCTAAGTTATATAAGTCCTTCCTTGAAAGAGATTGTAAATCTCAGCAATACACTTCATAGAATACAGGAAGGGAGCTTCTGTTTATGGAAGGAAGGGGAGGTTGGGTTAATTTTTTTTTTAATAAATACTGAATAGTATTTATTAAACTTCAGTATTTAACTTCAGAACCAACCAATCAACCAACCCCCCCCGCTTTTCTTTGACCAAGAGAATACTTTCTTACTAAGTTATAAAGTAAATCAAAAATGTCTGTTTACTCTTCTGTGAACAGTCTTTAGTATTTACTGTTTGAGCCAATTCTGTACCATTATTTTGTTAATTTTTGAGAGTGTCTAGTGTTTCCACCCAATGCACTGAAAATACTCTTAAATATTAATACTGTATTTAGTGATCAAAATAATCTTCTAATTGGCATTAGGCAAGTTTGGTGAGCTGATCTAAAAGCCATTCTTGGTGGGTGGAAAGTAAGCACTAGAAGAATACGGACAGAGTGGTTGGGTACATGATAAGCACTGACACTGCAGACCTGAGCATAGAAGTGTCAGGGTTTTGGTTGGTTTGGTTCCAGTCACAGCATGCAGCAGGGAAAAACAAATGTATTGAGAGAAAACCTCCTTGGCTTTTTGTCCCTTTCTAAGATGTGCCTCCCTGAGCAACTCTGGAGGAACTGACCTTCTTCCCCCCTCTTACCATCGTAGTGCTCTTGGGATGTGGAAGGAGGATGATGGTGACTTCTTTTTGCTTCCTAGAAATTATCAGCTGTGAAGAATGAAGGAAGTGGTAGATAATGAAATCTTCTTCAAACCTGTTTGTTCTTTTTATGAAAAGCCACAGCGTAAAGCTCCTTAGATTGCTTTGCTGATCTGCTGATAGTCCTAGTGCTCTTCGAAATATTATATTGCTACACTTTGGTGTTTGCAGGGACAGGGTCCTGGTGCTGGCTGACCAACCTCTGAGGGTGTTGTGGAGCCACCTCTGCAGCACAGGGAAGTGTGAGGGCCCACCTCATCCCCCGTATTGCATAGAAGTACTTAGGGATAAGTGTCCACATCTTTTGATCAGGGGGAGCTCAAAGTGTGTGTCTGAATATGCTGAGAGAGCGTTTAACAAATGCAGCACAAGAGGAGGTGAAGGATGCTGAGGTTCCCTCTGTGGCTAAGCTGTGAACTGCATACCAGCAGTGGTGAATTCAGAGCTCTCTGTATTAAAGTGGCCTTGCTACTTAAGGCACAGGTATTGCTGTTCTGCACATGGATGTGTGCAGGTAATGTTACAGCCTGATGGCTACTGAAGGACAAGAGCTGCAGCTCACAGCCTAGAAAACTGTGGTAACTTTGTTCAGTTTCTCTGTTTTTGTGGAAGTTGTTTTTTTCCCCAGCTATATTTGTAGAGCAGAAACTGAAATTCAGTCCAACTTCCTAATATATATGTATTCCTGTTGGCAGCTGGATTTGAAGCTTTCCTTGGCTGTTTAGCTTTGAGAGGTTGACAAAAGCTGTTTGAAATACTGGCCTCCCATAAGGAGGTTACTGACTGTATCGTAGCATGTCGGGAAGGTTCCTTGGGTAGCCAGAGGTTTGGGAGAAGCAGTGGAAAACATGCAGGTCTGAATCAGGCAGGAAGAGGGGAGAGCTGCAGTATGTTACTATGCACAGAAAAGATGCAGTTTGGTGATAGCAAATGTAAGAGGAGCCTGTTAGGAAGGGACAGGCCATATGATAAATGTCAAATAAACCATGATCTGAGTTCTGGCTAGTGTGGGGATGGCAGCCTGTCTGTGCACTTGAGGTTAGAGTGGAGGAATTACTTTAATAAAAAGATGAAGTTCTGAAGGCTGCAAGTCTCTGCGGGCTGGATCTGTTCTCTCCCTGTTGCAGAAAGTCAAACATCGTGGTATTCCCATGACAGCCTCACTAATCCAGCTGCTGCAGTTCGGAGTGACCATAGCCCAGTCACATGTAGAGATTACTGCAGCTACAAGCTAAAGTCTTGCCATTGATATTTTGCACAGTCAGGTTCTCATCCCTGAAGTTCTGTGAGCAGAAAATTCCTTCTGTAACTCTTGCAGAAATATGTGAAGTATCCACATAATCTCTTCAGCCTCTCTGTTCCCACAAATCACGGGGTGCTTTGATGGACGTGGTTGCCATATTCATTATGGGAAGGCTGAAATCTTGTTGCATAGTCTCAAAGTTAACTTTAACACCTGCTTCAAAGTTAACTCAAACTGTGAGATTGATGGGTTTTTATATTTAGCTCGTTGTCTGCTATAATTGGCATTGAGACTGGTTGTAGAAGGGTAGCTGACTCCTCAGGAAATGCGCTTGCATTTCGTGTTACTAAAAAACATGCATCTGTCTTTTTGTCATCTCAAAATCTGCTTTGCAGGGTAAGATTTGTTGCCACAACTCTTTAGTTTGCTTCCTTTATTTCCTTACTTGAGTAAGGAGGATATGAGGCTCCCTCTGCATCTTCTCACTTGGCCACACACTTGCCTTGACACCCAACCCCACCCCCCATGGTGCTCAGCTTGGCTTCTAACTTTAGTTTCACGCATCCAGCCAGCAGTGGAACCTGGAGGTGTTGGCTTTCATGGCAGCTCTGCTGAGAGAGGCCCACACAGCTGTGCTGCAGAGCATGCCTGGCCCTGTGCTGTGGCCACAGGCTGCCTTGGTGTTGTCTTTTCCTCGGTATATTGTAGCTTCTAATTATAGAAGAAAGCAGTGTAATTACATAGTTGCTTGACTTTGACTTTTTAAGAAAAACAAAAATATCTGTATGGGTGTGATGTTTTATACTGATAGTTGTTCTTAGTGCCTTGTTAGGACCTTTGGGTGATACGGAAAGATTATGTTGAATTCCTTCAAATTATTCTGTGATTGGTGTGAAAACAAAATACAATGCAAGTAAGAAGTTGTTGTCTCCCCCCCCAATAAATGTTTTTCATTAACTTGCAGTTCAGTTGCTCTCTGTCAAGGTTAGTTGTAGTAGTTCCAAAATTACAAAAATAGATCCATCTAGAATGATGGTTCTCAACTGATGTGCAGGGACATGCAGAAGAGCCAGCAGGCAGTTAGATACGCTTTGAAATCTGAAGTAATTATAGCTGTCTCTCTGAAGTGTTGCATTCAGGTTGTAAGCACACTTATGCAAGGATTTTGGCAAATGCACCCAGGTATATCATGGAACAGTTGATGGATGGAGTAGAATGCTGGGAAGAAGCGGTACTCAGGAAAGTTAAGATACATGGGTGTCAGGTACTTATCTGGTGTGAATCTTATTTAATGATTTGTTTCGTAGTGACATGAATTCTTAGTGTAACTCAGAGCTCTTATTGCAGTTCATTCAAATGTTTACATGTTTGTGGCAACTAGAAAAGTTGCAGTATAATGATCATATTAGTGACATGTCTGATATTCTTGCTTGTTCTTTGTTATATATGGTGACTATAAATATCTTACTGTACATGAAACAGAACCAACACTATCTTTTCACTTAAAAAAAACCCTCCCACCTTTTATTATTGCTCATTGTATTAGAAAACCTGTCTGGCTTAGCTGCACTCCATTCATATGATTTTGTTCAGTTGTAGTATGGAAATAATTGTTAGTGCATGCCAAAACATCCAGGAGGTGCAGCAAGGTCCTGGGGTGGGATTTGCTGCAGCTGCTGTGCAGTGGTTGGTGTGTCCGGCTGCTGGAGTGGGCACAGGCACAGGCACACACCCACCCCCTTAAACTTGCTATTGTAGCCAGGGCTTGGTGCTTGTCTGTGGTTTGAACCAGAGTATCTGCTTTTTCCAAATGAAAGGTATGCATGAAATGATGGAAGAAAATTGTGAAGCAGAGGACTTGTCAGAGGTGCTCTGCCCTGTGCATAGGAAGTGTTTAGTAGTGGCCTTTGAAAATTATAATAATTATTTTTTACAAATGATAAAACAATTAAACACTAAACAATCCATTCCAATATTTTTTACTTCCCACCACCCAGCTGTTAAGTTTAAAAATGAAGTATCAGCTGCAGAAGGCGCTGCACATTGTGGGGCAAGGAGTACAGTTAGTTTCTTGAGCTGGAAAGGGGCCAAATCCAGAGAAGGTGAAGAGGGGCTGGTGAGGCCTCTCTCCTGTAACCTAATCCAAAGAACAGATAAATTCTTTTCAAAATCAAAGCAAGTAATGGGTTCCCTCTTGGTAAACCAGTGTTATACTGATTTATAAATGACTGCTGGTTTTGTGTTGTCTTTACAGCCTATAAAATGGGGGGTGCTTGAAATTATATTTTTTTTAGGTGTGTAGACATGAGATTAATTTTTTGTATTTTATTTAATGTTGGCACATATGCCCTTATGTGGGCATATATGGGTACTAGCACTTTATTTGATCTTCACCACCAAGGGCAGAGAATGGTTTAGAACTATAAAAGGCCAAATATAGCTTGTTAACATAGTTTGATTTCAGTATTGTATACCAGGGCCTCTTTTAAGCTTTTTTTCTGATAAATGTTCAAACCACTGAAAGTAAAAGTCTAGTTATATTCTCACAAGACACCCAAGCCTCTATGTAAGCTATTTGCCTCTTCTGGGGAAACTCAGCTTCTTGCCTAATGTAGCTTCTTTTGGGCACTGCTGTAGTGCAGGTTACAGAGTTATTTGAACACTGTTTTGTGGCAGGTGAACGCAAAAGGTAATCCAGCTCAAAGTACTATTGCTGACACAAAAGCTGTCCTTTAACTGTTAAGTGATTGTAGTGTTTCTGGTTTGCCTCTCAAAAGGGGAGCCTGCAGGCTGCTGCTGGACAAGAGTGATGAGAGCTGGGAAAACTTCTGCATCGTGTTTTGGGTGCATTTTTTTCAAACTATCGATAAATCTGTGCACATAATTTTTACCTCTGTGTGTATACAGGGAGGGGGAGATAAAACAGTTATGGCAAATTGAAGGCATAAAGTGGGATAAGTCACATAAAAACACATGTATAAATGATTGCAATATCAAGGTTACTTGGGTGGTGGGATGGGTGATGTGCAGTAGAGTGAAGTGTGCCCTTTTCTCCCTGCCACCTGACAGCAGGAACCTCTGGGACACCCTGTCTAAAAAGGCTGCAGTTTAGTTTGCATGATACTACAGGAAGTGCAGTGTTTTAAAACTACTGTTGTTGTTTGTCTTTCATTCAGGCACAACATGTTTTGATTTGTATGGGGAGTATTTTAAAGAGTGGATGCTTTGGCAATGTAAACAATTAGAAAGGAAAATGCAGCTGTTTTCTATTACTATCTAATATTATGCTCATCTGTGGCCTCTAAGTAATGGGCACTTGTTTACTTATTACAGAATATGGATTATAACTTTATAAACATAGTTTATAGTTGCATAGTTGGTTTCCTAAATAAAAGAAAGAAAAGAATAGTGGTTTATAGAAATGCTTGCACTGAGACAGTCATGGAAGTCTAAAGAAGCAGCTGGTGTAGAAGGATGGGAGCAGGAGGCTCCTGCTTTTTACATTGCCCTTCCCATAGCTCAGATATTTGCTTTCTCCATGCTAAAATCTGTTTGTTACTACTAATTACTTCTGCTTACTAAATTTGGGATTTGTTGTAAATGAAGATTACAGCATTATCTTCCTGTAACCGAATCTGATTTGTAAACTCTTAAGTGAAGGAGAAAGTCTTCTTTAAATGTTTTAAAGCCAAATGTCAGTAGAAATCTGTGTTCTTCCCTTGTTTAATCACTACCTCTAAATTGCAACTGTGGCATGTTTCCAAACCCCTGTTTTCCTTTCTTATATTTCCATTAATTTTCAATGAAGCATGGCTTTGTTTAGTTAAGTGGGTTAATATTTTCTATATTTCAAGTACATCGTATAATTGTAGAGGCCAGTTCAAGATTTAAAATACACAGCTTTGAAATCTTACATATCTGAATATACTACTTTTTGTCATTATAAGATTGCCCTGACTGAAGGAACAATGAAGAAAAATTTGGTTATTTACTTCGCTCTTGAATATTTAAGCTGAGAAATAATGTAGCAGCAGCAAGGTGTCTTCTGAGCACAGGAAAAAAAATAGGAGTGTGGAAGAGTATGTGAGGACGTATTCTTAAACCCATCTGGAATACACTTGACAAATAAAAATAGTAGTAAAAAAGGGGTTATTGTAGGACTTTTTATTAAAAATCTGTGTTTACAGTTATGCAAAAATTGTGCTAGCAAAAATCCGATGGTCTAAGAGGAGTTAATGTTAAAATAATTGTTACGTTATATCCTGTAAGGAAGTTCAGAGTCTTTTAGCTAAGTTGCTTAATTCTTTTAAAAATGTATATTACAAGAAGATTTTCACTTTAAAAGTCATGTGAATGGCTATATTGTCTATATTTTCAATGGTAAAATGGCAGAACATCTAATTTGCTCATATTTTTGACAACTTTCAGTGCTTAAGGCTGAAGTTTCCCATGCTTGTTACCAGTTCCCTCCAGTTGAAATTCACTGCAAAGCTTTAGCTAAAAGAATGTAACCATCCTCAGTGAGATGAGAACACTATTCCTTTTTTCATCCCTTTAGACAGTGCTGATGTTTTGCAGATTTTGAAGTGACCTTGAAGTTTGGAAGGAAGCAGTTGCTACATTTCAGGGGTTGTATTTGCCTGAAAGCCAGGCTTTGTTGTGTCAATAATCTGAGTAACTGAGAAAGGCCATGTTGTGTTTACAGTAGAACTTGCTACACCTTCAGTTATTATTTCTAAAAGCTCAGGCTCCCACTGTTTGTGCTTCCACAGACCCCAGTGCATCTTTTCTCTTGCAATTAGGATGCTGAAGTACCAGAACTTTGACTTATAGAAAGAAAAGGTTCCTGTGTTTGTATTTCATCATGTTGTCTCTGTAGAACAAGATGCCTCCAGATGCTGCAGAAACTCTTGACTTCTAATTGTCACAATTCTTAATTAAAATTAAACATTGCATTAAGCATTATGCGTAGTTGGCAACTAGTGAGAGATGAAAATGCAATTATTGAGACTGGAGAAAACATGATAAAAAAACAATCATTACCAATATAGGATGCATGTATTTGTAGAAAATAACTGTTCTTTGTTTTAACTTTCTCCTTCCATAAGGATTCTTATTTCTAACAGTCCTCAGAATCTGAACTGGGAATCATGAATTTTGTCTGACAATACAGAGGTTTGGAGGTGGGTGTTTTTGTTTTTGAGGCAGGGAACTGTCCTGGTTTTGGAAGGTTTTTTTCCAGTAATGCAATTGAACTACTTTTTTCACGCTCCTATAGCCTACTTTAGCTCCTTTTTGTATATATACATACTTAGAGGCAGAGGTGTTACACTCTTATCTTTTGTACAATGCATATGCTAAGTAAAAAACTCCTGTTACAGGAAAGTGTGATAAGCAATATACCTTCTGATGGAACTTAAGAGAATTCGACCTAAAATTAGACTTAGAGTATTTTTGGCTCTGTCATGAAGTTACAGGTGAAAAGTAGAAGTTGGGATACTTTCTGCCATTCTTTGTATGTTCTTGCTGCAGCAAGGACATTCACAGTCCCTGCCACTGGAGCTGCAGGGAGTTTCCAAACAAAGGAAGAACTTAAAAAACAAATGCAATGTTCTGTTGGATGAGGGAGGGATACAGGAAGAATTTATATCTAGATTCTGAAAGCAGCAAATGTTTTAAAAGGGACTCAGCTGTAGAACTTCTTACTGTGGTCAGTGGCTTTGGAAGTCACTTAGTGCTGGGTACCATCAATGGCACAGCTGCTTGGTTCCAGTCCTGCTGTGGTTTGGGTTACCTTTATAACAGAGATCAGAACAATGAGAACTTTCTTGAAAACTGCACTGTTGCTTGTCACAACCACTGCTTATTTTTTAAATTATATTCCTAATTTTATTTTATTATTTCCCTCTACTTTTCAGGCTGCCTTCCTCTGTCTCAGGCATATGTTTGATCTGCACTTGCTCCTGGAAGTATAATGCAGGCTTCTGTTTTTTAAGTTACATCTATAATGCTGAATGGAACATTACCCTCCTTGTTTGACCTCCCACGTGCAATACACAATCCATTAAATCTCATGTAATATTTAAGAATTTAATACATTCTTTGCATAACATAACAGTAATAATACTGACAAAGCACTGCTCCAAGCAAAACTGCTTATACAAACAGCTGATCTGTGAGCAGTGGAACTAATGAAGCTGTGTTTCCTATGGATTTGTCTCATATATTAACTGGCCCTTTCCCCCCTCTGCTGCTTCTCTGCAGTATCTGACTGGCACTGCTGGGGCTGATGAGGGGATGGATGTGGGGGGCTGAGTGTGGGTGCTGAGCACCCTGCTCTGCTCCTTACTTTGGGGAGAGGTTTAAGTGCATCATCAGTTACTTTTGTAATCATTGACACAATCAGCAGGCCACGTTAGTTACAAATCCTTGGAAGACTTGGTGGCCAGTGGTACCAGTTTGTGTGGTAGCTTATGAGAACAGAGAACTTTCCATTTTATGAGATTATATGGTGCAATGATACAGCGTGATAAGGCTGAATTTTTGTATATTTTGTCAAGGTTAATGTTTAGTGGATGTTTTCAGTCATTGATTAACCAAGACATCTTAATGAGGTGTGATATCATGTACAGATCCTTCAGTGTGTGTGCTAAGCCTTTAATCTGTATTACTATATGCTTTTAATTTTCAATTGACTTATGCTAATAGCTTCTAAAGGGTTATCCTTAATACTGGATTTGACAACTGATGGAAGATTTATGTGTTACAATAATACAGTGTCTTATCATTTAGTGAGATTCTTACTGATACTGTTGTGAACAACTTTGATTACATGGAAAGAATTTAATGTGGCATGGTTTTTCAAAAGAGTTTAAGAATTATTGAATTAAAATATCTGACTGAAAATTCTGAGATGAGAAAAACTTTTACCTACTTTGACTCCAGCTTGTGTGATTTCACAGCTTCATAATGCTAGATTGGGGTTCAAATTAAATAACTAACATGACTGTTGATTAGTTTCCCATTTAAATCATGGCAATTGAGCATGTGAAGGTTAGTCCATTTAGGCTGTTAGTAACTTTAAAATATAACATTGGCAGTCATTCAGGCTTTTAGGATTTTGCTGAATGAAACTCTAAAGAAACAGCAATAAAAGACTTGGTTTGTCTGATTGGTCTTTATAATTTGTATTTAATCCACAGCTGTATCCAAATAAGGCTCCCCCCTCCTCAAGTGCCTGCCAGGTGCTGCTTCCTCTGCCCATGTACTTCAAACTTGAGACAGCTCCATTGTTTGTAATGAGAATTGTATTTCCTTTGTGGCCTTTATCTCCCTATATATATTATTTTCTTGTTACTGTGGTTTCTGGAAATAAATTGGATGACAATTGTTTTGAAAACCTGATCTATATACAAACAAGTTTTTCGGTGTTTAAATGGTGCAATGAATAGTTTAGCCATGAACTACCTCAGAGCTCATTAAAGTGCTCAGCATTATTATTGAGGTTAATCCCATTGCAGTCCAGGGTATGTTGATTGCTAATTCAGTGGGAGGAGAAGGGTAGAACTCTTGCTTTACCAGAAAAAGACTTGTTTTCTGATGTTGGAATTTTGTTGACCTTTTATTTTTCCAGCTAAAAATTCTGTATTTGCATGTAGAGTTTACTTAATTCTTTAAATCTCTTCTAATGTGGAATAATGCTTGGCCATATGTACCGTCACACTCAAATGTTACTTTTTTTTTGTAAGCATTGATACTTTTGCCCTGACCCTCATGCATATGCATTCTTGTAGTTTATAAGACCATGTAGCAAGAAATTTGTATTTCCCACATATAACACATCCTTCAGTTTGTAGGCAGTGATCCGAACGGAGCATTTTCTCAGTTCTTTTTATTCCCAGCAGTGTCTGGCTGCCCCGATGTTTTATTTATAGCACCTTGTCCAGATGCTGCCCTGTGTCTGTTGTCATGTGGGCACTGTCAAGACACTTCCCATCCTGCTGTCTGGCCCCTGGCACAGTCTGAACTCTCCTGTCAGGTAGCAGTTCACAGCTCACAGGCAAAGCACTGAGACACGGGAACATTAAGGCAGAAAAATAATTCCCTCGGTGTTGTAGTGACTGTGCATGTTTGAGACATCATGACTTTTTCCCCCTCCTCACAAGAAAATTTCATGTAAACAGTAGATGGGGTGGATGTTTTATCTGTTTTCCATGAGACTAAGGCAAAGGAATGTGAGTAGAACTACGAGTCATATCAAACCAAGAGCAGAATTAGATTTTGGGTCTTTCTGCATCCGGTTGTGTGCTTGTCCACCTGCCTCTAGGTTGTGTATCCCAGCCACAGCACTTTACTGTTGGCAGCTTTGGGGTATGGCTGATGCTTTGGATTTCAGTTGTCAGCTTTTGTGCCAAAGGTGTCTGAACATCAGATTTGAAGTGCTGGGAAGAGGAAAATGCCATGTGACTCCTAGAGAATTTATGGCAGAGATAGAAGGTAAAAAGGTCAGGTCAAATGAGTGCAAGTTGCTAGAAACTAGGAATAAATTGTGAATTTATATGGATGTACATGAAAATACATTCTTACTGAAACATTTTGTCAGATGTTGGTCTTGTAAGATTTGTTATCTTGGTCTACAAAGCAGAAAGCAATGGGTCAATGTGGTTAATATAATTCATTTGATATCACACTGATGGTGGTATCTTGGTGAAAAGCTAAATCTGTGGTTAAATGGTTGTTTTCTAGTCCAACTTCAAGGTGTAACAAACCTTGCTGTTGCTTTTTGTCTTTTACCAAAGGCCTTCTCCTTTCACTTTATTAAAACACAGCCTTTAATTTGTTTTCAAATGTTATTTATGCTGTATGGTAGTTTTTGTATTAAGGCTTAGCAGACAGTGTCAAAATAATGGATGCTTTGCTTTTACCTTGGCTTTTGAAACTTCCTGGTACAATTTTGTCAACTTCATGATATTTTGTTTGTTCTTATCCTCTCCCCCTTCTGTTTTCTTGGCATGTTTTTCACAATGTGTTTTCCAGTACCTCTTTATTAACCTTTTTTGATATTTAATGCACTGTTGTTGGGAATTGAGGAAGTGTTTCATCCAAAATCACTGCAGAACTTCCTTCCCACGCTGCTGCCAGACATGCTGCAGACTAGCTACTTAATTTGCACTGGCAAAATTTCAAAGTGAAGGTCAGCTGGCCAGGTTATCCCCCTGCGGGGCTTCTGTATCCCTTCCTTTTAAATGCCATTTTTCTTCTGTCTGTTCTACGTTTTCCCCTTATTTGTCCATTGGGAGGAAAATGGCTCCAGCAAAGCTGAATGGTGTGAATCCTTCCTTGCTCAAAGTTGTAACTCTCACAGTTTAGCAGGTACCATGAGAACAGTTTCAAGGCAGTTGAGACTATTTATGTAGGGTTTTTTAATATGTTGTTAGAGAAAAGTAAATCTGGCAGAAAATGAGCATTATAAAGTCGGGTCAGAAAAGCACAGGAGAAAGTGGCAACGTTTGACTTTGGAGTGGGGAACCAGACCACAGTGCCAGAAAGGCATGTGAAATATAGTCACAGAAGAATAATAAAAAATGAATATGCAGCAGCTGAGATCTGTTCTGATTATGTGGTAGCTACACTGGATGTGACGTGTTGCTGAGCTCCACTGTTGATGTAATTTAGTTGATATAATATGAGCACAGCTTCAGAGCACTCAAGTTTGGTCAAACTCGGTTGTGTTTGTTTAAATTACTAACCAGCTGGGAGGGTGTGAGTGTGTTTAAAGGCACCCAGGTCATCTGCTTCCCTGTAGGCAGAGCCCCTGTAGTGATTCCCAGCATTGGAGAATTTTATTGAATTACAAACTGCCATAAAATTAATTTTAAAAAAAAGTTCCAAGAAAGCTCTTTTGAAGAACAAATTGCATAATGGAGTTGTTTCTGGATTCCCCTTGTTAATTTTGTTCATATATGGTTATATATGTTTGATAAAGATAAATACTGAGCAACGTTTTCCTTTTTGAAGGGTACAGCCATACAAAGTGCACTTCACCATAGCTTTCTTGAAATGGGTTTGGGTTATTGGGTCATCAGGGGAAGTGTGAATGCCCCAAATTCTTCAGGGGCTGAAGAACTTGGTGAATTGAACAGTGTAAATTCCAAAATAACGAATTACCCCACTTGTTGAAGTTGCAAGTTTCTTTGAATCTTAAAAGCAGCAGCAATGTTGTCCTGTGAGGGCTGAAGCTGTTAACTAGGTGATGCACATTTAGGGTTTGATATCCCTTCTCATTATTGCAGTCTGGAGAGGGGAGAAGACCCTGGGCCAGCAGTGGGTTTGTCTGAGGGATATCAAACACAACCAATGCTGCCAAGAGTATTACAGGGGCATTATGAGAAGATTTGGATAAACTTGGAGTATTGATCTCATGAGTTTTCTGGCTTCATAGTAACATCATTATTTTCAGTCCTGAAACAAAGGGAGTATCTCTTTATTGTAAGCTTATCTTGATCTTTAGTTGATTGCTCAGCTGGACTAATAGTAAAGGAAAGAGAAAGATCCAGATCTTCAGTCCTTACACAATTGGAAGAAAAAAATGTGAGAATCCCATTTATAGTGTCATGTAGTTCCCATATTTGCCATTTCATAAAAAACAACCAACCAAAAATCTCCAGGCTCTTGGATTTCTGTACCTTTTGCAAGTGTTGAACGGTTGTTATGTTTTATTACTTGCTTAGCTCTATCACTGCAAGAGAAGTTGTAGAATTTTTTACAAAACACATATTGAATTTAAGCTCTTTCTTTCTAGACTTAGTAGTATCTTTTTCCTTCAGTCTTCAAAAAAAATGAAAAACTCATTTACTTTTTTTTCCAAAATTGAAAAGATAAAATATTCAATCAGAAATTCAGTATTTGGGTCATCAGTCCTCCTCAAACCCCTAACTGCTGCTGTTTTTTTGTAATAGAGCAGGAGATCCCTTCAATATTTTTTGTATGTAGAAACTTTGTGAATTCCTTTTTCTGTATCTTTTTATACCAGTGCAGAGAGCTGGCTCATGTCCTCCTCTTTGTAGGTGGAACCAGGCAGATCCAACCTCCAGCAGCTTCGCTCTCCCATGCCAGGTGCTCGGGGCAGGCAGTCCTTGGCTCCCTGTCTGTGGCAGCAGCCTTTCTTGCTGACCTCAGTGATGGGTTTAGTTTTCTCTTGAATGAGTTTAAATCAGGTTGACATGCTGTGAAGTTGAAATCAAACATACGAATTCTTTGCTGGGCAGAAGCTCATCCAAAGAATGTGTGTGGTTTAGTTTGTGCTTTCCCACTGTACTTACAACCCAGGAAATGGGTTCTTAAATGTAAAAACCTGGTTCTGCTCATCTGATTTTTAAAGTCTCACAGTTGTTTTCTTTTCCCACCGTCTTTTTCTGGGGAAAAGAGGAAAATCTGCTGTGGTGAGAACAGCTTTTTTTTTTTTTTGCTATACGTTAATTTTGTCTGAACCAATGGCAGGTAGACTATCGTCTGTATCATTGTACCTTTCCTTAGGTTCCTACAGCAGTGAAAGATTACCTATACGAAGAAGAAAACGGGGTGGAAACACCAAATTCAGTTCCCCTGCCTGATGGGAAAGGACTTGGTGAAACCAAATCGTCAGTAATTCCCCACTTAGGACATTCGCAGGAAGGCTGAAATAGGCATTTTGGGGTACAAGGAAGAAAAGCTTCTCTATTAAATGTAGATTACAGCCTGTCAAGTTAAATAGCAATGTGGTAATTACTTTGTTTGGTTCTGTTTGGAATTCCTTTTGTTAGATTCAGGCTGCAGTTAACACACTGGAGCAGCCATTGTTCTCTCCTGCATTCCTTTGCTCTTTCAGCTTCCGTGTGAGTGGGGAAACAGCTTATTTGCATCTCTTTGAAAAGAAGTTATTTGAGCTAGCTTAAATTTTGGTTGATGTTTTTAATTTATCCGAACGAGATACTTCCTGTATCTGTGCTCACATTAGTAATGCCAAGAAAAATGTAAACAGGCCCTGCTTCTGCTCATCAGTATGGTGATCACAAAACGGGGATGGATTCAGCTTTTAGGTAGGTACGCACCGTTTCATTATAATTAGGTGATGACTCATGCAGATGTCACCAAGACAAGAGCTGTAAATGAGTTTTTCAGGACTTCTTAATGTGTTTACTTTGTGTCGGCATTTCTAAAGACACTCGGTTATACCTGCCCGGGCAAAGGGTGCCCAGGCTGCAGGAAGACCTCGACTGGTGGAATTCTGCAGAAGTCCTCCAGAGAATGTTCGTAATGGCTCTCATTTTGTTTTGAACTTTTGTTCCTGAGCTTTTTGTTTTTTACGAGGTAGATCTGTTCATTATGTGGTAAATCACTGTTTAATCTACACAGAATAAGATACTCTATATGATCCTAAAATAAACAGCAAATGCACTAACTTCTAAAACCTTTTTTTTTTTACAACTAGTAACTATGAAGAGAATCTTCAACCAGTCCTTGTTGTTCATGGCTTCAAGTGAGGTGCTGGTGGGATAGGTACAGTTCTGGAGGACGTTTGGATTAGCAGGGTTGATGGCAGAGTTGGAAAATGATCCTCCTTCAGTAGATTTGGAAAAAATCTGTGTTTTTTTCAGTCAGTAATAATCTTTTCATTGACCTGGCTCTGTCACCTGTAGAATTGTTTCCTAAACAGATGCCAGCTGACACTGGAAAGGTGTCACAGTGTACTGAACAAGTCTGATGTTTGGGAGCCGTGTTTTGCCCTGGTGTGTTAGTCAGTGACAAAGTAGTTGCCATTTATTTGATGAAATGATCATGGAACTTCAACAGCAATTTGATGCTATTTGACTTGTTTTGGAATTAAATGACCCTTTGGAAGGGCATTTCTATTGGTATTTTAGGGACAAGGCACGCTATTGCCTCTTAATAGCAAAAGAAAGTTTAATTGGATACTGGACAGTGTTTTGCTTGAACATTGCTTGAGTTTTCACTTTTGATTTTTCTTCCTTGCTTACTTTCAAAGAGGCTGGATTGAAAGAAAGGAGTAAGGATTACACTCTTAAGTGTATTTTAACAACACATCTATGTTATGTATGAAAATTCTGTTAACTTCCAGAAAGATATATTAAATTGTCTAGACACTCTGCTCTTAGTTCAAATTTTAGGTTCTCTTCTCCAGCTCCCCAATAATGGAAATAAAATGAAATACCAACTTATTTTTAGTTACTGGATTTAAGAATGGGATTTCAGCTGTAATAGGAACTGCAGCTAGCTGTGCTGTATCCATCTTGGACTAGGAGATTTGAGAAGGAAGCTTTGCCAGCTGGAACGTGCGTCAGTGTTATCTGCATGTGTGTTGTAACAGATGTTGAGCAGAGACTACTTGTCAAAGGTACCTTGTAGTAACTTTTAAAGATGCTCGTTTGTTTCAGTACATTTTTCTTGCATCACTAATTTTTTCCATAAAGTCAACTGCAAACTGCATTATTGGGGATTCCAGCTGAAACTTGTGGTGAATAGGAAATAGATTAAACACAGGTTTTCCCTTTTCTCTGGTTGCCAGCAGTGATGTCAGTAGTTTTAATGATCCTTACCTCAGCTTGCTGCCGACCTCGCACTCTCTATTAAAACCCTTGTCTTCTGCACTGTTTTGTGTGTTGTTAAGGAAATGCTGATGGCTGTAGGTATCCAACCCATTACTTCATTTCCAAATAAGGTTCTTCCGCCTCCAAACGTACTGTAATAGTTCACTGGGGAGAGAGGAGATTCAGATTGTTTGGTCAGAAATTTAAGAAATACTCTTTTTAAGTCCAGCAAAGAGTATTTGTATGCTAAAACTGAGGATGAGGCTTTCGACTACACATTAGGTGCTAATGAGTATTCCCTGGATATACTCAACCTTATGGGCTGAGTGTATTTCCAGTGACCTTGGAGGTGCAGCCTTGCTCTCAGAATGGCTGTTTTCTATACATCTTTGTTCATGCAGACAGAGCAGGCACTGCTGTACTGTAATAGCAGCAAGGGTTGTCATTCTCAGTTACATAATTCGTGTTTTATGGAAAGAGTTTGATCAGAGGATTTGGGTATGAAAACAAATAATTGCAATCAGCAATTTCAAGTGGTCCATAGCAAAGCGTGTAGGTGTTTTTTAACTTCACAAAATTGGAAGAAAACAAAAGCTACCGAATCATTTTTAGGAAAGGGTGGCAGACAGATTTCCATGTTGCACTGCTGAAGATCCTGGGTGTGTAAGTACAAGCTTGAAGCTACTCCGTGCCCCTGTGCCCTGTCATACTTGCAGCTGACATTTGTATGAAGTGTAGCCTGCACCAGGTCATATCCTACATGATTCTGGCTCTTCATCCTGTCTCAGACTCTCAGATATGTCAGCCTGCTGTGTTTTTTCACTCTTTTTACACATGTGCAGGACTTCAGTATATGAGTGCTTGGGTTTCTGTAACTGGGTTTCTTCAGTATTATTTTCTTAGTGAATTCCTCTAGAAAGTGTTTAGTTTTTCCAATAGAGTTGTTATTCTCTTTCTTCCTTTGCTCTTCTGACTTAGGAATCCAAGAATAAATGCCCGATCGTAGCAGTTGTGACAACTTCTTGGGCATATTGGTGGAATTGGTGAGGAATTGGATAGGACAGGCCATTTTGTTCAGTACATGATGTATTTGAGTGTAGATGACATGAATACTAGTGAAGAGGTGTAGTACTTGGCCCTGATACTGCAAATTATGTATTATTTATGTACTTAAAATCTCTTAGAATAAAGTCTAGCAATGTAGAAAAGCTGTTACTTGCTCTCCTTCCACTTGCCCTGTCAGTGCAGGGCAGGTTGGACTGTGGGGCCCTGCTGGTGGGCACCCAGCTGTTCCTCTGGCCCTGCTGGATGGGAACTGGGTGTGGAACAGCCACCTCGGATATGCAGCACGCAAATCACGCTCCTCCGTTTAAATGAAGCCATTTTTCCTTTGTTGCTTGTCTTTATTAATAAAGTATGGCATTACTGGCTAATTTTAGGTCAAATGTAGTTGAAAGCTATAAAGCTATGTGAAGCTGTATAGAGATATTTGGGTAGGAACATTCCAGTAGATCGCAATGTGAGTGCAGAAGAAAGTTGAAAGTAAATAAGAGATCTGTGAGATAATTCTCCAGGGAGTTTTCACAGCATACCACACATCATTTGCAGGGATAGGCTTTCCTTTCACTTGAAGGACCACACAAAGTAAATTCTGTTTCTTGTGCAATTAGAGAATATAGGACAGGAGGTCTTTTCAGTTTTTTTACTTCAACGTGTCTATGGGAAGCCTTTATTTGTACTGAGCAAAATGTAGTGTTTACCATCCTTTCAGGAGCATACTTAATATCAAATATAGAAATAGACACACTTTTATGTAAAAATCTAAGTCTTGCTTCAGCAGATTTGAGGCAAAACTCCTGCAATGTAAATGGTGGTAGTCCTCTAACCCCAGTTAGAACAAAACTGATATTCATTTCACTGGTGTTCTGTTCAGTCCCCAGCGGGTCTGGCTGTGTGCGACTGGTGCAGAGAGGAGGCCGGGGCTGAGGGTGGTGGATGGTGGCAGCAGCAGGAGGAGGGTGCTGTCTGTGTGGCCAACCATGGCTGTGGGATCAGGGGAGGCAGCCCTGGTGCCCCAGCGTGCCACCTCAGCCCCATGTTCTCCAGCAGGGACACTGCTCCCCACTGGGGCCGGAGCATCTGCCACGGCACTGCCGGCAAGACATGGGGCTGATCGGCAGCAAGCGCGCCCCGCTGGGCTCCGCGTGTGATCAGAGCTCTGGGAGCGATGACCTACCTTGCTGAAAAGTAGAGTCGAGAGGACTTACTGACAGAGACAGTTGCACCGTGTTCTAGATGAAGGAGGCTGGAGCCAGGAGATGAGGACTGGTAGGACAGGCTCAAAGGCAGCTTCTGGCATTCATTCCTCAGAAAACCTGTGCTGTGTGTCATCAGGGTTGCAGGACCTTGTTACTCGCCCAGCCTTCTCAGAGAGAAGCAGGACGTAGATAAATTTATGGACTTCAGCAAGATTTTCTGGATACAATTTTTTTTATAGCTTGTGTGTCAATAGGGAATGGTAACACTGCACCCGGAATGCCCCATTCCTTGGTCATCCTTCTCATGCAAGCTGTGGTGTTTGCAGCTGGCCAGGAAACCCTCTTGTAGGGGCTGACATCTAATGAACCTTTCTTGTAGCTGGTAAAAACACTAACAGCAGGCTGGTGTGTTGAGCTTTTCTTCCCCTTGTCACAGGAGCTTGTCAGAGTTAAACAGTATGGACACTTAAATTGTTTCTGCTTAGGTGAATCTCTTGCAAGTTTTAAATGTGTTTCTGACTGCTTTGAATTTTATTGCCAACATCTGTTTTAAATGCTTTTGGGATTCACATGCTTGAGTACAGTTCAACTGTATGTATGCTATAATTTTTCAAGGTACTAATACTTTCAGTTTAGATGATAACTCTTTTAAAGAAAAAAAAAAGGAAGTATGAGGAGGGAAATAATTGCAAAAAAGCTTTTAAAATCCCCACGATGCTAATTTTCTTTCTCTTTCAATTTCAGAACGATGACCTACACAACCTCAACAAATCCTTCTTTTAAACTCATGGGTATCAAGACTATAAATGTTTCATGCTATCACAACTAGGACCTCACCTCCTCCTCCTCCTCTTCCTCTGTAAATGGGTACGATGCATCCAGTTCAGTTTGTTTACTTTACACAAACCTCAGGAGTTAGTTGACTGAGCTGCACATCCTGTGTTGTGCCAAGCAGAAGCACTGTGACACCTGGACAACGAGTCTCTCTTACTTCATCCTCTACCATAAGGACTTAGCTGGCCACATGAACTGATGTGCCCACCACTGTGTCATGGTGAGAATGGGTATTTTACTAGCACATTTACACAACTTCATTTGCTGCTGAAAACCTGTATGACAAATCATCATTGTAAATTATTACATACAAAACTTAATGTTGGTTGAAGAGTATTAAATATTTAACATAGTTTTTGATTTATACATGTACTTTTTTAATTAAAATGTAACTTTTCCTACAGCACATCTTTTTTGATGTGGAACTGAGGTATACTATATTCTGTTGTAAACAGAGTGGGAAACCTGCTTAAAACAAGGCTTCTAAGAATAGAGTAGGGTACTATTCTTGTTTTAAGATTGTAATTCAGAAAATAATATAATATGAGTCATTGGTCCCTGGGCCTTGATTGTACAGTCATATTTACTGATACTATCAGTTGTAAGATAACCCTGATGTTGAGTTGAATTCTTTCCAAAAGAAAAATAATTTTGTACTCCTTGTAAAGTAATAGTCTGTATTAACTACAATGAAGACAAACGTTACTGTACATGGTATTTACAATTGTCAACTCAAATTCATCAATTGCACAGGAACCGACAAAAAAATCAGAAAAAGGAAATCAAAGTCTTCCATTGTATATATTGTAAAGAAGAAAAACAAAAAAACAACCAACAGAAAACCACAAAACAAAATGAAAACAAAAAAAAAAGGGTGAACTTTTCAAATTGACTCTTTCCCTGGAATGAAAATGTGGGTGTTTGTAAATTCTGGAAATCTCTTTCTATATGTAATAAACTAGATACTGTTTTATCTGCTGTAGTAGTTTTTGGGTTTTTTTTGTTTTCTTGGTAAGCTGTCTCAACTCAAATTGTCCCTCCAGGTTTCTGTGTGTCATTGAGAATGTCTGTGGACCGCCATAGCTTAAGAATGAAGTCAAGTGTAATTAGGTGTAGTAGGGAGTATGCTTCCTTGCATTATTTCACTAAAGCCCTTGTTTCAGTTCTCTGGAGAATCTTCAGGATACAACCCTCCTTCCACTGAAGTTGGTGAAGAGCTCACAGCACATGAAATCACTTGGAAGCCATAGCAAGACTTCAGCAAAAAATTTATAAAGAACGGCTCAGCTGATTGTCTGGAAATCAGTGCAAGAGGAAGGATGAGGAAGAATTCTTCTGTGACTTTCCTTTGCACCACTCTGGTTTTATGCAGATAGAAAGTCTTTTGTACATAGCACTTGAAGAGTCTTAATTCTTTTGGGGACTGGAAAAGTACTGAGATCATGGATTTTCGAGTAAAATGTTGTTGAAGTGATAATTGAACTTGAAGCCGTGTCAGGTCCCTGTTGGTCCCTCCTGCTTCTGCGAAGCAGCTCCATGGACCCGTGCACATTCAACAGAATTGTTGTTATCAGGAACAGGCAGGCACTCACAGCACCAGCTCTCCCTGCAGGAAGGCTGTCAGACCCTCAAAGAAGGAGTTTCTTCCCGCTGAGATGTTTATGATGTCTGGGGTTAGGCTGTGGTTAATGCAGTGTCCACTTCTGACTGCAGTATAGACCGAGGGGCCATTGCACAGCTGCTTTTCACCTCTCCTTTGGCTGGAGGCAACCCATTCCCCTGGATCTGCTGGTGTTATTGCACCTATAAAACCACTTCGACCCTGTCAAGTCAGAATATTCACTTAAGAAAGGACTTGCAGGTTAAGAATACTTGAATCATTCCAGATCACTGGGAGCACTGCAGGAGGGGTGGTGCTGGCAGCGTGAGGATGTTGCTGCATGAGGAGGCTGCAGCCTGAGAGGGACCTGCGCCTGCCCAAGTGCTGCCTTGGGAAATCTTAGTCCTTGCTGAGAGAACAGTCTCCTCCCAAAGAGGCTGATACCCAGCAGTAGCAGACAAGAGGCTTTTTTTCTATTTTATGGAGGAAGGGCGAATTCGATCTGGAGTAACTCACCTGTTACTCTTGATGAGCATTGATGTGGATTTTTCCAAAGAACCATTAGTATCTAAGAAGGCAGCACTTGCTTTAAAAAGAAAGCCACATGCATCAGACCAGTATTTAAATTTCTAATTTACCCATTTTATCTTGAGCCTTCTTTTTTTGTTCCTTTTTTTTTTAGGCGGGGTTTAGTTGCAATGAAAGCTTGTGTGTGTTCAGAAGTAAAAACATAAGAACTACTCACCTCCAAGCTCTTTGCCCACAGTCTTCTCCAGCTTAATGCATTAAATGAAATGTTCACTGTGTTGATTTGGTTGCTAAATATTAGCCTGTGTTAATGTTAAAGTGCCTTGGATAGAAAATTATTTAATGTCCATTGTGCTTTGCATTGTTCCAGGTAATTTGCAGACTGGCAATTACTGAAATCACAAGTTTGGAGGTGCTGGAAGCTACTGTTAAGTTTTAAAAGGCAGTATTTAATCCTGGTAGGAGTATTTCACAATGATACATCTATGAGCAAATTTTGTTCATAAAACAGGAATTCTGAAAAATTGTATGCATTCACAGTGGTCATTAGGAAAGGGAATGGTGCGGGGGGGGGATAGTGCTGATGTGGTGGGTTTCCATTCATGTTAATAGTAACACACCAGAGAAGCAGCTTAAAGATGTTAAAGATGTTTATGTTAATCGTTATTTTTTCCTAAGTAAAGTTAAACATGCCTGTTCAGCAAATGTTTTGAAAAGATTTTTGAAGCAAAATGCATTCATAACCAAACCTGAAACTCTTGATTATTGCATAGATTTTTATTCTTATAAATTAAAAACTTTATTAAACAGACCATTATGAACCAAACCCTTTGAAATGAAAGCATAAATGCCTCAAAACCACAGTACTATAGTATCTTATCCTTTTATGAATTCTTCTGTCTGCCACAGAACAGATTGTCATTTCTTTAAGTTTGAAAATGAGCACATGGGATCGGTCCTAGATCAGCTGGTAAAACTCAGATGCTTGGGAGTTTATTTTGCATTTCTATTTTTTTTCAAGTGGGAGTTTCTGGTTATTATTTGAGTTCCTTTCTGGCTCTGTTACTGGGATAGCTTCAGTTTTCAATAACTCTGTACTGAATGCATTTATTAGTGCTATTGGTTGAAAATGAATGGGGTTGGAAAAACCATTTGAAGCTGTCTCTAGGAGAACAAGGAACATTTACACACTTGGGGTTTTGCAAGGATTGCTGTGTTTGAGTTCAGTTTGATTCTGAGTTGATGTGTATGTTGTGGAACTCTAAATAAATCTTTGTCCTTCTAGTCTTTGCTATTAACCTCTTTACTTAGTATTTAAAAATGTCATATGTCTTCCATAGTGGTGTTTTGGGGTTTTTTTCCAGCAAAAGCACAAATTCAGAAAGAAGAAAAGGAAACTCAGGCCACGTTTGTAAGCTTATTCTAGTGCTGTAGCCTTACTTTCTGCATATTTAAGAACTAAGCACCGTGTCCATCTTGCTACCAGCTGACTTTCAGCTGGAGCTGTTTTCATGCCCCTGTTGCACTCAGGGGCCGGGTAATGAGCAGTGTGTGCTTGAATGGGTCCCACCAGCGTGTGCTGTATTTCAGTCACAGAACTCCGTGGCCATGGGTGGATGCAGCAGGATGAGCAGCCTTCACGATTGTTTTTGGAATGATTAGCTGGGTCTAGCACTTAGTAGCAGCCTAAGTACTGCATGTCAACTGCTAATTGAATCAATCTGGGTAGATGTTTGAGCCCTTGTTCTGCAACTTAATTCACCAAAGCTAGCTTAGGTTAAAGAAACAATACTGAAAATAATGAAGTTAGGGAAAATATTTGCCCATCTCCTGTGTGACCTCCAACCCATCTTTGGGTGCAGATGATTTTTTTTGGTTGGTTTTTTGTTTGTGTAATTTGTTTTTTTCAGCCTGCAAACCTTGAGACTGGTTCACTGATGTAAAGTAATGGTATTCACCCTTCTTCAGTTCACCTTGTTTTTATCTGACTGTTAGTGTTTTCGTTGAGCTGTGACTTTAAAGATACCATAAACAAGTTTGTGAACTTACCAGGTACCCATATGGAGAATGGAAAAGAGTGGAGGTGGAAAAAAGTTCAGGACTTCAGTTTGTAGAAAAGCTCTTTTGCTTTTGTATCTTTATGTGATGCTGTTTTCCAGAAAGATGATGTGAGGAATCTGTGACTTCCAGATGTATATTCTGAAAGAACATTGATACCTAAGGAATCAGGAAAAGGTGAAGAGTAATCAGTGACTACTTGGGAAAGCAGGAGTTATGCTAACTTCAGTATTTAAATACTTCCAGGTTGGAAGTTTGGGTTCTACATTTGGCATAACAGTAATGGGATAACAAAACATTAATGTGTGCCTGCGGTGGGCAGGCTCAGATGTTACAGAACAACCCAAGAACTGCATGTCTACTATGAGACAGTAAAACTGGGGCACAAGGCCTCTCAGAGGGAAGGAGGGAGGGAGAACTCAAAACACTTTCTGCCCTGCAAAGCTTGCTGGGGACATGTTTTTTTGTAAAAGGTACTGTGCTGTTCTGAACTCCTGATCTCAGCTGGTAGATGGTTTGAAAATTGGAACTTGGAACCCAAGGGCCATGGAAAAGTAACTGCTGGGAAATCCCCCTAATGCTGCACAACCTATGGAAGGGCTCTGCTTGGTGGTATCTCTCTGGCTTCAAGGATTCCCAAAAGTCCCATTTCTCCTGTATTAGGATACTTGACAGTTGCATTTGGAGGTGGACAGCAAGGGAATGAAATAAACCAGTGTGCCTTCTGTAGATTGAATAAGTTGAATACATCTCAGAGAAATCAAGTTATCTATAGGCAGATAAACTATGTTGAATCAGAACAAGAGGAAGTGGAGTTACGCTGTGTCATGGCTTGATAAAATGGTTCTGCTTTTTCAGCCACTCCTGGGCCCTGCTTCTATCTATAGACATTGAAGTGCTGGTTATTTAGAGGAAAAGGACCTGTGGAACTCGCTTACTTGTGTTTGTAAAAGATAGAGTGTTGCAAGGAAAAACCATTAAAGCAGCAATGCTGCTACAGAATTGATAAAAAATTAAAAATACCAGATAATGTCTTTGATGTTTTTACCAGTAATTTTTGAAGAAGAAAAGTTCTGACTTACAGCTCTGTTCCCGTCTGTCTATCCAAAGGCTTGTGTCATTGCAATATATTGTATATGGCAGTCACAATCCATGTTTTTCTTTTATTTTTTAATTTCAAAATAAACCTGGCACTGTCTGGCCATTGGCTGTCATGACCAAACCTTCCTGGTATGTCAGGGTTTCGCTCTTCAGGTTATTGTGGACAGGACTACTGTCCTGTTGGGTTTCCTCGTCGTGGTGGTAGTGCTCTGCTTTTCCACTTTTTTGAAGATTAACTGAAGGAAGAAATGGTCATTTTAACTATCAATTTACTATTTCACCTTCAGCTGGTGAATTTGAAACAGCATTTCATTTTTCTTTAAACTTGTTTGGAAATTTGATTGTGGCAGGAGTTTGAGAGCAACATCAAATCCCAAATTTCTGGCACGTCCTGATTCCACAGTCCACTGAGCTGAGTGCAAACTTGACGCTGTTTCTTCCTCAGGCCGTATCTTTTGAAATCAAGGACAAGTTGTTGGCTTTTGTTTTTAAAATGCTGGTGAAAATACAGTGAATTCCAGTTCCTGTGGTTGTGGTCTCAGTCCAAAACATGGATTGAGCCCATGCTGGGCCAAAAAGTCGTTATTTGTCTTCTAAATGACTAACTTCAGAGAACAACTGGTGTCTTCTAACAGCCTGTAGACACTCCTGTGGTTTCAGTAACTGATCACCCTTTGTCCTGGCAGCCTGAAAGCCCATGCTCTGGCTTTGTGTGCTTGTCCCTCCTCCTCAGCAGCCACTGCTGTGCTGCCCAGCCCGTTTTACCACAAGGTCTGTCTTTCCTCAGCCACATGGCACTGATGTGGCTCATTCTGACACCGTGCCCTTATCAGGAGCATGTTTTTGCATTAATTTCAGCTTCTTCACAGTGCTCCTGTGACTGCAGGAACGTGGCCTGCTGGTGGAGTTTGTGCAGCTCCCTCCAGCCGTGCAGTCCATCTCCTTCATCCACACTGTCGGTGCCACCTCAGTGGGGTCCCACAGGAAAAGGTAAGCTGAAATTCCCTTTCCTGAATCTGCCAGGAAGCCGTTTGCCTGTGTTTCTTCCATGTTAGGCTTTGTGTGAAGTGGCCTGGTAATCTGTTGGCTCATCACCAATCTCCCAGTCATGTGGGTAATCCAGAGAGTTGTCATCTGAGGTGAAAGATAAGGAGAAGGGTCTGAACATGACACATGGATGTGAAAGATCAAGAGACTTCTGCCTGCTATGTTATTTTTAAAATTAGAGCTAACAATGGGACGTGAGTGAGCTGTTTGGTTTTGCCTCTTCCAAAGCATTGTATGAATGTGAATAAATCACTGAGTGTGATTTATGCCTTAGTTTTGTGTATGCAAAATGAAACTGATTTTTACCTTCTTCACTGAGTTGTTAGGAGGATTAAGTAACAAATAAGAAATACTTAGTGTTGGACAACATAGAAATTTTTGTAAAGAAACTACATAAACTGTGTTGTTGCAGAACAGTGGTACTATCCAGCCCTTTTTCTCTCTCCAGATTTCAGTGTCCACTTCAATGCTTCCTCTATTCTCTTTAATACCATCTTGCTCAGTCAGAAAACTCAGCTGCTGGAAGATTTCATTCTGTGTTTAGTCCAGCAGTCCCTTCCACTTCTGGGTTTTGTTATACCTGTTGCACAGCTAAGGTGTTCTCACCAGAAGACAAGCAGTTTAAGCCAAGTGTGCAGTTCTCGAAACCCTTCTTTGTAATCTGTTAGTGGAAGTCATAATTATCCCTGACTCAGGAGACTGCTGCTATTCAGGAAGACCAGTGCAATGCCTGCTGAAGGTTCATTAAAGTGATCTCTACTAAACAAAGGCTATAAACTAAACACAGAAGCTTAAAGCAAGTGTATCCTTAAATTAAGAATAGCTCTACGCACACATATAAGTGCTTTGGGGAGTCTGTGCTTGTTATTCCAGCAGTTTCATTGGGAGAGCTGGAGCTCTATGAAATGCAGATCTTCAAAGCTTCCTTGAAGGTGCAATGCTCTTCTCCACCAATGCCCTGTCAAAACAGAAGTCTCTTTTAGTCACAGTGAGCTAGTCTTCTTCTTCCTAAAACCTCTTCCCGTGGATGCTTCAAGGAGGGAGCTTCTTATTGTTGAGCTCATCTCTTCACCTTACTGGTGAGCTCCTCATGCCTTTCTGAACTTTTTCTTTGCTTTCCTCTTTTCTGTGAAGCACTTTTAGCACCTGAATGTTCCTTGACTGCCATATGCTATCTTGGAGGACAGTGCTGGCTTAAGTGAAGCCTTGCCCTCTTACACAATCTACTGCTACTGTACACCACGACAAGCCAGCAGAACTTTCTGGAGACATACTGTGAGCAGAATTGACTTGGACTTAAATGACCCAAGAATAGGGGAAAGTGTGAAATCCTTACCTTGAAATTGCCACAGTAGGCAGAATGTCCTGAAACCACAGCCTCTTCAGTTTTACTGAAGAGTAAATGGATTTATAACATAATTTTTTTTGGGGGGGGGAGGTGGAAAAAGATTGTTATTATTTTGGTTTTAAAAGACTCAGTCTTCTCAGGTATCTTCAGCTGGAAATGATGGCCTGACAGAATACTGTGTGGTTTTTACCTGGTTGAGTAATTTTGTTCCTGACTAGATATGTGGAATGATTTCACTTGAAATAAAAAGTGAACTCACCGTTTGTTTGGAGGTTTTTTAAATGTTATTTAATAAACACAATTTAGGACATGATTACACAGGTAACAACATTGCTCAAAAGGCAGAACCTTCCAGCATGGGAAAGCATCCTATTAAGCTTACTCTGAATTTAGAAGAAGAGAAACAAGAAACTAGAAGACTAACAGCTCAGAGAACACGCTCCTTTCTTTTTGATGGGCTTCCAAATGAACTTGGTGTTCAGATCAAGGTCTCTTCCCCGCAGTGTTTGTTACACACCTTGCTGGCTGGCAGTGCAGTGAAATTGTTTCCTAATGAAACTTCCATTGCTGTGAAATAGTCACATATCCTTGCTAAGCAAATAATGTTGTCATAACTGTGATGTGGATTTGTCAGTCAATTTTCCTAACAGCCTTATTTAAGCAGGATGTTTGTCATATATAACAGGAATATAAATTGATGGTGAACAGATGAGATTTTTTAGGAAGAGCTGTGATGAAACCTCTATGAATTTAATGGTTTTTTGAGGTGGTTTTTCTTTGTTTCCTTGAGGATTTTTTTGCTACTTATTAGGTTTGGGAGTTTGCAGAGTAGAAACAACTTTCCAAAGCTGGTCAGTGAAGAATCAATGACTGATTGCATTGCCACAGACAATCGGATGGGTGCTCTCTAATAAATTTACATTTGATCTTTGTGTAGACATTGCAAATGTCTCTTTCCAGCAAGCAGCAGCTCTTCTAGCTCCAGTGATTGCCAGAAGTTATTTTGGGAAGTTACAGGAGGTGTACATGCTTAGTCTGAATATAGTTAAAGCCAGTTCTTAAAAAGAGGAGTTAAGCCATGTAAGACATAGATAACTGTCATTGTATTATAATCTTTCCCTAAAAATATTTCAATAGCTATAATGAGAAGGAAACAAGAAGTGAAACTCAAAGGAAACAAATTGCAAGTCCAGTGTGCTTAAAGACTCCCTTTGTCATCTTTGCACATTTTGTTGTTTTCAGTTTTTTCACGTATTTATTCAAAGCAAACTTTACCCAGCAAATGAATGAGATTTCTCATCCCTAGTATTTGCATTCATTGGTTTCTTCTCTGTTGTTTTCTAAGGTTGACAAAGATAAATTTAGATTGACCTTCTTTGATTGAATAGCCTTAGTGTTCTAGTCTAATTCCTCCTTTAAGTGTAGCTGTTTGGTGCCATTGCAGTACTGTGGTCTCTCTAAGTGTAACATTGTTTGCATTTTCATTTGTTATGAAGGAAAATAATTCCAAACCAAAATTGTGCAAACTCTTAAGGCAGTGCCTTCAGAAACAGGTTTTACGTCCTGTGCTCCTTCACAGGAAATGAAAGGTTGGGAGAGCTAAACAGGGGTGCAGATTTTGCTGCAGGAAAATGCAATGTTTCCATATGATCATAATTTTAAATTCTCCAACTTTGTCACTGCCAAAATTAATCAGGGTAATGTATGGCAGAGTGAACTAAAATACACAAACACAATAAGGTATTCCAACTTCCTAAGACAGGAAAAAGAAACATCAATTTCTGAGAGGGTGGTGAATTAGCAAGATAATTCTTTACCATATGAAGCAGTCCATAAGATATGAGTGTGTTGTTTTGTATTGTGTTTCTTTTAAACAGTGAGGCTTAAATTGAGTCTCCTTAAAGTAAGTTCAATGTCATAAGGATTCTTTGGGGGTGAGGGGAAAGAAATCCTGATTCCCTGCCAGTTTTTTTGTCTGATAATGGGAACTGTACACAGGTTGGTGTGGGAGTATGTTGTGCACAGGCTTCCATAAACAAACGTCCTGAGGCACACAGCAAATAAACACATTTGAGATTATAATTATTGTTTAGTTGAGCCCCTGTTTTAGAGCCAGTTTGGAGAGTGCAGAATAGATGTCACCCTTCCTCCCACCAGCAAGATTTGAAGGAGCTGAAAGCTGGGTGGTAGGCTCAAGCTTGGACATGCAGGGATGCAGTGGGTTAAAAAACGGCCGACAAGGATTGCAAAAAGCCTAACAAAATCCATGACTGTGATCTTTGCCCATGGAAATGGCATGATCCAAGTGGAGCTTGGATGCTGAATTTAACCTCACTCACGTGATTCTGTCCTGACTAGTTTTACCTGGTCTCTGCTCAGCAGAAGTGTCCTCAGGAGCAAGGTGCACCTTGTGAGCTGGGAGTCACTGCTCTTGTGACCCTGCCCTGGAGCAGGAGTGCTTGGAAGGGCAATGTGATGGGTCTGCCAGGCCCAGGAAGTGGGTGCACCAAACCCTGCTTGGTGGGAAACAGCTGAGTGCTGTTAGAGACCCATCCCTGACCCAAGGAGTTCAGGTGTAAAGTACCTGAACACAACAAGTGGGAATGAGGCTGGTCACAGAGGCAGCCAGAACATGTCATGACTAAGTAAATTCCTGCAGTCCATACAGTCAAAGTCGTCCTTTTTCAGTTTTATAATTTATGAATATGTTGCTAGGAATAAACATAGGGCTTGTGTGCTCCAGGCAGTTGTTTAAAGCTCTGTCTTGGTCTCATTTCACTGCATAACAAAATCCCCATTGCAGATGGCAGTCAGACCAGACACAAAGCTTATAACGAATTGATGCTAATTTGTTGTTTTTTAACACATACAGTTAGATTTTCGTAAACATTTCTTTGTTTGTACCTCCTTGAGTACAGCGTATCCCCACCTGTGTGGAAAGTCTGCCACTGCTACCAGAGTGACTTGACCTAGATTTTAAAACAAAAACTGAACCCCAGAGGTTTTCAGCTGTAGGCTTACATTTTCACTGGAACTGAACTTTCCCAAAAGTACATTGGCCTTGATCAGGGTCTGGAACGGGTGAGCTGAGAAGGGAATTCTTGCAACTCAAGCCTGACTTTGTGATCCAGCTCACATAATTACAGTTTAGCTACTGGCCAGTAGCACAGCTCTGGACAGCATCAAAGCATTCTTGTAAAGCGTTTTGAACTGCTCCCAATGACCACTGCTGTGGTGGCTGTGCAGCAGCTCCTGAGCACACACTGAGCTGTGCTGTGCCCACAGAGTGCTGCAGTTTCTATAGACAGACACCAGCCCAGATCCGTGTGAATTGACCATCTCCCAAAAAGCTGAGTTGTAAAGACCAGATAATTTGCCTACTCGGACATTGTGGCATCCATTGCATAACTGCACTTCAAAAGCTGTCTGGAGTCCGTGGCAGCTTCCCAAGCAGGATCTGTCCTATCGGCTAATGCATCCGGAATGGGCTGTATCAAAAGCCTCAGCAAATCAATGCCCACAGAAATGTAATTTGTCTTTAATGAATTTTATTGTTAAAGAGGAAATGGTAGATAAAAGATTTAGGAGTACAGAAAAGAAAAATTTAATTCATAGGAAGCTCATTAATTTGTTTTTAAGACATGTTTTTTTCAGTCCTTTGGTGGAGTGCAGCTTGTTTAGGGAAACTACTTTGCTGGAAGGAAAAGACGGTGCCCATAGCAGTGTGTTTCTCTATGCAGAGGTTAGTGCAAATTCCTTGTTTTCTTCTTTCTTGAAAGACCTAAAACACATTGAGGTGTAGGTGTGTTCTGATTCAAGAGAAAATAAAAAGAAGGAAAAAGGGAATTAAGTAAAACTGTAGAAGATAAGGAAAGAAGAAATGGGGAAAGCATTGGAGTGACTGTGTCAAACAAAGTCTGTGTGTATGAATGTATGTCTGTAAAACCAACAAGTGCTCCAACAGCACTGACTGCAAGTTAATCAAAAGTCACTAATCACCCTTGAAAACTCAGTTCTATTTTTATCCCATAACAGCCTTCACATCTGTATTTAGTAGGTATTAATTCATTAGCGAATTACACAAAGTGATGTTTTTGTACAGGTTTCAAGTTATGTTTTGATTTCTGTTGAGTTGAGATGCACGTGTTCTATAGGATGTTGTTCAAAGTTGGATATTCATCTGTTGGAAGAAATGCTGAACTGTTTGTGTTTCAGAGGATGTTAAATATTCACCCAGGACTCAATTTCAGTAATAGACCTGTGAGATAGGCTACAGTTCAGCAACTTCTGCTGAACCAAGGTAAGTCTGGAGTTACTTTCCTGCAGGTGATACCCGCCTGGAACTCCATCCATGTAAAAGAGGTCCATATATGATTTGTGTTTCTATAGCAGGCTGCTCAGTAAATTAGATAATCCTATTGCTGTTTAATTTGAGGGATGTCTATTCCAGAAAAGACAAACACATATAAATCTGCCTATCTGTTTAGATGATATCTGAAGAATGTCTAAGAAATTAAGTAGCCAAATATTTACATTTAACTGTATCATTGCATAATTGTTCCTGTTCCATGTGCAATGAAAGAAATTAAATAATAATCCTATAGATGTATGTGATATTAGTTGTCATTCAGCCTGTTCTGATAATACTGTGAATCTAAGCATTAATTTTCAAATGCTCTCCTTTTCCTAGTTTTCTCTCAGCTTTCTGCTGCTATTCTTAACTCCTGAGCAGTCAGTGTTTGGGCTGGAGGAAGATGAAAAGTAGGTATTTCATGTCTGTGCTTCTTATTGAGCACAGCTTAGAGCTGGAGAGGTGCATCGGAACATTTGTGGGGAAAAGCTGTGTGAACAGAAATCAGAACTAAACACTGTGAATTTTCTACTTATTGTTTTTAAAGCAAGTGAGCTTTTTATAAAATAATTGGAAATTACTTTGATGCGACAGACATAGAAAATGTCTTTATTTCCAGCTTTTTGGAATTGGCTGGATTTCCACAAGTGCAAGGTACTGACAGATGCTGTCTTTTACGTTGGGCTCCGAGGTTATGGCACATTTCTGAGAACCAAGACATTTGTTGCTGCTCCTGAAACTAACTTCTTAAGGTATTCAGGTCTATAAAAAGTGATTCATATCATTTGCAGATATTGTGAATTATTTGCAAGAAACTTGTATTTTCAGGAAAAATATTGCAATTCTTAGAGCACCATTAAAAAGCAACAAACCTATAAAAGAAAACTGCAAAAAGCATGTTTGCTTGAACTGTCATGCATCTTTTGAGGATTTGAATGTCTTCTTATTTTATTACCATTTGCAGTGTTTTTTCTGTTTTGTTCTGTTGAAGGGAGGTAGTGCTGATAAAGAAACAGCTCTCCTCCTCCTGCTTGAGGTGAACTCTTGCCTTTAAGATATTTAAAAGTGTGTGTTTGTGCACATACATGTGCATGCACATAAATAACAATTTATACGGAGAGAGAGAGAGGGAATGCTGTGAGAACCGCCTCAGTAACTTTATGAACTTAAGTGCTGACTGCTCTTAAGAATTATGATCCTTCTGTTCTATGGTGAGCATTGCTGTGGGGTCATATTACTATTCTTTGAGCTGTATATATTTCCTTGCCTTCTTGCAATAAAAAGACCCCCTGCTTTTATTGTAAGCATTTCCAATTTGTAACAGATCAGCAACCCAGTGTTGTTTTTTTGGCAGGGTGAGGCCATCAAGACCTATCCTTTATGGGTCTTTCCAGGTGATTTACTAGCTATGACTTTCCCTTCATATCACACTTTAAGTTTCATCAAAATAATTCGAAATGTACTGGGACCAAATAAATGGCATAGGCTAAAGTATCTGTTTGCCAAGATAACCACGGTACAACTTGCCAAACCAAACATTATTGTTAGAAACATGGGTTGACCATAATGCCTATCCCTGAACTGGAGTGGGAATGGTTTCATGGGAAAAAGTTTTCTCAACAATATACAGGCTCATAGAGCCTACATTGGAGAAGAGACAGCATACTCAGTTTAAAGAAGTTTAAACTGCAAACTATGGCTTGTGGCTGATCTTTATTATGTGCTCTGTTTTCAAATTCTACTTTTTTTTTTTTACTTTTAAAATGTTATCTCAGGATAACATTTTTCTTTTTTTTAACCCCCATTGCTGTTTTTGAGGACTCATTAGAGAAAGCAAACTATATCACAGAAGAGTCTTCTTCCATTTTCCCTTTTACTTGTGTGACTGTTCTGCCTCACAGAACGTACAACTGATTCTTTATTTTAAAGTGTTTGAGTAGTTTAGCTTGAAGCATCATTGCAGCATTTGAAGTTATAAAAAAATAAAGGTTTCATGATAAGATTATTGGAAAGGAAGGGGCAAGAGATGAACTAGATCTTTGGCTTATCAGCTCTGCATTCAGTATTGGTGGGAGATTCCCAAATTTAGTATCATCATCTAAGAACAGCTCATTCCTTTTAAGTGGCTTAAGGGCTGAGGCTCTGAGAGGCAGTTTCAACACTTTTCATGATCTACCTGAAGTTTGTAATAGAGTTACATGGATGGTGGTTGGGAATGACAGAGCAGAGTAGATTCCTCAGCATCCAAACCTTGCCAGCCCCACAGAGAAAAACCATCACAAGTTGATATCAGGAGCCAGTGCAAATTTAGCTGAAAAGCCTTTTCCCTTCATTTTTGTGCATGAAACACTCAGATGAGACAGTGCTGTGAGAGGGACAGTGCAGCAGCAAAGCTGTGTGGACAGTTTGTCACCCAGGGACTGGACTGCACTGCAGTAGTGCAGGTGCAGAGCACCAGATCAATGGGATAAAAGGGGATTAAGTAATCAGAGTATGTTCTTTTTCCTGATAAACTGTTGTTTCTCTTTGTTCTTTAGCAAGGAGACCTGTGGATGAACAGCAATGCTGGGATTGTTTCTCCCCTGTACAGAGTTTGTTCCAGTAGGTTCTGAATAGGGAGAAGGGATTAGACTGCCGTGCTTTCAGCTGGCCTTTCCCTTTCCCTTAGGAAGCTTTTCTATCAAGGATCATCCAAATATGTGCCATCCTGCCTCATGAATGTGTCTAGTGTTTCATTTTGTCCTTGGTTCAAATTCTCGGCTGTTTGAGTTTAGTTTGTTTCTAAGCACCAGTGCAGCTCATGTTTTGTTCTCCCCATAGTTTCCATCACACTTCGACAAATTTTGACTCATCCTTTCACCAGCTTTATTGTTACTTGTCTCTGTGTTACTGTTTCTCAGCTTGTTATTTAATAACTGAAATACTAGGACATATAGGAACATGGGAAATGATATATATCACCCAGTTGTCATGTTTGGAATTGTAGCAACTCTGTTGCACGATACAGTTGTAAATTAAAATTTTCCATTGACCTGGAGCTTAGAAGGATATTCTCAGTGCAGTATTTGCTTAGTCAGTTTTGCTGATCTTGATATATTTATATCTATTTGTCTTTTATATATCTATTTATATTTCTTTTTATATTCCTCTTTCTTATTTCATTTTGCTGTTCCTAGTAAAAATCCATTTCTCTGGCATGCCCTTGCCTTTATAGGAAGTGAAGTTTGCAACCATTCTTGAGATGGAGTGAAAGGCTTTGATTGTAAATGGATTGTCAAAAAATATACAACATTCTGCATGTTTTATCTGTGCAGGAAACTAGGAAAGTTGACTTAATAACAAAGGAGAAAGGAGAAAGTGATGTCTTTAAAAAATGGCTATATCTGAAATAATTCAGGATAGGAAGGTTTGATGAGACCTGTCTTTATGAATTCTGGGATTGTTCCTTTTGTCTTGTTAAAACTTAACTGCAGTCAAGAGAAAAATTAAAGATTATGTGGGTTTGATAATGTAGTACAGAGCTATTTTTAGTAACTTAAAAAGCTTGTCAAAAGCACTTGCTTTCCACCAGGACTAGCACATTGAAGCCAATGTGGGATTTGAATCCAACCCATTTTTGAGTCATGACGGGCTCAAGATGTCTTTTTAGAAATGTTGAGATCACAAATGCTTTCAGATTTGGTTCAGGCTTTACAGGTAAGTTCTGCCTTGGCACAAGGTCTTGAAATTTCCAACGTGTTGGTGTTACTTTGCTGAAGCTGAGACTGTGTGTGTCAAAATCAGCTTTCGGAGGGAAGGGCTGTTGCAGCGTCCCTGGGAGAGGCTATTGTCTCCTCAGGATAAAGTGATAGATATTTCAGAAGTGCTTTGAAGCTGTGCCAGCCTCCTCACAGGGCTGTGAAATCTGATACCTCCGCTTTTGAGCTGTTGGTGAAAGTACAAACTGTAGTACTTGTGGAATTCATTCACTGACTTCCAAGCTCGAGTCTGGCCTGGGAATGGAAGAAAGAGTTTAAGAGGAAGGCGGGAAAAAAGACTTCAGTAGTATGTGGCAGTTAACTGTCAACTTTGGCATCTTTTCAGATTTACAGCTTCATGCTTTCTAGAGATAAACTGTGACTTTTCCCTAAGGACTGGAGGATTTCATTTTCCTTTCCACTGAAGCTGTTAGGATTGTATGACTGTAGGAGCTAAGTGAAGTGCAGAACTACCAGCAAAATGCCTGCTATGCTCTTAGATAGTTAATTTAAGGCTGCAGAACATTTCTTGCAGCTTGTCCCTATTAGTTTTTCGGTATTTTCCATTTGTAAAGCAGATCAGTAGGGTCCCTCTGTCCCTATTATTATTATGCCTTGTTGTGTTTCATCTGGGTTTGCCTGAAACCTTTGTATTTAAAAGGTAGATTGAAGATTTCCTGTGGGCTCAGAGCATTCCTGTGCACCCTGTGTGACACGGGATCTTGTGTAAAAGCAAAAAAGGAGCAACCAAATTTTCAAAGAGTCAAACTTTCTTGCCCTTTTCGTTCTCAGTAGAGCTCAAATGTGAGCGGGCAGCGAGGCCTCTGTTTCTGCTGTGCAGCCTGGTTGTGCAGCCTGGCTGCTTTTGTTTTATTTCAACAGAGTTGAAGGAAGGTATTCACTTATGTCTCTCACGGTGCTCACTGGGCTTGCCTTGACCTGTGAGTCAAAACTTCTGTTTCGCCCCTGCTCAAGTCTTGTCCGAGTGCAGAAACCTTTCACATGAGGATGGTGTTGTCACTGGAACTGACTGGCTTGTCTGGTCCCACAGGGCACAGCTGGAGCTAACATGGTTATTCCATGCAGTAATCCAACCCCTCTGTGCCGTGCAAGGGTTAGTTTGCAGCACAGCTGCTCTCAGCTAACAATCCCAAAGCAAGGACAGAGTGAGAGATGACCAAGGGTTCTGACACTGAGCAGGGCAGAAAAAGATGGAAAAGGTGTGATTCTGCTTGCTGAGGACTGGTATGACAGAGTTTATGGACACGTAAGGAAAAGTCAGAAAGCTCAGGCTAAAATTGTAACTGCCCAGCAAGGAAGAATAGCAAGGAAATACTTGAGTAACCAAGGTGGAGGAAAGTAAAAATTTATTACTTAATGTGGAAATAAGCAAATAATAGGTCATCTATTTGATGTCTTTCTCCCTTCAACCACCACAGAAAAGGTGAATTATGACCAGATGCTTAAACCAGTTACTTTTAATAAAAACAAGACTAAAAAAGGAACAGGTCAGGTGTACTTGATAGATAAGAAAGATTATAGTCAGCAGGACTTGATAGAATATCCTACAATATGAAGAATTTGCAAATATTTAGTTACCTGCCATTTTCTGTAAGAAATGTGAAGTCTCCTGATGATGTCAAGAAGGCAAAGGCATTACCTGGGTTGGAAAATGCAAGGGCAGCTGAGGGGGAGGAAGCCATGGAGAATTTAAAGAAAGTTGGTGCTTATTCAGTATTAAGAATGAGTAATAGTGTAAATCATTGGATGATACTTTAAAAATCTTTCTTGTCCTTACAAATACGACAAATAATTATTGTGATGCCACTATGCACTGGTGCTACCCATCTAGTAGATTTGGTGGAATCTTTTTTCAAAGAGAAGCTAGAACACAGTCCCACATGACATTCTTGTAAGAAAATTGGCTGGTTTTATGTGGTAAGGTGGGCACAGAACTGCCTGAGACATCCTGGGATGAACGGGTAACTGGGGATTTAGAGTGGCTCATCTGAAGGCTGCCCAGGGAGGTCATGATGGTTTTGCTGCTGGAGTATTTCAAAAAGCGTGTAGATATATAGTAGTTGATTGTGCCTCAGAGGTGGGATATGGGGGAGATGATTTCCTGCAATTCCTTTCACTTCTCTGTTCCTGGGACTCTGATGTGAAGCTGACTGGGGAGGTATTAACTCAAGTGCAAATAACTCAAGTTAACTGTGCACCGAAGACACAACCCTCAGCTTAATAGATGTCATTTTAAAACCTGGCTAGAAAAACGTGGTTTCATATGTGGTAATAATGTCCCAAGAGGACATCCCAAGATGATTGGTAGATTTGAGAATGATGTGGACTGATTGGAGAGGTTCCAAAGTGGGAATGATCAAATGACTAAGAAACAAACCTAGAAGGCAGACTGAAACAATTTGAATTGTGTAGAGAATAAAAGACAGGGGGGAAAATTACAAAAGTCTTCAAATACAGAAGAGGCTGCTGCAAAGAAGAGCAGTATAATGTTTGCAGAGAGTAAAATCCCTGCAGTAGAAGGAACAGGAATTAAGAGAATTAAATTACAGCAGCAAAGATTCAAAGAAGGCATTAAAAAAAAGGGGAAAAAACCCCCAACTATCCAAGTCAGGGATAGCAATGCACTGGAAAAGAGTGCTTGGGTGAATATAAAATCTGTGATGATGTTAAAGAGCCAGTTAGTGAAATACCTCTCAGAAAGGACATGGAGATGGTTGTTCCTACTTCAGATGTTCTTTCAATGTCCCTATCTGATTTCTTCTTCAAAGATCTTTTATGTCCTGAGGAGGAACACTTTGCCTTGATACTTGAGGATTAAATTTGTTCCTTTACTGCTCAAAATAGAATTGCTACTCTCTGTTCATACCAAAACTGTCTGCCTAGCATGTAGTGAAAGTAGCCAGAACTGCATTCAAGGTTTTCACCTTTTGATTCCCTGTTTGCCTCTGACAAGAAATACATGGAAGCTGACTTTTCCACTACCCCATTGCAGCCAGTACTGCAGCTTGTGTATGGAAGAGGGAGATGCTGTTCCTTTGCAGGAGATGCACAGGTAGGACCATACTGAATATCCAGTCATGCAAGTGAAACCACTGCATGCAGTTGTCTTGAATGTGGATTCCTAATTAGCGTTTGCAATAGTCCTTCAAATAACACTTAGACTTGCATGCATTGCTCATATTTGGATTTTATTTCAAGTAAAATCTTCCCATAGCTAGAGCTTATGTCTAAATTTTCTTTGTCTTCAGGGTATTAAGCTGTCAGAGAATTGCTGTAAATTAAAACCAAACCTGGATGCAAAATGTAGCTCATATTGAGACAATGTCAGATAGGTTTTCTGAGGCTAGATCTGTTAAAAACTACAAACTGATCTGTCATTTCTGTTTAGAAGTTCAGAAGGAAGCAGACAGTTTGGATCAGGCAACAGTCTGCAGTGATGTGTCCAAAACAAGAGCTTTTGTTCCAAAGGGGGCTGATGCAGGCCACCAAATATGCCAAGAATGCGGGGCCGTTTGTGGTGCTGCACAGATACCATCACCGGAAAGCTAAGCACCCAAATTCCTGCTGAAATAACACTGCAGTTAAGATGAAGGCAACCGAAATAAGGGAAATCCAAAGCAGAAGGTTGCCACTGCCTACATGTACACTGATGTTCAATATAAAATGATTTCTGTTTTTCTTTGAAATCCATGATTTTCAGACCCCTCCCTCAAACCAGCGCATTGGCTCAGGCAATTAGCTGTGAAACCCTTCAGGGTCGAAAGGTCAGGGTTAGTTACAAGAAGGGGGTTGAGAATTTTTGAATCAGCTAGTGTGATTTCAGTGAGAAATCTATGAGGGCTTTACATCAGGAAATGTTTTTCCAGTTGCCATAATTTCCAAAATCAAACATAGCCATGTGTGTGAAAGCTCTGTGTGTAAATATGTATGAATTGGAGGAGTTGTTGCACTCAATGGCTTGTGAAAAGGCTCTACCAATTTCTCTGAGCAATTTTCATACCCATGTCAGTGGTATTTTTGTAATGCCATGACAATTAACAGTGAAGATTGCATTCATGCTTTTAAAGTCAAGTGGGGTTTATTTCTTGTTGTTAGGTACGAAAATACTGGTTGACATAAACAAAACAAGCAGTGTTCTTAGGGAAAAAGTTAATTTCTCTGGAAAATTGTATGGAAATATATTCAATACTTTGGGAATTGAAAGAAGTTAAGAGTAATGTTCTTTAAATTTTACAACTTCATTGTAACACTTGAATGTCAGCACATTGTAGTGCTTGAAGCTTTAGGTAGGCATAGATTGGAATCCACTCCAATAGCTTGTCTACCTTAAAAATAATTTAAATAAACCAAGTTTCTAACATGACACCTCATTAGTTGTAGCTAAAGTAGCTAAAGAATTACAAAACCCCAAACCCACAGAGCACCAAATCTGCCAAATGGCACATCTGAACTCTGACACTTGGCAGTTTTGGAATTAGCTCCTTTGAGCACCCAGTAGGGCTCATCTTCAGTAAAACAAATATTTTGCAGAAACAAGTTTACCTTTTACCCCAGGACTGGGGTGCAGTGAGGAGCTGCTTTGGGGACCGTGGCTCGAAGAGGTTGGTCTGTGTCAGGATCCCCATGTGATGTGCAGTGTGCTCCAGGGGAGGTATTTTTGATCACCCATAGGGGTGAGCTAAAGTAAATCTGCTTGCTGTGGGTAACTCTTAAGAGCTCGTAAGCCCAGCTAAGCACATCTGGAGAGCAGGCGTTCATAGCCATTAAATGCCACAGGCTTGGCTGGTTACAAGCTCTCCTCCTGCTGCAGGGAGGCTGGAGGGGCCCTTGGCCTGACTGAAACTGGCATTTCTGAGGCTGGAAATTGGAGCATTAGAAGTCTGGGTGCCTAGAGGTTACCTGAATGGGTGTCACAGACAAAATGGCTTGAAAAGTACTGATTAATATGTAAAACCAGGCTGCTGCTGCAGGAGCGTGGGCTGACATCAGTGGTGAAATGGGAAGCAAAGCAGATTAAGCTCTCTCTGGAAAGATCAGTTGGTGAAGGCAATGATTTGGATTCCACCCTGCCTATTAACCCATCTAGAGGAGTTACTGCAGAGAATTTCCCCAGCCAATGTTTTGATGAAGTAGTTAAGTGGTATAAAATCACAAATTCAACACAACTGGTATTTTACTGTTTTTACAGTAAATTTTACAATTTTTCAATTATGCTTCTTTTCATTAATCTCACAATACAGATTAACAGATTTCTCCGCCTTTTTATGGGGAAAATGTGTGGTGGTACTAAGCAAAAAATTTAGAGAAAAGGGACAATTTATTTTCAGTGTCTTTATCATCTGTCAATGACAAGATGGATAGTCACATCTCTGTCTTTGCAGAATGGAGTTTGTGTTTTAATGGATGGGTCTAATCAGAGCTAAAAGGAAATTTCACAATATATTTTTTGTAGAGAACACTCCCAATGCTAATGAGCAGCCGAATCTGTCTCGGGGAAACAGTTTGTTACTAAAAATAAATTGCAGCCTAACTGTAACTAAAATCAGATTGCAGAAACCAAGCTACTCTGATTCCTGATTTCTGCTGCAGAAGGAGATGAATCTATTACAAACAGCTCTAATTATTATATATTTTAAAATGTGCCAACTGAGCCCTGTTTCGAAATTAATCCACTTGTGAGCTTCTATCAAATATGCCTAGAACATTCTCTAGAGATTTTCTTCAGACTCTGCAAAGCCAGTGAGGAACCAGTTCATAGTTATGAGGCCAAAAGGAAAAACAGTGCACACGAGCTATTTATAGAATATGAAGCAAAACAGTGTGATAAAGGGCAAACGAAAGCTTTCAACAAGAGGCTTTTCGTTCCCAGCCACGTGGTCTTTACATGCAATTTCTTTTTTACTATGCAATTTAGCAGGGAAATTAAATCACTTGACAGCAGCCTTTTTCTGGTTAGAAAAGAACCTTTCAGTGCTTCTTTCCCGTTTATAATGCACTCACTTGTGGCTGTTGCTGTTCAAGAGGGTTTGTTTGCAGAAGTTTCTGCAGGGACTGGTAATTTTCTGGCAGGTGGAAGCAGAAGTAGTGACCAGAGGTTGCCCTGGGAAGCTTTTGGTTTCAGCATGGAAAACCACTCTGCTGCCAGCACAACATGCAGAGTTCGTACTCATGAGCCCCCGATGTTTGGGACAACAGGACAAGGATTCATCTCATCTGAAACTTTGACAGTTAAAGGCAGTGGCAGAAGCAAGTAAAGGGAAATCCAACCTTTCCAATTCCTTTTGTGTCCCATCATACACTGTATAGAAATGTCCTTGTTGCCTGTTCTCAACGCAAAGAACAAAGGACGTTTCTGTCCTGGGAGTTTATCAACCACCTCATTCAGGTATATTTTGAATATATTTCTTTCAGTGCTAATTAGTCCAAGTCAAGTATCTGTGCTCCATCTCCAGGGGCTGCCTTTAAGCAATTCTAAGCTTGAAAAAACCCAACTTGATCTGGATGCCAATTTGTGGCTTAGCCCAACATCGTATTCAACTCTTTCAGAAATGTAGGAGTTGCCAATTTTTTGACACTGACTTAAATTAGATATTTTACTGCCTAGTGTGATGTCTCCAAGAAGGGGAATGGTGCAGAAGAGAAATTGCATGAACTGTGTCCCAGAGGTCCAGGCAGATAAAAATAAGTGGCTTGTCAGATAGATTTCTTTTTTGTTATCTTTCCTTTTTCTTTGTGTCCATGATAAAGTTTGACAGAGGCTAAAGAAACTGGATAGTTTATCTCCCAAATATAGAGGATGATGCTGTCATTTCAGAATATTTTCACAGACAAGGTGATTTATGGCAACAGCCTCTTTTCCTTGGACATTAGCAGCACGTTTGCAGGTTTGCAGTGTGTGTGCTACCTGAGCTTCTCACCACTTGGGTAGATCAGACCGTCACCCAAACTCTCTTCTCTCATCTGGGCCAGATTCCTCCTTAGTCCTGGCAGCTCATGTGTTTGCTTAAAAATATTAATACTTCACAGACTCATTCTGCATTGTGACAAGTGACAGAGTGGATAAAATATCCAGGCTTTATGGGAGCTAAGCACTGCAGTTGGGAAGCTGGGTAGCAAGGATCAATGAATGTGATACCTCTCTCTGTAGTCCCATATGTCAGTCTCTCAGACAATTTCACAGATTTGCTAATGGGAACAAGGCTTTTCAGTGAAGCTTCTTCAAGGCCCTTACAGAGATCTGAATGTACTCCAGAACCTTGATGAGTGATAAGCAGAAACACTGAAAGACAAATTTCCACTGCTGCTTCTCAGACACGTGAACTCCTTCATAGTCAGGAGTCATTCTGAGTTTACAGAAATCAATGCTGGCTTCCTCCCAGGATCCAAGTTCTTTTAAGAACTCTGTTTTATATGTCTGTGTGTATGTGTGTATATACATATATAATGTTGTTTTCAAATACCCAGTGGAAATTTAATAGTTGCAGGAACAGCAGAATGGAGGAGAACTAAGTCTATATCCAGCACATAACCCAAACACTGCTGCTGAGTCGATCCCCAAGAGAAAGGCAGGGCAGTAATGCAAAACTAGAGTTGAGAGGTTGGGGGCTGCTCAGTCCAGTTGAACAGCTAGAAAAATCTTCTCTGCTCCTCTAGTGTTCTTGCTGGACACTAAAACTGGTCTAAAAATAAAACCTAGCAAAACTGGAGAAAAAAAAGAAATTGGAAAGAGTGGAGGAAAAAGGAGTTATTTTCAGCAATGTATTCTGTGCAAGTTTTACTTCACTGGGCAAAAATTAAAATGGCAATTTTGAGCCACGATGGCTCATTTCAGTTGTTCAGATATGTGGTGTTCCCATTTCCTTCACACCTTGAACTTCCTGGTCAGAGTGACAGTGTCTCTGGTGGGGCGTGTCCTTCCCATCCCACAGCTGCATGGTGGTGAAGCAGAGGAGCTGCTTTTGTGGGTGAGTGCAAGGTGTGCCCTGCTCTGCTGTGAGAGGGGAAGGTGTTCCCACTGTGTCACACCCTGTGCAGAAGCAGCAGGGCCCCAGCACCCCGGTTGCAAGAGGTGGTGGCAGGAGTGCGGGACGTCACTGATATTTTTTCACTTGTAGTTACTTGTGCAGGAAGACAGTGCAGCTCTCCTCCTAAGTCAGACTGTGACCAGAGCCACAGTCAGTAGGTTATAGATGGGAAACCAAAACAAACCCCATATGCAAGTTCCCTTAACAATGAGCTGGAGCGAGGTGACTCCGAGAGAAGGGCCTTAAAAGCTGCGGTGTTGGAGCACAAGTGGACACAAATCTGCCTCACTGCATTGCCTGTCTTCAGCCTGAGGCTCAGCTCTTGCTAGTGAGAAACAGGCTGATCCCATTCATTACTGTCACCTTCAAATATAAACCTGCTGGAACATAGAGCTCTTCTCAAAGCCATCTTGTACTCCCACTATGTGCTAACCAACAAGACTGTGCTTGTAAGAGCACACCATAAAGTGTGCTCTTTTTTTTTCTTTTTCAAGATGATCAAGAGGGACAAGAGACACAGGAGACTGGCTTAAGGGTATTCAGATCACAAAGCTTTTTGATGAAGAGAACATGCAGCTGGCTGTTCCAGAAAAATAAACACCACTTGTAAATATCTAGCCCTCTTGCCATCTCTGAAGAATTTCTGCCAGCTGATGTGAGTATCTGAGGAAGAGTTTGGAAAGCTGTCGCCCACAGGCTGCCACCTTTGTGCGTTGGCAGGATGAAATGGAGCAGCCTGCAGAATCCGGGGCAGATGAGGATAAGCAGAAGGGACTGTCCTGCTCCTGGTTCTGCTGGATCATGTGTTCATGGCATACCGCTGAAGTACATGCAGGAACTGTGTGCACTGGCACACGATTTACACTAAAGATTTAAAGGATGAACATTAATGAGCACAGACCTGTTTTAAGGGGTTGCTGAAATGATCTCAAAATATGGGACTACATCACATGTTCTTGTATGCTCTCGGCTGTCTAAAACTGGCTTTTGTCCTGACACTCCAGATGCAGGGTAGTCCTTTGGCACAGACTGGGATCCTCCAGCAGAGCTGAGGGGACCTCAGTACCAGGCAGAGCAGGGGTTTGGCTGGAAGGGCACCCAGTGCACAGATATTTAGCTGAACTTTCAGCCCTAGGAACTCTGCACATGCTGTGAAGTAAAGCAGCCCTTACTCAGAGAGACTTTTCTGGCACAAAGGCAGCATGTTTTGAAGCAAGCATTGATTTGTAAAGTATTATGTAAAGTGATAGGTCTCCTTCCTGAAGAGTGGCTGAGGCTTCAGAACAAAGCATTGTGCCTTTTGTGTATTTCTCTTTCCTTTGCAGTTGCAGTTTCCCTCTACACAGTTATGAAGACTAATGTGAGAAGATTTTTAGTTTTGCTGTGAGAATTCATCTACTTCTGCCCCTCTTTCCTCATCTGAAGTCAGTGAAGTGACGGTTCAGGTAGTTATCTGGGTGTGCTCACCCAATTTCAAATCTAAAAGTTTCCAAAATATGCCAGGATTGCTGGCTTTGGACTCCAGCCCACAGATTCGTGCGATTTTGATACAACATGTCTGATTCCCTGCATTGTTGCCTTCTTTTTCAGTGTTTCACTTACACTGCAATAAGATTAAATTAACTTTATCACGAGACATTCATGAGCACACATGCAGGCCTGTATGTACATAGAAACAGGGAGAAAGGAAACACACTATGATACTTAGAATGCTTAATATCTATATATCTGCATAACAAAATCCAGCTTATTCTGTTTCCATTTTTACACAGATTTTTCTGATTACTTAATCCAAAACTGCATCCTACTTTCAGCTAGTGCCGAGGTGATCCAGCAGGCAAGAGGTGAGCTGAGTTGTGTTTGGCCAGTCCCCATGCAAGTTGTTATTTCCTTTTTTTCTTCCCCTGCTCTGTGGTTTGCTTGCTGTTCTTTCTTTTTTTGCTTGCTTTCTTTTTTTCTGATTTTTGGGGTTGGGTTTTTTTTGGGTCATAATTTTACAAATGGGCTTCTTGGATCAGGAGGTTCTTTACCTACATGTTTACATTGCATCTAGTCATGTTGGGCTGTGATCCCAAATTTGGGTCTGTGTGCTACTGAAATATAAATAATGTGATGTTGCTTTGGTATGCAGTCAGGTTGGAATCACTGAGACTCCTCTCTGCTTGTGGGCACTACTCATTACAAGACTGTTTTCTTAATTTTTGCCTGAAAGTGATACTGTGTACAGCACAAATAACCCCCAGCACAGCAAAATAACAAACAGCAACAGCATAACAAAAAGTTTCAGCTGTGCCAAATGGTGAAAGCATTTTCTTGCAAGAGTGAAAATGTGCTGTAAGCACTTCTTGGTTTGTTAGAAATCTTGGGATGTGTAAATATAACTGATCCCATCTAGGTTATCATAAAGGGAGTTTATTGGTGAGCCCAAGGTTAGAAACCCCCTAAGGCTCAAAGGAAAAGGGAAACAGGTGCTTTCCCAGAGCCTTGGAAGCTATGCTACAATTAGTTTCTTCCTTTCCTTTGGGCTTAATAAAGTACTAAAGTTGGTATGTTATAGCCACGGTAACATTTATAATAAGAAAATATGCAAATACAGCAGCAACATAATTTTTCCAGGCTGCTTAGCAAGCAAATGGTTGTGTACAGAATAGCCTTCAATCCTATGAACATCTTTCTGTCAGAGGCAGCTCCTGGTATTTATGACAGCAATAAAACCACTAATTATTATTGGACAAAAAAAATTTCAGACATTTTACTTTCAAATCTTTCAGTATGTAACAAAAGGTTTGGGATTTCAGAAGTTCAGTCCCTGAGGATAAACAAATAAAGTTGTAAAGAGCACACCTTGCTAATATGATCGTTCCTTATTAGCATATTAGTTTTCAAATAAACAACTTGCTAATGTCTCTAATAAGCAATTACTCTATGATGAAAACTGCAAATGGAGCCTACTGGTGAGTAACAGATAACAGTAAAATCTGTCAATAAAACAAATATTGTTCTGCCTGAACAGCTCTCTTCCTCACTCCAAGAGAAAAACAGAGCTGCCTGGGTATTTTTATAGGCTGATGTTTGACAGCCAGGCATGTTACAACACTGCTCCTCTGACACTTTGCTCTGATGTTATGGGGAGGCTTTTCTCTTTACAGTGTTAGTGTTACAACAAAATAAGGCAGAGATCTTTGCTTAGTTGGAAGCTACCTACTCTGAGTACTTGAGTCAAACAAAACCATAGTAGGGTAAATGTTTGCCCAGGAATAGGGCAAGAATTTGCCAGATTATTAGAGTTTTCTTTCTTTCATAAAATGAAAATCATAATTAAAAATTTGGAGTCCATCCTATCTCTGAAACATGCAAATGCATTTCAGTACTCTTTTCTTCATGCTATTCTAAAACATAAAAAATATTTACAGTGGCGAAAAGGTGTTAAATATATGCAACAATCTCACTTTCCCAAACATTGAAAAGTGTGAAAAAAAGTCATAATTTTCCAAGCATAGTTGACAAACTATTTTCAAAACATTTGCAGAGTAATTTTTATACTTTTCTGGTTGCTTTCCCATTGATTAGAAAGTTCTGTTGTGCTTGCTTTGGTCGCTGTACTTCTGCACTCATTTTTCTAAAATAATTTTGCACATGTTCTCTTAGTTTTCAAGAAATAAGGATATGGAATATGAGAGAGCCACAAATCCCCAAGCCTGGTGCTTTCCAAATTCCATGGCAAGTTTTATTTTATATATAGCTTTGTAGAAAAGGGATCATTTGAAGGAAAATCTTGAGCCATTCTTATCTTTGTTCCATGGTGGACTGACATCATGGTATGGAAATGCAAGGAATGTACAGTAAAGCCTGGTGTGGGAAGAAGATCTTGGCAGAGGGATGATTAATGGTGTCTGAAAGAGGGAAAGCAGTTATGTAAGAAATACAGCCCATGAGGTTCAAACTGAAGAAACCATCACAGGTGCAGACTGTAAACAGGCCCCAGAGGGAAGAATATTGGTCTTTTAAAGGTGGACTCTGTAAACAAACAGATGAGGCGTAGGAAATATCTTTCCATATAAATTTTTATGGTACAAATCAGTACATGGAGCACATAAGCACCATAAGTGTTTATAAACTCAAAGAACATCCATATTGCAGTAAAGCAGCACAAATTGTACCACGGTGTAAATTTATATAGCGTGAGGCAGATGTGTGGTCTGATGGCTCAGTTTGTTTTTTTGACTTTAGCAAATGACATGGTTTCTGTGTCTCTGGTTTTGTTTTGTTCCGTTTAGCTGCTCTCAGCTACATAATTGTTCTTTTAGCTTGTAAATATTATGGTCAACCTCCAGCAAAGTTTAGATGAGGCCAATCAAATGTAAACAAGTGTGTCTGCACCAATGATGTGAGTAAGCAAAGTCATCTCTTGTGATGTTTCCTCCCCCTTTTCCCAACTCCCCTGGGACTGCAAGAGCTTTGCCAAGCCTGCCGTGGTAGTGCACAGCCTGGGGTTCAGTTTAACGGCCTGTCTGGGATTTATTTTTTTGAGTTTTTTGTTGTTTTTTTCCAGGGTATTTGGTGTAGGATTTATCCAGTGAAATGAGAATAATGGATCAGAATCACTTCTGGGGAGTGTCCTCATGTCTGTCCGTGCTTCTGTCCCTGCCCTAGAGATTGTTGTCTGCAAAGTCAGCACAAGTTAATGCAGGTGTAAGGTGCAGTGTGGAGGGAACTGGAAGGGTGAGGATGAGCAGGGATTCCTGATGTTGCAGTGCTGTGGCACTGTGGTGTTTCAGCAATGCCCTGAGATGGTGTCAGCCCCTCTGAGTGCAGTTTTCCAGCAGGGCTCAGCCTGCACTGCAGCAGGGAACACGACCAGCAGCACAGATGTGGCTTGGTGGCACTGTCACAGCTGTTACCGTGTAAGGGCCACAAGTGCTCTTTTGCTACAATCAGCAAACCCACTGCTTGAAAGCCTTTGCATTAAAAAGATATACATGGCATGCTTTTAACCCTAGAATATGATCTTTGAGTTAAAGGGGTTTCACTGCATGTTGCTCTACTGTTTCAGCCCAAATCCAGCCAACCAGTCACTGTCACTGTACAGCTCCCAACCTGTAGGACATACTGTCAACACAGTAAATGAATCCCATGGGCTTTCTGCTGCGAACACAAGCAGGCAGGTGGGTTTCCCTTCATGGAAGTGCTTTCCCTTGCTTTGGAGCCTCTCACTGTTGTGCAGTGGACACAGGCCCTGCCCATTCCCCTGCATCCAATCTTTACCTGTTTCCAGCCTTGCCTTCCCACTCCAGCTTTGTGTTTTCCAAGTGCCCAAATCTTGCTTTTTGCAGCTGTAGCAGTTCAACACTAGTGGCAGCCTTATGTTCCACACCTCATGCTCTCATAGGCAGTGAACTGTTGGGTCATGATTTTTTGATTAGATATGAATTAACCTTTAAGGAAAAAAACCACCAAAGTAATCACTGCAATGCTCCTGATCTCCTGGGAATGGAGCCTGGGAGGTGTCTGACATTTTGCATTATTATCTATGGGAGAGGAAGGAGCTGGGCTGTTTTTTCCCACAAGAAATGTATCTATTTTTGAGAGCAAAGTACTTTCTTTGCCATGGGACCCAAAACAGTTTTCATTCACTGACTCACGGTCTCTGGAGGCTTTTTCCCTGAGCTTAGGAGGCAAGTGCTTAGTGATTTGCAGCTGGAAAAGTGACAGCCCAATTAGCTAAAACTGTTAATTTAAAGGTAAAGATGTTACCTGTTTGCAGCTATCTTGGCTTTGAAGAACCAAACCTTCTCCATCAGCCCCGTTCCTCTGTTTTCAACACAGAGTTGCTGTAGATTTGATCATTACAGCTATTGGGTGAGAATCTGAAAGCAGTGTATCAACACCATATGATTTATTCTGTGGTTCTTGCACAGAAAGCCAAAATATGATTTCATGCTTTCCTGTTTCTCTTTTTGTCTTCTTATGGTATAAAAATCATTCATTAGCTATTTGCTATTAAATTTGTCCAATAGGCTATTTGCTTAATTATGGATGAATGCTTATTGATGAATCTTTCTTCCCAAGAGACAATCTCTCCAAGACTCAGGCAGAAACTACAGGAAATGTACTTGGACAATGTTCAAGTTTTACTTCTTCTTGTGGCATATTGCAGAGCCAGCGTGGGTCACCTTGGCAGGCCATAAGCCTCAGACTGATCCATAGGATGCTTCCATGTGCTTTGCCTTCTACTTTTTGAAATATGAGGAATGTCTGTAGTCAGTATTCATTCCAAACAGCTGAAAACTCTCTCCTGCATCTCTGGAGGGTCTGATGGTTGGATCACTGTCTGCCTTGTCCACATGGTAGGACAAGACTTGGAGGCAAATGTACTCTGGGAGCTGCCAGTGTCCACACAGCCTGGGAAGTTTTGGCAGGTGGGACCAGACATCTAAGCATGCTTTTCTGTTTCATTCATAGGTTGCATGGGGATTGTTTAACCTTTAGACAAAGCCTTTCCAAATAAAATGTTTTACCAAAGGAACAAAATTTTAAGGAATGGGGTATAACAATATTTAGAATTCCTCCACATTGCAAAATCTGTGCAATAAACTTTGGAAGAGTCACTACCAAATGCGCTCAGTAGCATTTCTTAATATTTGGAGTTGTTCTTAAATCTATATACCTAATCATCTCTTTAAACTATGCCCCAGGCATAGTGGAGTGGAAAGAAATATTTAAAAAATGCCTGAAGGAATAAAGTCTCATGCTATTTATGGTAAATGCTCTGCTTTCCTCTTGTTGAGGAGTTTCATTAGTTTGAATTAATGCGGCTTAAAAATTACTGACAGTAAAGGAGATTCCAAAATGGCACATGGAATATTTTTACTGTTAATACATAATAAAGAGGTAACCATCATTTATCCTAAAGTCAAAATGCAACTTCAGATTTCTTATTTAGAAGATGATATCTTAATTAAGCTCTGCCTGGGAGATGACTGGGTGAAGTTCGTGTGATGTTTTTGCTCAAGTTGTGTCTGTCAGGTGCAGTTGGTTGTTATAGAAAATATAGCAAAGAATTTCAGTGCAGTGAAACCATTTTTCCTGCCTGTTCACCAAAGCCCAAGTTTTCTGCTGTCTTTCTAGAGCTTGGTGTGACTGAGGCTGCTTGTCACAGTATGGCAGAAGGTCCACGAGCTTATGTATCTCTGGGCAAGCAGAGCTGCAGGACAACACACTGGAGTGGGACCCTGGCTGTTATGTCGTAGTCTACCCTATCAAACAACTGAGAGCTCCTTCCACCACATTTTTGACACTGGTGGGCAGGGTATGGGCATACAATGGACTGAAAGTGGGGACAGAACTGGCACTCAATACCTTGTATCTTTAGTGAAGGATCCCAGTCTGTTTGTGAGGTAAAAACTACTGTATGCAAAGGACCTACTGCAGCTGATTATGTGTTTTATCCTCCTATTCTTTTGAATCAGACTCATATGCAGAATCTTTGCTCAAAATCCTTCTTACTGATGTTTCATGGTTTCTGATTTCCATTATTTGACAATTACTAAAAGGAAATCTTGTAACTGATGCAGCATTAAGAGCAGATCTGAGAATAATCAGTAGTTTCAGCAACTACTTTCTATTCTTTCTGCTTTTGTGGCTTATTATAAAAGTGTCAATCTCTCACTGCTATCTAACAAACAAACTTCTGCCCTGGATCCATTTCCTCTTGGGCAGTTTGCCAGGAATAACAAATTTAACTTCAGTTCTCAGTTTAAGAAGTTTCACTTCACTGAGTAGAGTTCAAGTACAGTCTATTACCCCGACTAAGTGATAGAGGAGTCCTTTGATGTTTGCTTCTTGAGTGGTTTATACAAGCCAGAGTTTCCTGTAGGAAAAAGAACTGCAGCTGAAGGAAATACCTGATTGATCAGGTAACCTCTTCCTCTCACTCCCACTTGAGAGCGTCTGAGTGCCCAGTGACAGAATTATGCAAACATATAAAGAGAGACTCAATACAGGCTCCACCAGCAGAAGTCACATACAGTTTGATGATGTTGCTCAGTTTATCAGGTGAGAGTGGCCAATCCTACTCCTCAGACCTTCCTGTCTCCCACTGCTTTCCCTACATGAGCTCTGGTGGACCACCACAGCTTGCTCAACCTGCTTAACCTGTAAGACTTCACAGCTGAAGTTTTCTGCCATGCCCATGAACTGAACTGAATAATTAGTAGGGTTCTTGCCATGAAAGGGGCTGGGCTGCACAGGTGGCACCTGGAGTGGGAGGCTCAGGGGAGAGGGGAATAATGTTACATAGGAACAGAAGTCCTCCATCTGCACTGCCAGCCAGCAGGTCAGCCTGGCTGTGTCACTGAGCCATGCACTTGGGGGTCCTCCAGAGCCCTCTCACCTTCAGCTGGGTCCCACTCCGAACTCTTCTGGAAGATACTGTGCTCTTGGACTGTGTTCACTTTATCACATAAAATAAACAGTGCTGTGTTTTGTTTCTCCATAAGAAGGCAGAGTGATGCTTCCCTCCCAGTGATTCTGACCTGCAATTTTGAGGAAGAAGCAGAAGTTGACTGGAGTACATAGAGGAAAAATAAGGAGTGTACCTTGAAAGGTGATCAGAGCACAGGGATCAGCTGAGGACATGGAGGAAAGGGAAAAGGTACCAGCAAACCTTGCCTTGTCAGAGTTGTTTGAAGATCCCCACTGTTCTGTGGTCAGTGGTTGTGAACTACTGTGCTTGATCTCCGAACCTGAGTATTTAAAAATTCCCTTTCTAGTTAGCTTGTCACTCACAGATAGTTGTCGTGGTTTTTTTTTTTCTGGGCCAATGTATGTTCATGACAATTTTGCCTCTCCCTGATCTTTGTAAGTGTGGCCACGATGTGTGTGGGGAGTGCAGCATTGCTTTCCTGTCCATGCTGGAGCACCTGGGCACAGAACTGCCTTGCAGAACTGTCTCCTCTAACCAAGGGGACAGCAGAGCAGTTTGTGAGCAGCACTACAGTGTCATGAGTAGCCGTGCTAATTACTGACAGGAGAGGTCTGAGCTCCTGGCCTTGCAGTTCTGCTCCTTTCCTTGAGTTGGATATGTTGGGTGCCTGTCAGATGACTATTGAGCTGATTCAACTTACCCAAAAGAAAACCATGCCCATGTAACATTGTCACCATTGGCTGGAAGTAGAACATGAGGAGATTTGGAGGAAAACAGCCTTTATTTTGCAATTAGATGTTGCAATACCTGTGGATATTGCAAGCTCCACAGTGTTGCAAGAGAGTCCCTTGAGCAGAACTCATTGAATTTGGTTTATAAAAGCTCCTCTTAAGTAGGGGTATTGAAAGTTGTGAAATTACCCATTATTCAGTACATGCAAAGTAACAAGACATTTCCTAAACTGTTTTATTATAGCTTATTTTGAGTTGTGAAGTGGCTTTTCCTTCAGCTATATCCATGCCCAAACTGGAAACAATTTTAATCCAGATCATGCTGACTCTCCTGAGCTCCTTTATTGTATAGATAAACACTTTTATAAGATCTAATTACCTGTAGAAATGCACACGTTGGAGACCTCAGCATTTACTTGCTTTGCAGCCTGATGTAACAGGCAGTTTCAAAGATGTAAACTCCTCCCCCACAGAACTTCTGAAATTTTTTGCAGGTAGCCCCAGCAGTGTGTCCTGTGTAATGGACACTGACATTTTCCAATCAGCAATGTTATTTTTAAGCTCTGCCGTGTCATCAGCTGGTCACGTATCTTATTGCTTCACAGACCCCGTGCCCTGCTTGCGCCTGCAGACAAACCTAGCACAGGCTGGGGGAAGGTACTTCATCTTTTTTGGTTTGCCCCTTCCCCTCTTACATCCCAGAGGTCTGTTTCTTGCTGGGAATAAAGGCTGACATTGAGAGGCCAGGGAACTACATGTGGCAGTGCCTCCTTGAATCCGGGCAGCTTGTCTGGCTTCTCCAAATCTCTCCTGTAGCCCACGGTGCTTCTTCCCCCAGTGAGACTTCCACCTCTAAAAGTGCTGTCAGTTTTCTTGGGAATTATTTCCAAAGGAGTTATAATTTTGCTGCTGAACACCCAAAATGTGCTTTCTTTGAAACCCCCCTTCACTACCCCTCATGTGGGCTGCAGAGGCCTTTTTTTTGCACTTTGACACTCTTCCTGCCTTCCTGTAGAAATGCTGCTCATCAACTAGTTCAGCATTTTTGCGTGCCTTTTCTTGTCCTAGAGCTCAATACTACTCCTTTCTCAGTCTGAGGATGGGTAAAGGATGGTCCCTCACTAAATGGAAACATATTTTTCCCCTCAAGAGATTTGCTTTTATCCAAGTTGTTTCTTGAAGAAAGAAAAAAATGCCAGAAAGAGAGATGTGAGCTGAAGCAATTTGTTTGTTTGACTGCAGGCTCACCCTTACATCAAAGTACAGTGGAGTTGTGTGGTCAGATTGTCAGGTGTGTGTCCTGAGTGTGAGGAAATGAAGTTTACAATGACTGCAAATGGATAAGCTTTTAGAAGAGCTGAATTGGCCAAGTCTCAGTCACGTTTCTCTTGGTTCCACTCATTAAAAGACATGTTCTTACTTTCTCATGAACTCTCTTCTGGATGAAATGTTAGAACGAATTCCATTATGCTCATCCCGTGCAGGTAATAAATATTGCAGGACTCCTCTGGAAAAAGTAAGTGATAAAATTCTGGTATCTTTGCCAAGATTCTCGTTTTTGCATTCAATGAAACACATTCCAATGTGGTGGAAAACAGAGTTTCTTGTTTGTAGAAAATTTTATTGTTGGTGGGTTTTAATTTGGTTTGGAACCTCAATTTTTAGGATCATCAGCTTTGAAGTGGAAATCAAGGCTGAGTTCAAATTCTGACCTGGGGAAGGTTTGGAACAAAGTATTTCACATAAACAGCATTTTCTTTGGATAAATTCTGATGATTTAAAATGCCTAATACTTCATACTGCTGGTCAATTGGATTTGTTGTGCAGAAGAAGCAAACTTTGTCCTAGCTGCCCAGAAACTTTGTATTTTCCCTAGGTGTGCTCAGGGAGACACAAAGGCAGGCACCTCAGCATTCCCTCTGGAAAGCCACCTCTGCACAGGCTGTGGTATCTCCCCTTGCAGCTGTGAAGCTGGAAGTGCAGCCTTTGTGGCTGCCTGCAGCTCTGATGGTAAACATAAAATGTAAAATACACTGATTATTTGCACTGAGAAACAAAGCAGCCCATGGCAATCCTAACTGCCAGCATTTCTTGCCTGCCAATTTACTTCCATAGTAGCTGGGATAAGGCCTTAGGGAGACAAAACATGACAAGAAACATGGCAAAATATGAAGCCCCTTTTCTTTAGTAGCAACTGCTCTCTTCCCACAGCTGGCAGTGGGGGAGAAGACATGAAGAGACCTGGAAGCTTCTTTGTACCCAGTGTGTAGCTTTGTGATTGATTTCTTCCGTGAGCAGAAATTCCTGTAAGAAATGTAAGAAATTCCTGCTCCAGCAGATTGTTCCTGTCTCAAAGTGTTGAGCTGGCACGTCCTAGAGCCAGTGCACACTCTGGCCCACCCGCAGGTGTATCCGTGTCCTTGGCATGGAGAGCATGGCATAGTCATGAGCAAAAAGGCACATTCACAAGCACACTTTGGGCAGCCAACATAGCCCAAGGACATGTGTCCTTCCCACCTTGTTGGACAAGTTGCTCTCATCCTTTGTTTTTGCAGGCGATTTCAGTCAGAATGCTGAAGGGTTGGATGTTTTTCTTTACTGAGAGGAAAGAAGACTGTGACATAATCACTTGATTAAAAAAGCCCCATATGCCAGGAAGGGCAGAGGGAAGAGAAGCACAGCCTTGACATCTCCCCACCAAGAATGAAAGAGGAAAATGATAGGTCCTTTTTAGGAAAGCTTTGCTACTTGCTTAGGAGTCGCTCCCACTCAGCTGGAGGGTGTTGTGTCATCTTTTGCTCAGCACGGGAAGAAGAAGCCAAAGCATCTACCACAGAAATTTTAGGGCTCACAAGCCCATGTCCATTGAGTTCAGCTTTGGGAACTTCATGTTTGTTGTGCCAGAGGCTCAGTGTGCCTCTCTCTGTATGTGCTACTGGTAAAGGCATTAATTGCAAATTGGTTTTGAGGCTTTTTGGCTTTTACTTTTGTGGAAAAACACCCCTCCTAAAACTTTGGAGAAAGGATGGAAGAAAGGGAAAACTGAATGCCACAGACATTTTTACATCATTATTAAACTATTCTGATGAGAGAGGATCCTGAAAGTTCTCTGATGATTTGAAACATTTTCATTTCTTTGGAAAAGTCTTTGCAGAAGTAGAGTCTATGTTTTTGGCTGGCATTTCCCAACAGCTGTTGCCAGCTTTCCTACAGGTCTGGTAGAAAGTGCATCGACTCTGGTGTGCTGTGAGACTGTGTGTTCCTGTACGTGTGTTTGCTCTGTGACAGTCCCCAGGATTCATTTCAGATTTTAAAAGTGCACAAAGATGAAGGCTGGAGCATCCCACTGCACAAGTGCAAATGGAGACTGCCTTTGTCTGACCCCCTAAGGCCCACCATCTTTGCTAGTAAAGATTCACTGTGCAACTCCCCATTAAAAGTGGCAGTTGGAGGCCAGGAAAAAATCAGTTATCCAGTGTTTGAAATATCCGTTTAGCTGCTGGGAGCCACCATTTGATCTTAAGCAGGATACTTAGATGTGTTCATTTTTAAGTGTCAGGTAGTTCAATGACTTCACTCAGTATTTGCATTTTATGGGGGTACATGTAACCTGAAGAACGAAAGAAAAGTTTGCTATTTCCTGTAAACATTTTTATATAAAAGTGTCACATGAAAGGCTGCTGGATGAAAAAATTACTGTATTGTGGAGTGCCTGGAAAAAATCACTTAGGCATTATTTTAATCCTTGGCAGTAACTATTCCAATGTATACTGTTTGTTTAAGAAATCTAGAACACCGTTCCTGAAATGACTTTCTTACGACTCCGGGTACAGAGCCAAGTGCAGGGAATCTGTGTGCGGGTGAGTAGATAGAGGCTGTCCCCTGTGGGACAGTAAGACCATGTAAGGATGCACAATGATTCTAACCATTTTACCTGGAATTTAATTCAGACCATGCTGGCTTAGCAGTGGCATAAGCCTGTAACCAAAGCAAGAAAACCTAAAGGTCAACAGTCATGAGCTGATTTTCCTTATACCCCAACAATATGCACTGACAGTGAGTTCTCTCTCTTCATCTTCCCAGGCTCTTTAGATTGGTTGAAAGGTGTTAAACATGCCACTCTTCCAGGGCTTTCATCTTTATGGCAACTGTTATACTGCTCTCCTTGTCTAATTATGGTTTTGTCTGGGATAAAACAAAGAAGAGCAGGGAAAGAAAGAACTTGGAAAAGCCTGAGGACACCCACATGAGACAAGTGGAAAACACATTTTGTGGGGACAAGGTGTAAAATCAAACACGTTAGAAATATTCAACAGCAAATTTTGTCCTTTCAAGTGGCAAAAGTATTTTGGTGCTTAATTTTATGTTTAGTCTTGTACCCCACTACAGAAATAAAAGTTTAAAGAGAGATGTCCTGCCTGACAACAGAAACAGATTGAGAACTTCGAGCCTTGATACGTCCCTGGTGGAAAACAGGTGCCAGCAATAAACAAAACCATTCCTTTAATAGGGAAATTGGTGGCACAGGTCACCCTCTACTTTGACAAGTCCTTTTCTCTTGTGTCATTTGTTGGTTTGGCTGTTATCTGTAGAAATGATCAAGGAGACTGATATGTCATTGCAGAGCAGGAGAGAGGTTGCACATGAAGCATGTCTTCTGTGCTGTCTTTAATTTAACCTTCCCTGCTGCTTTTCCAGGCTGGTGGCCTTTCTACACAGAATTAGCTGCAGGCAGTGCCTTCAGAGAAGCCAGGTTAGCGTGACAGCTTGGCTAGAGCAAAAGTCTTGAAAGATTGCAGAACTGAAATGAATAATGAGAACAATGAAAACATTGATGGAGGAAGAATGTTTGATAGTGGTAGATGGAAAACAGTCACATGCAAATAGAGGAAGGCAATGGTAAAAATGTCAGTATAGTGGAGGAGGACACAGGCTTTCAATGTTTAAAAGGACTTTCTTTCTACATGTGACAGTTCTGGATGCGTGAGCTGGTCTCATACAGTTATATAGTTTTCCCAGGAAACCTTTAAGCTATTTTAATGTCACATATCTATTTTTGTGGTGCTTAGGCAGCCTGTTAATGATGGTATCAAGGAAATATGAAGTGGCTGACAAAATGGCCAAACATCATACTACATTGTGTTTGTCAGGACATAACCTGTCCAGATCTGTTTTTAATTCAAGAATATTTAGTTACCAGTTGCTATAGTGAAGACACACAGATTTGAGGAGGAATCAGCCTCTTTCCGACCTCCTAATGCAATTGTTCCCAAGGGAAGAGGGAGAAAATACAGAGAGCCCCTTATTTCAAATATCCCTCTTCTGGGGCAGTCTTCTCCAAGAATTTTAAAGTCATCTCATTTATCTCTATAACCCCAGTTTCACCTTTTTCTTGAATCCTTATTGAGTAATAATGGCTAATTCTTATTTATCATTTCTAATTTGTAGCTCTTTAAGTGCCTTACAATGAATGTCAGCATGGCTCATCTTACAGTAGGAAAGGTGGGGCTCAAAGAGGCAAAATAATCTTGACAACTCTCTGTTCCTATTCATTCTGGGCCCTTTGCTCCACCTGAATGGAGGTTTCTTCTAGGAAATGTTTAGAGGCTGTTTGTCCATTGTATCAGAGGAGTTGGGGAAAAAGCTCCCTCACACCTTCTCTCCTGCTCATCAGAAGCAGCCACCTGATATGTTGCAAATTGTGGTCTCTCTGGAGGCAGCTCAGGTTACATGTTGTCCTCGTAAATTTTCTGATAAAAGTGACACTGACAAAGGTGAAAATGTTTAAGAGGTGAATTGGCCCCCAAGGGATACTTCCTCTGCTGTACTTTCCTTAAATACTGTAAGTAGAATGCTGTGGGACACTTATTTTATGTATGGGAGAAGTTATATGGCTTGAAGTTGTATGCTATTGAATTGTCTGGGTTAAGTAGCATCCACCAATTTAAAGCCTTGTCTTTGCTCTCTGCCTATTTCCAGCATTTAAAGTTTCTTTCTTTTGTTCTTTTTTTGGGGAGTGGGGTGTGTGTGTTCTTCTTTTATTTTTTGTGGGTTTGCTTGCTTTCCTGGTGTGTCCCTGAGCCTTCAGGAGGGATAAGAAGCTTCCTTCCTGCTGCAGGAGTATTATGTCCTGCTGGCTGTGGCCCCCCACACTCGGTGCCTTTGCCCACTGTGTTCAGGGCTTGGCCAAGGTGAGGATGTGTCACTCCCTTGTCAATCCCTTGCCTGAGAAAGTAAAGGAGGAACGACTAGTCCCAGCCATAGAAAAAGCCACAGAGATTTCAGGCCAGGTTATTTATTTTTCTGGTGTTGCATTTTGTGCTGTGCCATTCAGGACAGAGGCAAAGTCACAGAGGCAGGAGGGTGAAAGCAGTTCTACGCTTTTCCCTGTCACAGCAACTTGTCAGGGAATCTCTAATAGCTATTTTTATTCTCACATAGGTTGAGTCAAATCCATTCGTTTCAAAATTACTGCCCTGACATTTGAACCTTTCAGGCAGACTGCTAGTGGCAGCACCTTATTTTTCTGTTGGAAAAGGATTAAAAAAAATCGTTGACATGTAATTAAAGGAACCAGATAGAATGACATCCATTATTGAATAATGAGCTATAAATCCTTTGTTACAAATCACTTTAACGTAGCAATGGTATGGGAGGATTCAGAGAGGATGATGACTTGTTTAGCTTAAGTACTGATCTTGTACATAGACAAAAGCTCATGAGCCTTGTTCCATTAAAGACACACCTTTACAGAGCAGACAAAATCTTGGACCAAAATGGCAAAATGGAGCAGGAAGGAGTGAGCCTCTGTATCAGTAAGACACCAAACACATCATGTGAAAACAGAAAATATCCTTAAAAATCCCCTATTTCTGTTTGCTTGCAGTGCAGTGAGCCCTGTGCAGGCACTGCCCATGTGAATCCCCAGGCCCAGGAAATCCTTGCAGTCCAGGTGCCGGGCAGGCTCCGTGTGGGAGGTGAGCATGGAGTGATACTCTGCATGTCCTCCCTGCTGCACTTGTGCTGGTCTTACAGTGCCAGGTACATAACCCAGGGATATGTAGGATCTGTGACCCATGTGCTACACCTAATCACACTACTGGAAGGAGAGGGAGAAGGAGATTAAACCTTACTTGGCCTTTTTAAACTTGCTGAGTCTCTGTCTGGATGTCTGTGTACAATTTTTTTAAGAATTAGGACTGTAGAGTTCTAGACAGGTGAACTCCATCTTACATCTACTTTTCTGAAGTATCCATCTACAAATGTGTTTTCTGTCTGTATAACTGTTGTCTCTCAGAATTCAAAATATTACTACTACATAGCTTCTAATTGAATACTAAGCTATAATTAATAGTTCTTTTTAATTAAGAGGAAGCTTCAATGGCCTAAGATAGAATATTGAAAGTAATTAATTGTAAATTAAATTAGAAGCCACTTGTTAGGTTTAACAAAACAAAATTAAAATTGAGAAAATGGTTTTATGCTGTAAGGGGTAAGCTTTACATGGGGTAAATAGTTATAATTATAATCTGAATTATCTTTTTATCAGTGCCAAAATATAAAATTTCTCTATTACATGAAACTTAGATAAGTTTTGGAGGCATTTTATGTAATACTATGGGGTTCAGCAGAGATAGGTAGGGGTTGAGACTGAAACAGGATAGAAACAAAATGTAGGTTAGCTGAAATTCTAGGGCAGCTCAGAGATGTTTTAGCAAAGTGTGATTCTACAATGTTTTTAAGGAGAGGAAAAACAAATAAACGTTTTTCTTTTCTGGTAATACAGTCTGCAAAGATTTTGATATCTGTCTTTAGTGGTAACTGAAAGCTGAAGGATTTGGGAAAATTGAGCTGTCTGTGTGGGTAGAATCAGAGGAATGTTCTTTAATGCCACATCCCAGGATTTGAGCTGGTTTCTGTGCAAGATGCATGACACAATCTTTTTTATGCTGTATGTAAGAAAAGACTGGGTCTCTGGTAAAATGATTGTGATGTTCCAAAAGTTCAAAGATTTACTCCATTTAGACCCCCTGCAATTGAGAAAACTTTTGAAATTTTTCTCTCTTACCTCTGGACAAATCCCCTTGCATCCCCCTGAATACAGGCCTGGCCCAGGCTCTCTTGCTTTGACTCATTCCTGATCTGAATCAGCTCCCACTCAAGCTCCTGTATTGCTTGAAGAATCTCTGTCTGTCTGGTCTGACAGGTTGCTGCTGCCACATATCAGGCATTCTCAGGGACTCTCCTCAGGATTAGAAAGGTACAAAACCTATCCAGTGCCTCTGCCTGTGAGGAAGCCCATCAGCAAGCAAGACTTGGAGACAATTCAGTTAAACATTACTGAGTCAGCTGAGACACACCTGTGTGTTTCACAGAACGTCAGCAAAGGGATCCCTCCACACCTTTTGGTAAAGAAGTGGCTGGGTGATTTTACAATGATATATATCCAGGTGGACCTGTCTCTGGAAAATGTAATTTGATTTATGCTGTTGAGAAAAGTCGGTTTCCAAATAGTTTTATCAGTGTATTCATAATTCTATGGTAAGTGTAACCCCTGACATAATCTACCTACTCTCCTTCTTAGATCTTATTTTTACAGGTACATTGGAGACCAAGAAATTAGAGCCTAACTCAACAAACTAGGACAGAGCACAATGCAGTGAGCTAGTGTCACAGAATATTTGAGCATCCCACATGTCCTGGGGACAGATCAGTACAAAGCTGGTTAGAGAAGCTGTTATGTGCCTCAGCTGTTGCAGTATGTGTCAACTCATGCAAGAGGCAAAGGAAAGCAGCTAAAATGTAAAAGAATTAGTTAACTTGTAGAAACTATTTCTGGAAGAGTCAAATAGTAAGAACTTTTACTACAATCTTGTTTTAATACTTGACCTTAAATTAAAAATGCACTTTCTTTTACACATCTTTTTTATATAGGCATGTAGTTTCCAGCTGAAATATTTTTATATTTGATGCCACCTCTTAATGGGAACAGGTTTTCTTCTATAATGAGAGCCAGGTAAAAATGTCTAAAATAGCGCCTTTATTAGTGCTTCATCACTTAAAACAATGATCAGTAGCTTCATGTACTTCTTGGAATTGCATATGATGTGCCCATGCTAGTACTGCAAATATCTTGGGTAGTGTAGATAAAGAAGTGTGTCACCAATGAAGTACATTAGACAGTTGGGTTCTGACATTAAGCTGTTTCAGTTTAATTTTGTTATCTGGTCAGTTGTACTATTCTGATGGGACTGGAGAAGATATGGTAACAGGAAGAGGGTGATATGAGAAAACCTCATGTGCTATGTTATATTGAGTGGGTCAAATGCATGGTGTTGTTTATAGATAAAGAAGTCCGTTCCTGTTGGTTAGCAGTTACTTTTATTGTGGAGCAGAGGAAAAGATAGTGCTGCTTCATCCCTGTTTCAATCCAGTAGAAGTCCATTCCTCATCTAAGCTTTAGTGATTGTTTATTCAATGTGACATGATGTCTTTGGGAAGAGTGACATAAAAGAGAGGAAATGACGTTTGGAGGGGAAAAATGCCACTTGACCTCATGGGTTTGTCCTCCCTTAAGTTTTTCTTAACCCCCACTTTTCTGTGTTGTCACTAGATCCTTTAATCCCTTCTCTCTCCATAAAAGTGCCAAGATGTCTCCAAGCCACTTAGACTGCAGTGCTTGTTTCCATGTTCTTACTTGGCAACTAATTCCATGAGTTCATCATTCTGACCCTGAGTGAAATAGTTTGAATTTCCGCTATACACAATTATTTTGGGTTATGACTTCTGACTTTTGAACCCCTCACCAGAATGCACCATTTAAATCTCTTCATCAGCTCTGAGTGCTGTCACTGGGTCAGCTCAGTGTCAATATTCTTCTAGCAGCATTATGCTAGTCAGAATTTCTTCCTACGTCTTCTCTTGGAACAACTGCAGCAAAATCTGGAATCTTCTGTTCAGAAGGCATGATCCTTTCACTATTATTCATGTTCTCCAGGAGTCATGGGATTGTTTACAGCATATGAGACAGTGAGGTGCTGTATGAAAAGTAAGCTGGACTCAATAACTAATAGTCCTTGTTGTGTATTTCATGCTCTCTGCAACTGTGCTGGGCTGCATCCTGGTCTCATCTGCAGCAATACTAGTAAGCAGCATAAGCAATTTTAGCACATGATCTGAGTGCAAAAAGAGGTATAACCTCAGAAAGCTGATCTGCTGTTGTTCCTCTGTGTTGTAAAAATATTCTATATGCATTTTGTTTTCAGTTTTTAAAACATCTCCAGTTTAAAAAAAAGAATTAAAATATAGCAGATATTAAATACCTAGTCACTGCACGTTGATATAGATCATCTAATTTATCTTATTCTTTTTTTCACAAATTCTGCTCTGTAGCTGTAGGAAGTAATATGATATTAAAGAGTGATTTTCCTTCCAGTTGCTTCAGCCATTTATTGTATTGATATTGTCAAGTACTCCTGTAAAATAAACTCACAGCCCAGACCTGCTTAATTCAGCCAAATGCTGATCTGCCAGTATATATCTTTAGTGAAGCCTGATTTGGTGGAAAGGAGTTCAATTGAGGGTGCAAAATGGACCTACGGATGGATTCCCAGATGGAACTGTTTTGAAGTCTGTGTAAAAGCTGATAATAATCTCCTAAAATGCACTCTAAGCCAAAAAAGAGCAGAAAAGGACTTACACCACTAAAGTGGTATTTACTATTTTTTATTTCCTTCCTTAGCTTACTATCAGCCATGGGAATTTACAAGCTTTCCAACAAGACTGAAGAAGTCCAGGAAACCACAATGACAGATCCACTTGAAACAACCATTTCATGTGAGTGTGTTGAGAAAATACAAAATATTTTTTATCAGTGTCTGAAGATGTCTATTAGAAACATCACTAATACTACAAAGTTCAGTGCAATAAAAGGAGTGTTTCTCATGCACAGCTGGCAGACATTTGTTGGCATCAGTATTTTTTTATGTGAAGGCCACTGTAAGCAATCCAGTTCTCCCAGAAATGAGTCTAAGATTACAAATTTTGGGCACATTCTTCAAGAGATTTGTTTTTCTCTTTAAACATTAATTTATAAACAAGATAATCTGCTAAGAAAAATCTCAATGTTTTTGTGAGTTTTTTTGACTATGCAAAAGTCAATAAACATGTAAAAAGTTTGACTGTGTGAACAACATAAATTGTTGATCATTATAAGAAAAAAACCTCTCTTGTTCTGGATTTGTTTGGCTTGAAAATTCTTTTTTCTATTTTGGCCAGAAATAAGAGGTAGTATGAGGAAGGAAGTCTTTTTAGAAGTATGTAGGTAGCCATCAACCAGAACCAGAAAGTGCAGAGGCACAGAAAAAATGAACAGGGATAAAAAAAAGGTAAGAAATTCCTTGCAGACCTCGAATAGAATAGAATAGAATAGAATAGAGCAGAATATGCTGAGTTGGAAGGGATCCATGAGAATCATTGAGCCCAACACCTGGCCCTGCAGAGACACCCTGAGAATCACACCATGTGCCTGAGAGCGTTGTCCAAATGCTTTGTGAACTTAGACAGGCTTGGTGCTGTGCCCACTTCCCTGGGGAGCCTGTTCAGTGCCCAATCACCGTCTGGGTGAAAAACTTTCTCCTGATATACAACCTAAACCTGCCCCAGCTCAGCTTCATGCCATTTCCTCGAGTTCTGTCACTGGTCACAAGAGTGACTGCAATGAGGTCTCCCCTCAGTCTCCTCTTCTCCAGCTGAACAGACCAAGTGCCCTCAGCCGCTCCTCACACGGCCTCCCCTCAAGCCCTTCACCATCTTCATTGCCCTCCTTTGGACACTCCTAAGAGCTTATTATCTTTTTTATATTGTAGTGACCAAAACTGCCACAATATTCAAGGTGAGGCCACCCCACTGCAGAGGCAGAGTGGGACAATCCCCTCCCTCACCTGGCTGGCGATGCTTTGCTTGATGCCCCCAGGACATGGTTGGCCCTCCTGACTGCCACATTCAACTTGCCATGGACCAGGACCCCCAGGTCCCTTTCCTGGCACTGCTTTCCAGCATCTCATTCCCCAGTCCATCCGTACATCCAGGGTAGCCCCATTCCAGGTGCAGAATTCAGCACTTTCCCTTTTTGAACTTCACATGGTTGGTGATTGCCCAGCCCTCTAATTTGTCAAGGTCTCTCTGCAGTGCTGTTGAGGGAATCAACAGCTCCTTCCAGTTTAGTGTTGTCAGCAAGCTTACTTGGTATTCCTTGAGTCCTGCGTCCAGGTTGTTAATGAAGATGTTGAAGAGCACAGGGGCCTAAGATGGAGCCCTGTGGAACCCCACTAGTGACAGGTTGCCAGCCTGATGTCACCCCATTTACTATAACTCTTTATGCCCAACCTGTGAGAGAGTTGCTCACTCATCACAATAACATGGTTATCCAGCTGTGGGCTGGACATTTTATCCAAAAGGATACTGTGAAAGACAGTATCAAAAGCTTTGCGAAGTCCAAAAAGGTTACATCTACTGACTTTCTTAGACCAACTAGGTGGGCTACCCTGTCATAGAAGGAAATCAGGTTTGACAAGCAGGACTTCCTCATGTGTGACCAATGACTGCGTTGTCCACCAGGTGTTTTTAATACCTCCCAGAATAATCTTCTCCATAACTTTGCCAGGTGCTGAAGTGAGACTGACAGGCCTGTAGTTTCTGGGGTCCTCCTTCTTGCCCTTCTTGAAAATCGGGACAACATTTACCAGCTTCCAGTCAGCTGGGACCTCTCTGGATCCCCAAGACTGCTCAAAAATCATTTAGAGAGGCTTTGCAATCATATTATCCAGCTCTTTGAGGATTCTTGGATGAATTCCATCATGCCCCATAGGGATCCAGCTGGAGCAGCAGATCCTGCACAAGTTCTGGGTCAACTGGGAGTTGATCACTCTCTCAGTCATGGTCCTCCAGCTCAGGGCACTGAGACCCCCTTGGTCCATCATCCGTGTTGAAGACAGAGGCAAAGAAAGCATTAAACATCTCTGCCTTGTCTCTGTCCCTGTTTGTGAGGTGACCATCCTCATCCTGGAATGGGACGATATTTCTATATTGCCTATTGCCATTAGTGTATTTGGAAAAGCTCTTTTTATTATCCCCCACGTTTCTGGCCAGCTTCAACTCCAGCTGAGCTTTGGCCACATAAATTTTCTCCCTACAGTGGCAAACAGCATCTCTGAAGTCTTCCCGTGTCACTTGACCTTGCTTCCATTGGGCACACACTTTCCTTTTTCAATAATCCAGTGTATCTCATCTTTGTATTATAAACTTGCTGATTCTCCTGACAGTGACATTTCTGCTACTTCTTGATTCTACAGGAAGTGTTCAGAGCCTGGCTTGGAGAAAGAGTGTGGTATTCAGTGCCCTTTTGTGTAACTTCCACTGCACTGTAACGTGGTCTCATCCAGTGACGGAAGTGCTGGCCTCAGATGGTTTGGGTGTTACTGAGAGCACAACATACTTGAGGCACTCAACTGCCACATTTCTGATGGGTTGTGGTGAGCTGGGAAGAGAGAAACAGACATGGTGTGTGAAGAGGCCTCACAGTGATGTGTGAAAGGACTTGGCTGTACAGTCTTGTGCACGTGCACCCATCACCTAACCAGGTGGTTGGCTAGAAATACCTCAGAAAAAACTGCCCATGTCAACCTCCAAAGTTTTCTGCTCCAGAGACCTACCTCACAGTATTTCTCCACCTACACCAGAAACTCAAAGCTCTTCTCTGCCCCATTCCCACTGTCCATCTTCCCGCAACTCTTCTCATCCTGGTGGGCCAGGGAGGGAGTGGAGTACACTGTGTCCTGCTCTGGGCTCAGAGCCAGCTCAGAAAAACAATTTGTGCACCTATTGAGACTGGGCAGTAGAGGAATTCTGGGCAAGCAAAATCATCCTCTCCTTTCAATTTCTATACGAAATTCTGGGGCAGAAAACCTTTCAGTGTGGCAGTTCGGTGCAGAGATGTAATCAGCGTCTTTATTTGTCCCACAAACTATTATTATGGGTTGAGATGGAGAAAGATGTTTGTCAGAGCGATTCTCAGATCCCAAGCTGAGCTTTCAAAGCAAGCAAAGTAAAATAGATTGAGCACAATTTATGTGTAAATCAGTAAGATACAAGCAGTGTGAAATCTCAAGTGTAACACTAGTGGGAATAACCAAACTACTGTAGTTAGTGAGGTACTGCTGTATATCTGAGCATGTGGATTTTAGATTGCTTTTGGAAAATACTCTGTCAGCTATGCTATACTTTTTTTTTCCCCCATGGTTTGCTGAGTCCTCTGCTTAGTCTACTTTAGGTCTCATAAATGGAAGTTTCTTTGACTGCTACCTGCAGATTATAACAGTATCACATGAAGCCAACATATGGACAGTGATGTTTTTTGTAGAGCTTCATCCCAAGTATGTTTTTTGGAGTAGAGCTTCATTTAGAACAAGTTTTTGGTGCAAACGAAGGCATATGGGCCCACACTCTCTAAACCATGAGCTGGCTCTTCCAAGAGGCTTTTTTTGTTGGATTCCACAGCATGGTTTGTAGTATGCTCACCACCAGGAGCTATTAATTTAATAGGATTGAGATTGTTTCCCATAACACAGTGCTCCACTGCTTCCTTGTAAAAAATAATCATGTGGCTTTTTTTGTAGGTTACATGCAGTCCTCAGGATTTTGTGATTTCATTGGAAGATGCCTACAATTATCAACTAACTTCAGGTTTAATTAGCTGATTATCTTGTCTCGTAACTCTGCCTACCCTTTAAAGTTTCAGGTTTTTTTTCCCAAATATTTCCCAGAGTGTCATTTTGTACTTATTTAAATTTTGTGGATGCTTGGTGGTGAATTCTTCTTGGTTTTGAATCTAGTCCAAATAACTATGCCTATATAGAACCTAGTTTGCCCTGTATAAAAGATTGTACTGGCACCAATGTAAAGCAAGGAAATGGCTTGCAGGCCACAGCATAATAAATTAATCAGATTTAGTCATCCTCCTGGGACGCAGATGAGTCAACTCAGGTCAAGACACTTCTGGGAAAACTAGATAGCTGGTAAATGTATTACCAGCTGACTATCAAAGTCCCTGTGCCATACCAGGAAATATCCCTGCCTTGGGCAATGCTTCCCTTCCTGCAATGACAGAAGCAAACCCCATGTTTAACAACTTTTTCTCCTTTTTCTATTCCTTGCAACTAGTTCTGGCAAGCCAAACAATTTTTTTCTCCATGCCATTCTCTGTATTTGTGGGCTAACAACATAGCTTTTTACTAGATGCAGTACTACTCCCAATGTAATATGCAGCCTTTTTATCTTCTAGTAGACAAGAGGCAGAGCTACCTCATGATTTTTAAAAATTTGTTTATTTAATCATCGTTTCCTCTTTTCTGAAATGGGGTCTAGATTGTCATTTCAGAATAAAGCAGGAACATCTCCTTTCACTGCACCACATTCTACTATGATATGCAGAATTAAAGACTGTGCTCCCACCTGAGTAAAGATTATATAGTTTGTTGCATAATGGGATGTGAAACCAAACCACCACCATCTGTTCTCATCAATATCTCTTCCTTTTCATAGTGGTATTTGAGGGGACACTCAAAATTCCCTGTTGGGGCTGAGCACTGATGCCTCAAGGTATAGATGTTTCTTAATCTGAAGCAGCTCCTATTAATCTTAACAGCTTCTTTTTATTTTGATAGGCAGAGCTGATCAGCAGATCCACAATCATTTTATTTTGTTTTTATAAGTAACTACTCCCCAAATAAAACATAAACTGTTTCTATCTTAGACTTTTTAATATCATCTTATTTTAGATGTCTCTGGATATGCCACAAACAGGGATGGCCATGACCTCACCAGGATGAATTTAGTAAGGAGTCTGTTAGTTACTTCTTCTTCCCTTCCATCTGCCTGTGCCTATCAGCACTTCCCAGTAGCACTTGTCAGCCAGGACCTGTTGGACATCACAGGTGGATCCAGGTCTGATCTAATGATTTACTTCCATCATTTATGCCCTTGAAGCTTTGGATAGTAACCTCATTCCAATGTGTTCTCTTTATCTCATGTGTACCTGTGTGTCCGAGGTGTAGCATCATCCAGAGATTTGGGATGAATGGAGTTGGTGGGAGGGGAACTGTCTGGAAATGTTCCAGTGATGCCAAGGTCTACAAACACAGATCTGTTGAGGCTGAAATGTTTGGCATTACATGCATTTTTGCTGAATTACTACAGCTTTGCTAGAGAATATAATCTCGCATCTGGCAGATGGCTGTCTTGGGAACGTGATCTCAATGCCTCTTGGAGTCTCGGATCTCAGGCTGACCAATAGTGGCTTGCCCTGCATCAAGAGACCTTGAGAATTCCACAGAGGGGCAGCCCACCCAGGCAATGTGCTCTGGAAGGGATTCCTTGTGTTTGGTGCTGTTTCCAGCTTTGGAGCTGTAGATTTCAGGGATTGCAGACACTCAGCCTCACATGAGTACATTCTTTGGCAACACCCTGAACAGTGCCTAAACAAGGAAGTGAACACATTTCTATTCCTACAGTGTGTTACCTTCTTTGTGTTTGCTTCTTCAAGTTCCACCAGGAGAGACATTTATATAAAGAGTAACTGTGACTTGGAATTTTACCAGTGAATATTTCAGAATTTGTGTTCTGTGAACCATACTAGTCCTAAAGTTTGCTTTTGAATTAAAGGCTTGTTTAACCTACTAACACAATGTGAGTGCACCCATCTTCTCTTACAGTGAAGAAGTTGCAGCTGAAGACACATATCCCACAATCATTTGGACTTTTTTGCTGTTTGAGATGTTCACCTATATGGTCTTTCATGATAAATCTGAGAATTTTGCAATGCGTGGACAACTTGCAGACATGGAAAAAAATCATCAAATAATTTAGTTAGATCCAGTCTGTACATGCCAGTGATGTTCAGCTAATAAATAACTTAGTGCAAATAGATAAAGTTATCTACAAAGCAATATATTTGTATATATAGCCCCTCATTGCTGTTTTGATCACTTATCTACCTTGGCCAGAACTGCACTTGAATTTGTTTCAGAAGAGAAAAAAAGGCTTTATGGCAAAAGAGTTTGATTATTTCACTCTGGTAGACATCATGAAGGATTTGATATTGCTGGATCAGATAAGTGTGATTCTTAGGTTTTTTTGACTAATCTTTTTGAATGTCAATATTTAGAGAGCTTGGTGATGGGTATTTAACAAACCTTAAGGTAACATGTATGTCCTGTGGCCTGTACAAGGTTCTGTTTCCTAAACTGGATGGGATTCCAAGCCTTTAGACAGATAAATCATGTACATGGCTCCTGGGAGATTCAGATGTTAAACTGATTGTCTCCTGATGATAAAGCTCAGTTAAGTATCCCTTAAAGATTTTAAAATGTAGGCCTCAGTCCTACAGTATAATGCACATCGATTCACTGGCTTCAGCTACGGATTTACTTGGAAACAGGTGTCCTCTAGCATGTGACACATGGCGGGATTGAAACAGATTCTCCCATATTTTGGTTGTTGCGAAGCTTTTACCTGAGAGTATGGAAAACTCTCAGGCATAAAATCCCAGTGGTCTTCTGAAATTTAATCTGACCGGTACTTTTTTCTGGCTGAAGAGATTATTGGGGTTTTTCTATTGCTGCAGTTGTGAATGGGACTTCAGATGTAGAGACAATAATGTCAATGACACAGAGTATATGCCTGAAATTGAAATGCTGAAATGCTGTCTTGGTCCTGTGAATTTTAATTTGTAACATGGATCTGAACTCTGTTAAAAATCCAGGTAGAAGTATCCTTCTGGCTTCACACATCTCTCCTGGACTCATTTCTTGCAAACAGAACTGCTCTCTCAGAAGCCCCTTCCACAGAGAACTGTGTAGGATTAGGACTGTAAGCAAGCTGTGACAGAAATGCCAGCTGTGACATAGGATTCCATGTCAGTGCTGTGGGAAGATGGCAAAAGAGCCTAGTTCCTGTGCAGTACTTCTCATTCATAGATTTTTTGAGTGTCATTTTACAGCAATATCCCAAGGTTACTCAGCAGATAAGTGACACAGCTGGAAATGAAGTCCAGGTGTCCTGAGCCCTCGTCCACTGCTCCATCCATCCCGCCTCCAAAGAAGCAATGTTTGCAAAGAGCTGTAGGAAATGCCCGATTTGCCTTGTGTTTCACCCCGGCAATGGAATGCTAGGTCAGCAGTATTTGTTTTCTTATCTTGATCCCCCTAATTTTTACTTTTTAGAGAGTTCTGTCTGTAACAGAGCTTCTTGCAAACTCAAAACATGTTGCTGGTAGAGCTTGAAAAATTTCTTTCAAGAAATTCAAATCTCTTTACGCTTGTAAAATGATGATTCCCCAACTTTGCCTGTAGACCTTGGAAAATGGTAATGGGAGGAAGTGATCTCCTGATCTCCAGCTGTGGTTCTGTGTGCTGCTCTGATCCCACCGATGACTGGATTTGAGAGTTAAGCACGGCTGGTCCTGCCTCTGCCCTGTGTCGGATTTCACCCTTCTGCCCTTGCTCTGAAGGTAATGGGTTTAGATACGAAATACCCATACGAAACAGACTGTTTCTTGGTCAGGAGCTGAACAGATTGCTGTATTTAAAAGCCCCACCACCCATTGCTACAAATCTATTAAACATCTCCAGTTAGCCATACAGCCTCCTGCTTCAGCAGCTGAGCATGTAAATTCCTGTGACCAAATAACTGCACAGTTAACTGCTTTCACATGTGCTCCCACCGTGCCCATCTCAAAAGGTGAAATCCTAGCCCGGCTCTGCCCCGTGGGCAGCTGGACGGTGACCAGGACAGGGCGGTTTGGGAGGCTGGACGGGGCACCCTGCAGCCTTACCCTGTACGGCTCCCTGGGCACGGGGCAGAGGCAGCCTGGGTGACAGTGACAGTGGGACCTCTGGCTGTCCCTTCTGCTCCTCTCCCCTCGCACTGTAAGAGCCAGAGGCTGCCGTGGGAGCCCAGATGCTGCCGGGCTTTCCCAGGACCTGATCCTGATGGAGTTCGGGCAGCGGAGCTCATGGTGGCTCCCCCGGCATTGCCTCCTGTGCCCTGGGGTGCTCCTCCCCACACTTATGGGAGGGGAAACTGCTTTTATTTTTCTACCTCCGGGGCCGCGGGCAGGTTTTGTTCCGAGCGGAACAACGCTCTGAGAGGGCAAGGAGCTTCCCCCGGCTGCCCCTGCCCGGGCTGGCACGAAGGGGCCCGGGGTGCCCGTGAGGGACCGGCCGCGCTGGGGGCAGAAGAGCCGCGTCCGCCGGGCCGGGACCCCGCGGCTGAGGCGGGGCCGCGGCGGCTCGGGAGGGTGTTTGCCTTGGCCTCGGCAGCGAGCGGGCCGCTGGCCGCCGGCCAGCCGGGGATATTTCCTTTCGGCCTTGTTCGCAGAGGCATTCAGGAAAACAATTGAGAGCGATGAGGGCTTTCCCGTTCCGGCAGCGTGCGGCTCCGGCCAGCGCAGCCCGGCCTGGGGACCTGCTGCCGGGGGCTGGGGCTGGGGGAGAGGCGGTGTTGAGCGAAGTGCTTTGAAATAAAAAAATCCCCCCACCCTGTCGGTGCAATGGGTATAAAAACTGCTCAAGAAGCAGGCCTTAGGTTGCCCAAGATGCCAGCGATGCCGAGGAAATCATATGGAACATAGACCAATAAGGACAGAAATGCTCGAATTTCAGCCGTTTGCATCACCTGGGGCACGGCAGCAATTAAACGTGAGCACAGGGAAAACTTGGCAAGTCTCTACCTCCTTGTACATGTACAACCACAGCGATTGTAAAGGAGCCAGGCAGGTGCTGGGAATGCCCCCTTACAGCTCAGGGAAGCTCTGAGACAAGGTCTGTCCTGAGTTTCCTCTTAAATCTGAGCTTGTGGTCTGACGGGGCAAGGACATGTGCAAGGACATGATGCCAGGGTAATTCCACGTGGGCCAGGACAGGCTCCAGAGGGGTTTGTCAGCTCCTGCTGATGTCACTTAGGGAGAAGTGCCCACCTTGACTGACTACAGCCCAGAGAAGCTGTGTGGCCGGGACAGAAGCAGCTGCCAGGGCTGGTATATAATGGTAAAAGCCGGGTCAGAAACCTTGTCTGCAGCGTCTGGTGGCCTCTTGCTGCCTCCCCATACCACGGCTTGTTCGTGCTGTCTTGCTCTGGGGAAATAGCTGCATGTTGGGTGAAGCCTTGCATGTGCTGATGCGACACTGTCAATACTGCAGCTCGAGTTCTTCACTTTAGGGATAAAATTTAAAGGTGTTTGTTTCTGTGTTCAGAAGGCAGGAATGCTAAAACTGTAACGTTGAATTGTTAAGTGGTGTCTCTCATTGAAGCCTGTTAGGGTTGGGTTGTGCACAAATGACCATTGTTACTGGAATAAGCTTTTTCTTTTCAACTAATGATTACCTGACATCTTACTACAGGAATTTGTATTGGAAGAACTATAGCCTTAAGGGCAGGTGCAGTGATTATATGGGAGCATCCCAGTGTAGTTGACAAGGCCTTTGGCATATTGCAGCCTAAATAAATTTTTATTTTTATTTTAATGACATTTGAAAAGCACTTGAATTATTTTGAAATGAGTTTCTTTCAAAATATATTCTAAATGTCTGGGGTTTGTTTCCTTTTTATATACAACCCAAATTCAGCTGTTCTTTTTAACATGAATAGTTTAATTATACTGTTTCGTGTTTCAAGACTATTCTGGTAGGGGAGAGGCTTGAAAATTATCCTGGAAAAGTCATCAACAAATGATCTCAAGAGCACAAGCTGCAATTTTCAGGTGCACTTTTTTTCTTCCACATCAGAGGGAAGTCACAGATATATGTTACCTCAACCTAAAAAATGGCACATTTCTTGTTGCTGTTTGGACTGGAGAGGGATGCACTGCTTGTTTGTCTTTAGGGCTGAACAGTTGTATCTCACATCTAGCAATACCAACAGGGAGTTTTAAAAAGCAGTCTACCCTGAGTGTCACACCTTTTCATGCTTGAAGAAACACTAGGAACTCTGTTTCAGTTCCAGTGAGTTTGTAATGTTCCTTTATCTCTGTGAGGTCTTATGTTTTTCTAAAAATTGTGGCAGCCCATGAAATTAACTTCGTTTTGGAATTACAAACTCTGAATTCAAATTTTATCACTTTGTGGAGCTTAACAGAGCACTAGGTTTGTGATTTTATTCACAAAGCTATGGATCATTGCAAATTGCTTCCTACTATTTGACAGCTTCCTTTTTAGAAATTTCAACACTCCAGCTATCTGCCTTCAGCAGTATATGATTCTAATCACTGATATGATTTCATAATCCTCCTTTAATTCAGCAAACATTCCAGATTATCAGTATGCGATTTGTATTTTGGGAGGGCACAGTGCTGCAAAATTTTCCTGTTGTCAGGCTTTTGGGTTTTGTAGCTGAAAGGTGCATATTGTTAACCAGGAGTAATTTCTTAGATGTAGTTTATAAATATGTGTAACTATTTTGGGTTGTAGAGATGACATTCCCTTCAATGAATGTAAGACATAAAGCTGCAGAGTTTAAAGCCAAATTCAGCAGGAAGAAAGAAAATTACTTCCATATATCTTCTGTATGTCATTAAATGGAAAATGAGATAATTCTTCCATACATCCGAAAACCAAATAAAAAGGTCTATTCTCCTCTCAGTTTCTGTGTATAAACCCAGCTAATTTTTGTGGCAGTTATGCACATTGATGGGAGAAAAGATGCCTCAAGTAGGATGATACGGTATACATATATTACTAAATAGAATACTCATTTTACTTAGGATAATCCGTCTTTGTTCCAGATATATGTAGGCATTCTTCTTAAAGCAAGTGTTTTAGTTGTCAGGATGACTTGATACATTTGTTCTTTGATGTCAAATTCAGTTGCATCATTGTGGAATGGTTGCTACAGAAACCCTAGCCCAGTTTTTAAATGTATTGAGTTCTCTTCTTATTACTTAGAAAAGCTGGATTTGATTTCTTTCCTGTAAAAAAGTTCGTAATAAAAGGGGTGAAACCTCTGAAACTGTAGCAATAAGCGTGGAAAAAGTACCCAGATAGTGAGATCAGAGACAATAAGGAAAAAAGCAATTTAGAGTCCAACAAAGTATATCTCTTGATAAAATGCTCCCCGTTGTAATTGAAACCAGAGCTAAATTAGATCAATACCAAAATATTAAAGTGTGCCAAACCTGTTTTCTGTAGGCTTTGCTATAATTGGATTCTGATGCAAGAGATAGCTTAAGTAGGCAAAGTCTGTTGACTCAAGACCATGATTATTCATAGAAAAAGAGCTTCCTGCAAAGGTATACACTGCATTTATCCGGTGTTTCTTGAAGAATTAATACATTTCTATCCTTCTCTTCCATGCTGATGCATTTGAAGTCTGTATCTTGCCTACAGTAAATCTCTGTCTTGCTTAACAAGAAACTATTTCACTGTATAAGCGAGGCATATTGACAACAGATTTAACCCAGACAACTCAGCTTTATTCAATCAGAAGAATGCTGGCCTGGTTTCAGGTTTCTGGGATACAGGCACAAATGGACATGCCCCAAGTAGAATCCATTTGTTTTCCCATGAATGCACCTAGTAGGAGGTCAAATAAAAATAAATATTTTGGCTCTTCAGAGCAAGATAGATTTCTGAAGTATTTGTGATTCAGAGTGGAAATGTGATTACAACAAGCAGAGGTAGCATCTGAAATATGTTCTATTGAGAGTGAAAAAAAGCATTGTTTTCTCTCTCTGTCTGTGTTTTAAGCTGTGGTTATTCCTTGTCTTCACTAATCAGATTTATGAGAATAACTACATATATCTTAATGCTGTTCTCCTCTTTGTAGAAGCTCAGGAGTTAAGGAAAAATAGTCATTTTTGTAGTATTTTAGGATTTTTTTTTTAAATGTAGGTATAACTTATGCAAAGAAGTAGTTTATTGACTTCCCCTGTGATAGTAAGAATAAATCAATTTAGATCCAGAATACGAGGGGCCCCAGATTCTCTGTGGAGTTCCACCAAACAATGGAATAAATTGTGCAAGGGCAATTTGTCCCTAATGTTTTTGGCTATTTGATTTTGTTGAGGTTTTGCCCGTATTATTTAGGTATTCACTGTAATTTATACTGCCGTGTAAAAAAACCCTGCATATTTGCCTGCAGGGGAGTGAGTGCTCACTGAAACAGTCCTTTGAACATAATAAAAAAGAAATCCCCAGGTAATAAAAAAAAATTCCTGGCTTTTATGAATAATGCATTTGTGGAACGGGGGGGAGAGGAAGTGCTTTTTAGATTTATTCCCCCCTCTGCCCCCCACTCAACCTGTTGGCAGAAATAAGCTCAAGGTTGGGAGTGGGTTCCCACATTGTGAGTATGCTCTGAGGCACTTTTTTCAAGGTCCTGGTTTAAATGCTGCAACATAACCAGACACTAAATACTGGTAATTCTGATTTATTTGTTTGTTTGTTTTTAAAGTCTGTGGGTGTCTTCCCCTGTGTATTGACCATCTGGTTGTGGGTTAGGCTGTTTGGGATATGCCTGGCATGCTGAAAAGCAACACAAAATTGCAAAGTGATTGGAGGCCCATTGAGGATGGTTTGTTTGGGGTCCTCAGTGAGCTTTGACAGAGAGCAGGTGTTGTGGTGATAAATTCAGAATGGGGTTGAGGATTTTTCTCTTCAGCTGGTAAATGTGTGGGAAATGCTGGAGGCGCGCTGTAAAAATAAATGATTCTTATGCAGGAGATACTGAAATGGAAACACTTTTGTGTCACAATCTTAATGGGAAAGCTGTTGGGAGATTTTAATGGATTTCACCCCATAGCAGTGGTTTGGGTTCGGTGTAGGAAGATCCAAACTCAGAGCTAAATTATGGCTGTTGAGCCTAAGCGAGACTTAAAAATGGAGTTTCAGCAGCGTTCCCACAAACAAGTGTCCCAGTCATGAACAATGCCACGATACCTGTCACTGTATCTTTGTTCTTTGGAAAAAAGCTGACAGTTTCCAGTCTGAGGACACTGGAGGAAATTCCATAATGTGTGTGAGGGGTGTACATCAGGCAGCAGAGAATCAGTTCTCTTAGGGTTCTGTTTCTAAGAGTTTCAGCGGATGTGGTGCTCTTACAGCCAGTTAAACTTTGAATAATCCTTTTAGGAATAAAATATATTTTCTGTGACTATGATTGTGCCAAATCATTTTAAGTTGCCAAAAAGCTGCTTTGGAAGGGCTTGAGGAAACCACAGCTGGGAATTGTGTCACAGATATAAAATGAGATTTATTTACTCTTCTACATCCAACACTGAAATAATAAGGAAGTCAGGAACAGATGAAAGAAACACTTGCTTTTTACAGATTTTTTTAAAATTTAATTTACTTTTTATAGAGTTTCTGTAGCAAATCTGCATTTTCAACAGGGACTTAACGCTCTTCTTGCTGAGGTCATTGGCCAAATGAATACTAGAAATGAGTTTAGTGATGCATTTTATGTTTTGGGGGTAGGGAGTAGAGTGCATGTGCTTCACGCCTCAGCAGCGTCTTGAGGATTTCAAAGCAGTGTGTTGAGTTTGCAGAGTCTGTTTCCAAGCCCATATTCACTGATGCTCTTCTCTGCATGTTTGCTTTGCCTGTGGACCCTACTTGTCTTGTTGCTTGACATCAGAATTCAAGTGGTGCCCATGGACTGACCCATACTTCCACAAATAATGCATTTTATCTCTTTGATTTTTAAATGCTTTAAAATGCTTCTGTATTTAGTGGGTTGCAAGTATCCTTGCTTGTGCTAGGAATGGTTGGGGACTGCTTCTATTTCAACCTTCTTTCTTGGACAGTATGTGGGAACTGCAGTCATATAGAAAACTTGCAGGCTTTGCTTGGACATACGTACCAAATATAGACCCACTCCTGCAGATCTGTCTCCATGAATCCTCATTTTTTTCAGGGTAAATAAAAAAGAAAGAGAACTGCTGATGATAATTCTTCCAAAGTCTTTACTTTTTGGTGTTACTTGTATTTGCATAAGTGACCAAATTACAGAGTGAGGAGTGTATAGTATGCTCTCTTCTGCTTTTCCTTATCTAATTTACTGAGAGATACATTTAGTAAAAATCTGTCTTCTATCCTGGTGCAGGCAGGAACTTTCATGTATCAGAGATAAGTACTATTGTCATAATGTCAGTGTATGAAAATACAATACAGCTGAGTACATGTATGTGTGTGTACATCCCATCTCATTGTAGTCGTGCTTCTAAAAGTATTAGACTAATAAATTTTGTGTTCTATTGATATGAATTATTTATTAAAATGCTCTTGCTTAGCATCAAATGAAGCATATTAGAATGCAATGAATTTTTTTCCACAAATGAGTGCCCATTAAAAAATAGCACTTAATTTATTTTTGAGTAACTGCTTTAAGCATTGGACAGGTATCTACTTTGTAAGCAGCAACTGGCAAGGGAGTAAAAAATGAGGCAGAGCAGAGACAAGCAGAAACTGCTAATTGTTACAGGTTCCATTCCACTGGCAAAGGAGTATAGAGAGCAGTTTTTTACTGGAATGTAGATAGCAGTAGGATGGTAATGAAACTGGGATATGAGAAAAGGTATTTTAAACAATGAAGACATTTTTAAGGTTTCCTTAAGAAGCAGTGGAATTCTTGCAGCATGCTGCATACATCATGGAGTCCTTGGTAGGATCAAGGCTTTAGGATTATATAGTTTCAAACACTGAGATTGGGGTTTGAAGAACACCCTTCTTACCAAAAAGGATTGTTTGTATTCTACAGATATTAGAAAACGCCTTAAATTGGCAAATTTGAGAGAAAGGAGCCAACACTAGGCAGGGGAAGATTAGCATGACTGAAATGAAATGATCTAGTTCACTGTGTATCTTTACAACCCATTCAGATGTTTATGGTAGGATTTGTGTGAGCAAATGTAAAATCCCTGAGGCAATCCGTGCTGTAGCTGCTGTGTAAGATGCACTTGCCACCATTTCAGTTAAGTTCCATCTGCTTCTGCTTGGGGTGATTTTGTCCCGTTTTATGGCCAGCTATTCCAACAGTTCTGAATGAGCTTATTGGGATGTAGGTGGTGTTATCAAAACTTGTATTGAACATTTTAAAGAAAAAAATATTTCAGTGACAGGAGAGCACTGTTTCTACGTTACTGTGCTGCAGACCCATGTGTTTTAAAGGCTCAGCCGGCCAGTCCATCTTCCTGGAATGAATATGTGTTTATTCCAGTTCAGCTGATCCTCTCACATGGGAAAGGTGTGTATATAGCCTCACCATTAAAAAAGCAAATTAATCTGTGGTTTTAGCTCATATTGCATATACAGCATCTTTAGGCACTTCACGATTTGGGACTCTCACTGAGTATTTCCACTGAGTGTAGTTGGTTCAACTTTTCCTTTGGTTTTGCACAACTGTAAATCTAAGTGAAGCTGAGATACAGTATTATTGGGAGGTGGATTAGGCAGTTTCTATCAAAGTTGGTTTTTCAACCGTATATTGGTTCTTAGAATATTTGTTTGTTTCTTTAGGCACGTGGTCCTCATGGACAGTTTGGGATTTCTCTTTCTTGCCTTGGCTTTGGAGAACAGAATGCTAGAAAAATAGAGTCTAAAGTATGATGATGCTCTTCTGGGAAAAATGGCCAGTGTTTCCTAAGAAGATTTACTACAAGGCCAGGTTTTGTTGTTTGCAATCGCTGCCTTATTCCCACTGAAAATGTTAAGAGATGCCTCATATTTTCTTTGAGATATGTGAAGGTTAAAGAAGACTTGAACTATTTTATTGCTACTTTGGCAATCTCAGCAGACCCCATTTAATACCTTGCTATTTAGCACATGCTTGCAGTAGAGATGCTTAGATCTTTATTAAACCACATAATAGATTTTCTAGTTGTGATTTTGTAAATTGATTCATGACTTTACTAGATACCAGAGAGAAATCCTCCAAACTGAGGCTTTAGATGTAAAATGCTAACAAATTTCTTACTGGACATAATATATCTTCTGACAGAGTACTCCATGTTCCTATTCCTTATGGTACTGAGTTAAAAGATCTTAGATAAATAACTTGTCTGCTGTTCTCATATTTTAAATTAACTCCTTGTTAGTACAATTAGCAGCAGCTCCTCCTGTGGTTTTGGAGCCTTTTCTTGCTGCCAGGTATCACTGGCTTCTGTGTGACTTAAAACTCCCTTGGGAAATGCTTGTTTCTGTGATGCTGTTTTCTCTCCTTTAACTGAATAGATCTGTGAACAGTCCAGTGAATTGGCCTTTTTGTTGGGAATGGCGATAGGAATCAGTTGCTTTCACTTGCTCCTCATTTGCTTTTCTGTTCTCTGAATCCTTCCACCAACTGCAATTACAGTATGTTAGTCTTTTATACTGGAATATCTCCTGAAAAATAATAGCCTTCTAGTTCTGTAGTACTCACTGTTGGTGTCCTAGAAAGTGTTGGAAGGGCCTCTGAGACTCAGGTACTGAAGTAGGTTTGTACAGCTTCTGTGAATAAATTCAGAGGCAAAGTTGACTTTCTTGTGCAGTGCTATTGATATCTGTGGAAGGGACTATGTAAAAAAAATCTCTTTCATACATACAAAAAGTGTGAAAAATAAAAACAAAATACACTGTACCCAAGAGTAAATACTTGTCAGTTTTTAGTCTTTTGGAATAAAACAAATTTTGTTCCTAGGAAAGCATGCCAAAAACTTTGAAACTACTAACTCTTTATTTGATGTATCTGCGGTAGAAATCAATGTTACTTGGCAATTTTTAGAATAAAACATTTGCATCTACACTAGCAACTTGATGTGATGCTTCAGCTGAGTATGTCTTAAATGGTGAACTAATAAAGTGGTTTTAAATGGAAATTGAAATTATCTCTTTAAATAAAATTATAGTGATTATCTCTAATACTTTAGTCAGCTAAATAAATAATTGCTTAGGGAAATACCTACAGGATGGAAGAATTTTTTAAGCAGTTTCAGAAATACCTGTCTGCCTTGCAACACTTTCAGAAAGGGCTTGCATTCTTTCTTATCACATAGAAGATTCAGCCTTACTCAGAGGACCAAAACAGGTCAATGTCTCAGAAGATAACATTGTCTAGGAATGACCAGCAGTCATCCTGATAATATGAAGAGAGGCTGTCTTGGAGGATGAAAAAACTGGCAGAAGAATTGCCATTTCTAAGCTCTGGAAGCTTGATTATTGTAGAATTACTTGCAAAGGAAATTTTGTCATTTTAAAATGAAGAAATCCCGATTTGACATTTGGTAAATCAACTGTACAACTATATTTATGTAAACACAGAAACTGTGGAATGCTCTGATGTGTTGTTATTATGTGAGGGTAAGAGATCATGACTAGCAGTTTTCAGGGGTTTTCCTCTATGGCCATAGAGTCTGTTTGCTTGAAGGGTAGGAAAGCACACAGAAAACACTGCAAATCTCTTCAGAAGACATCTAATCAAATTTGTTGTTAAGGACCTTTTCCAACCTAAATGGTTCTATGATTCTGTGCTTCATTACAAAAACAGAAGCTGCACACTGCTCTTCCTGTAGCCCTTCTGTGCCATTATCTGTGGAGCTGCTATCCTCAGTTTGCAGTAGCAGCTCCTGCCAAGGTCTGTGTTGCTGTGAAGTCTGTGTGGAGTAGCAGCCTCAATGGTCCAAGGGTATTTTCCACCCCCCTTGCTGACACATAGCTGGTGTGACCCTGCAATGAGGTGGGCAGCAAAACAGGGCAGGATCACAAAGGGTGGGATGATTCAGTTCTGAAACTGCAGCTTACAGCACATTTTCTTTGAGGGAATGTGCCAGAGGTGTGGAGGCCTTTGTCCTGGGGGTGATGCTGTTCCCCACCTCTGTACCACTGACAGCAGGAGCTTTTCTCACTGTTCTCAGGCTGCAGCAATATTGTGCCTTTTCACTGGAAGCTGTGCTGAAGTGTTGGTGATTTTTTTTGGCGTTCTCTGCAAAACTTAAGTGACTTGCAGAATTTTAACTGAAGGAGAATCCTGGTTATAAATGGCCACCATGACCTGAGGAGGCCTCTTGAATGAGAGGACCATTAGGGCAGAACAACAGCTAGCAAAGTCTATCTCTCTTAAGTGTCCTAAAACTGATCTACCTCTTTGGCTTTCAGGTAAAGTGAGTCTGAAAGCTTGTCTGTGAGGTTACAGCCCAGTGAGGGGTTAGGCAGTGTCCCAAGTGAACAAAGCTGTGCCCAGATTAGCACAGGACTGTTTTAGATAGAAAAGTTGTGGATGGAGAAAGTTTTTCTTCCTATGATAGAAAAAGTCAAAGAGTACATAATCTGAAAGGGGAATTCCTCTGTCTAGTGGACAGAGGGACAGGAAAACCCAGAGTTTGGGTACTCTGGAATACAACAGGAGCAGTGCTATGTCTCAGGGAGGAGGGATATTTCTCTGTGGAGGAACAGGGAGAGACAGAAGCAGGGGGGTGGTAATGAAGGTGCAGGTTGGTAAGCAAGGGATTCTTAAAGTGTCCAGGTTGGGAGGGCTTAGGAAAGGCATATAAATGAACAGAGAAGGAAATCACAATATAATGAGGAAGAGGTGTATGCACCACTGTTTGTGTTGATACAACTTCAGCACAGATTTTCAATGATTCAGCTTTGTTTCTTTGAATTAAAAACTGTTTGGGGCCTGGTTGCTGGCCTGTTCTGCAATTTTTTCTTGCAGGCAAAGGAGAAATTACACATGTGATTGCAGCATGCTATGGAAATATTTGAGCTTCCTAAATTCTAGATAACCCAAGTGTTGGAAGTAATCTTTCCACAAGAATTTGAAGATCAACCCAGTTAAATTTATTTAGCAGGCAGGTTGTTAGTGTTTTGCAGCCTTTGTGTAGGGCATCATGCTGCTGTGATCAATCTACTAAACTGTGTGGCTTTGATTTAACTATGTAGCAGTCACAGCTTTGCAAAAGTGTCTTGAATGGAATATCTTGTCCAGAGCCAGCTTCTACATGAGGGCATGATGACCTACTTTGGCAGGGAGACTGAAGAAGTCAAGGAGCAGAGGAGTCAGATTTCCAAAAATACCTATGGAGCTGAACAGATTTGAAGGAATCTTCTTGGCCAACATTGATATATTGTGGCAACCCTGTGTCCAAAGGAGGGACATCCTGGTTTTGGTACAGTGTCTATCATCAAGAGCTTTGTGTTTTGTTGAGCCTTAAGCATCAGTTTAAGTAAATCATGGTGATTTGTTGCTTAATATTCAGTCATGACTGTTCAAGGCTAACAGTTGTTGTTTACAGAATAACTGTGGTGGGGGTACTGGTTGACATGTGCTGTGCTTGGGCAGCAGGGTGAGAAGATGGAATGCTCCCTTCCCCTGCCACCCCTTAGAAGGCTCAAGTATAGAAAGAATCCTTAGGAAAGTCTGCAGTGGCAGTAGGGAATTAGGAACCTGGAGAAGATGAAGTCATACCAGGGAATATTTCTGCCCCCATCATCCAAGGTTTCCTCACACACAGGCTGCAGGTCAGAACCCTGGGCAACCCTCCTCCTGCCCCCACCTCTGCCAGGGCTCTGCTGGGCATGCTGTGGAGGAGGCCTTGGTCCCAGGTAAGGGTTGGCACAGGTGTGTGAGTGTGTGTGTATGGAGTTAGAGAGTGGGGATGGAAGGGGCTCATCTTCTTGGTATTCCTTCTCGTGTGTCTACACGAGTATGGAGCCTGTTAATTCTTACACCTGACAAAACTCTGCAGGGATAAGATCAGCTGATCACAGTTGCAAACACGTGGAATTTATAATAAGCAGTGAGCCTGCTTAACCAAGTGGGAAACAACTGGCTCATAAGAGTGAACAGTACACTGATTATAGGAGAGCTGGAAAATCCTGGTCATGGAAAACCTGCATAACTCCAAATAAATAGCAAGACTGGTGAATTCATGTGCTACTTCAGAACCTAGGTTCTACAGAAAATTTGGAGCTGAGGTTTTCCACTTCTGCATCTAATTGACCTATCTGATCTTCTAGCTTACTCTCCTCCCATTGTGCAGCTGTTAATGTGGCTCCCAGCTCCCAAAAGAGTGCACAAAGGGCACCTCTTTTTTTTGTGCACTCAGCTTTCCAGACACATGCTTTACAGCCTGAACACCTGTGTGTATCGGAGTGCTGGCTTCCCCCTCCTGCAAGCACAGATGTCACGCTCAGAAAGTGCACTTGCTGACTTTGTGCTGCAGAATAGCATGGAACCAAATGAAGGCAGCTTTTGGGAAGCTTGATGTAAGAGTATCCCCCCGCAGCTCTGACATGCCTTGGAAAGGGGATGGAGTTGTACATTTTATTGCTGAGGGCCCATTGTGCCCAACTTGATGAAATCACTGGCAGTTTTTTGCTGAACTTACCAGACTGGATGTCTCTTGCTCCTATGCCTTGCTTTGGTCTCTGTCTAACTGAGGGGAGATAGCCAAGGTCCTGTGTGTAATGTAATGTGAGTGCCTCTTGCAGTGACTCTCTTTGCCAACATTGTGTCTCGTCACCGCCCATCAGAATTCTGTGAAACAGATAACAGAAAACTGCTCCCAAATTTCCAGAACATGTGGAAGTACAAAGAAAGGCCTTGCTCTTCAGAGGGTGTCTCTTATCTTCACGTTAGAAATAGGAGGTGTTTATTTTTCAGACCTCTGCTTTTCTGGCAAAGTTGGGTAAAATTGGCCAATGACTTCAGAAGTTACTGGAGGAGAGGGAATTTATAATCAGACACAGACAAGCTGGCTTTATGTGACTGTGTGAGCCTCATTTCTTTAGGAAACCATGGTAAAATATGTGGATAAAGTTGCAGTAATATTAAGGTTAGAGTTCATGCTGGCCTGTATTTCTCTCTCAATTTTTCTAGCATGACGGTGTTAGTCAGCCTGGAACTTTTGGAAACTTCTTATTCCATATGCTGAAATTTTTCAAACCTAGCTTCTCTGTCTTCCCTCATTTTTCCTTGCTGAGTTTAATCATTAGGTGGGAAAAAAGTGAACACTTTAAAAACAGAGGACCTGATGTGAAAATGTTGCCGGCTAGATTTTTTTTTTTTTTTGTAAAATACTTAATGTTGGCAGAACTTTCTGATTCATTATGGTCCTAAACCAGCATTAAAGCCTTCTGGCTAAATAGGTTCCCTTGTGGCTTGCCAGAAGTCCTGATCACCTTGATGATGTTACTTAGGAAAGATGCTCTATATCTGGGAGCAGGGCTGGGTCCTGTTAAGCGTGGTCAGGGAGAGTGTGTTCTTTCAATCTTGTTTTTTCATTTGAACCTCGTCTGTTGAACTATAAGGTGACTATAAGAACTATAAAGACTGAAGCATAAGAGAAAGAGGTGGAAGTGTTTTAAGGTGGAGAAAAAAACATTGCCTGACATATGTGGATTTTGTTTGCAAGGCTGGAAAAGGTAGAACTGCCCACGTAGGAATCAATTCACAGCTTTTTGCTTGTCACAGCACATCAGATAGGTACAGAAGGGACGAATAGAGAGGTACCTGTTTAGCCATGATTTCCTCATCAGGTTCAGTCTATGTGGGAAAAGGCAATCCCTTTGTATGAAGTGTAACCTTTAGCAGCCTTTGGCCTCCTATATTGAATAATGGGATGATAGCAAATGTGGCAGGAGACATTCAGGCTTATTTGCTCCTACAAATGAAACAGCCTTAGGAAGGAAAAAAAAAACCCTTAACAGAATTAGCTAAAACAAACGTGTCAGACAAAATTGTGCTTTGAATGCATTATAAGCGCTTACTCTCTTGCAGTCAGAAAAGACAGTCAGGTGTTGATAGCGTGTAGGAGGCAAGAGCTGTTATTAGTGAGTGGGAAGAAACACATTGAGTGTGGTGTGGGAGTAGGGCAGATGGGAATGAATCTAGAGGCTCTTTTGGAATCACTCATTGTGAATCATCTTACTCTGAAAGCCTCCAGTGAACAACACTGTCATCCCCCAAGGTCCCACAGTCGTGCCTTGCTGAGCATGGCATTGGGAGGATGTTGAGTCAGCTCTGTGTGCAGTAGTAGTATGAGATGTTCAGTGAGGAGTTTAAGTAACTACTTCAGCCAAGTAGGTTGTGACTACAATACACAGGTGGGATGCATATCCGTTCATTCAAGCCATCTGTGGAATGAAGAACTGGTAGTATTGTTATGAGGTAGTTCAGAGTGTCTGTGCAGACCCATTAATGGAAAAATTTCCACGCTCCTTTGTGAATGCAAAGTCTTTGTTGCCAAGAGTCTGGCTGTGCAGGATACGTGGTGGGAACCATAAAAGCATGTCCAAATGGCCTAAGATGTGCCTGAAAACGTGTAACAAGAGAACTCTTCCTTGGACTTGACACACATGCTGTGTGCTCTGACTGGAGACATATGGTGATGGCTTTGGAAATCTGGTCCTGGCCTGGCAGACCATGGTGTTGCCTACACCGTGTTTTGAGAGGCACTCCAAGCTGTCTGTCCAGGCTCCCAACAGCCACAAAATGAAGGAAGCAACAACAGATGGACTCAATCCAGCAGGTTTGGTACTGGAGGTGTAGGCACCCCCCCAGTTACACAAACGTGAGTGTGCCACAGTCTGGGAGTGAGAACCCTGTGAAAAGTGGCAGAGCTGCTAAACAAAAGCTTGTGTCTCTGACCATTAGGTGACAATTTGATGTCTCAGCAGCTTGGAAAAAGCAGGAGCAGTAGGACTTGCCCAGGACTCCCTGACCTCCAGGGCTGTGCTGGGTGTTTGTACGCTGAAGGCATCTGGTGGTTTATCACTGAGGCGCAGGGCCCTTTGGTGAGGACCTCTTGGATTGCTGCTCTGGTACTATCTTTTACCAGTGTCTTTAACCTGTCACCACAAAATAGCAAAGTTGAAGAAGAAAACTTATTTAGACACATGTCTGTAGAGCAAGTTTATGACTTTCACCAATTATACTGTGCTGTGTATGCTCAGCTGTGTATTAAAACATGCCTTGCAATCTGGAGAAAACAGTAAAAGCTGTGAGGACATGCTTCCTTTATCTTTTCCTGGGCTCTTCAGGAAGAGCACTAACAGTCACTGGGTTAATTCCCGATTTTTGTTACTACATTAGGGCTGCACTGGGCCAGCGAGAGTCTCCCTTTGGATATTAAAGGTAGGCACATTCTTGGAGAATAGAAAATACCAGCAGAATCAGATTGATAGAGAGCTTAACACAATGAAGCTTGTTCTCTGGTCTTGTCACAAATCCATTAACTTATTCACTAATGGATTCTAATTCTGAACTTTTTTGATCATGTTTGAAAAGAAAAGAATATATAATTATACCAGACTGTTGCTTGCAACATGCACCTTCTGGTTTGTTGCCTTTATTTGTTGCTGATAGTTCTTGAAGCTGTATTTTTACTTCTGCTGCTTTTGTCTGCTAATCTAGTTTACCCCCAAAGGACAAGAAAAGATCTATTTTACAAATTTACACTTGAACTTCCTAGCACAAAGTGGTGGTTCTGCTCTCAGGTTTCAGGAATGGTGATGAAAGGTATTTGCCACAACACTTGTGAAATTTAAATGAAAATTAGTCTCTAATTAAATTATTATTATACTTCATATGTAGTAGTACATTTATTGGATATTCTTATGGAGGCTTATTATGGTGGGATTGTGTGCTATTTCCTGACCTTTGTCATTAATTTTGCCTTAGACACACACATTTATGTAATGTTTATCTATATACATTGATGGGGAGCTAGCTAGCTAAATATTAATATATTTATAGTTTGTTTCTGGGCAACTGTTGTCCTATCTGGGGGAAAAAAAAGAAAAAGAAAGATAACAGGAAAATATATTTTAATTTCTAAACTATCATGTGGCTGAAAAGTGGGGACAGGAGAGAGGAGGCAGAAAGGAAGGAAGAAAGGAATCAGTGAATAGTCATAATGGAGAGGTGAAAATACGCATCTTAAAAAAACCAATAAAAGCTGTAGATTCCTTCTGTGTTTTTATGAAGCCTTGAAACAATTTAAAATATGAAAAACTTAGGCTAATTGAAAACATTATATTGATTGGCCCCAATTTTCTTTCTTTCTTTGTTCTCAATCCAGCCTCTCTCATTATAGCTTCTTAAAATAAATAAATAAAAACTCTTTCTATAAATATCTGAAAGAGTCATTCTTATATAATAGCCCTTTCTTGCAGCAAAATTTATCATTATAACAATACTGTAGTAGTTTTGCTGGCAGAATCACAGCCAATCAAAGCTATTACAATAATGGAACATTTCATGGTTTTGAAAATTGAATGTGTAACCATGGCACTGAAATGTCTCTTAAATCATATTTGGAGATGTATTTTTCACCAAATGATTTGCACATTATCTCATTCCATCTGAATTTTATTTTCATCAATATTACACCATTGATTTTTTTCCTTTTTTTGTTTCTGCATCAATTTTGCAATAGAACTTCCCATCTGCTTTCACTTTTTGCAAGTTTGATCCTATTTGTTCACGAAGCAGATCTAAACCTTATTTTATCATGAGGCATAATTTAACAGCTGACTAATGGTCAAGCTGTAAATTACGCTGTAAATAACAGCATGCTTAGTTGCAGGAGTGAGTAATACTGTTCTCAAAATTAGTAGTTGTACTTGTTTCAATACATAGGAAAGTGGCTGGTGTAGTCATTGTTCCAAGACCTGGAACCAGCTCAGGACACATGAATCCTCAGGAATTTTACCTGTTGGCAAATCATGGCAGCCAGGCATTTTTGAGTAAGAAAGATAAAAATCTGCAGGTATTTGTTCTCTGTACATGTGCTGAGCCTTTCCTAAGGTGTTTGCACATACCTGGGAGCTGTTTTTGGAAAGGAACTAACATGGAATCTCATCTTTGCTATGAACTGTATCTGTCTTCTGTTTACAGGAACTTTATAAGGTTTGTTAGTAGAACTCTGGACAATCAGAAGAAAAGATAAAATAGAAACTGAAAAACACAGAGAAAATAAAAATATGACAGTCAAACAGCAGTGGGTCCAGACACACTCAAGGTAGTTCCTGCTGGAAGGTGGGTGCAGGCACTAGACAGGGTTGGTGTGAGTTTGTTTCATGAAAATGATCTGGGTGCATCAGAAGAGCAGTAGGGTTGAGTAGTTTGGGTGTAGGTCCACCAGAATGAAGCTCTCTGGGCTGGTACATCCACAGACTGCTCTATGAGGTCACATAGACTCACTGTTAGGGGGTCACTGTTAGCCTGGGATTTCCTCACCTTTGGTGTAGGGATTTCAGTTCTATTCCAGGGCACTGGCCTAGTGGTGGGGTTGTTGGCTGCTCTTGTAGAGTGATTTCTCCGATCAGAAATGCCACCTTGTACCCAAGAAAATGTTCCAGATAAAGTCAGTGTGTATATTCCTGCCAAAAGCTTTGGTTTCAACTAATTGACATTTTCTTTTGAAAAACAACTTAGGAAATGACCAACCAGCTCTGGTTTCGCACCCTCTGATCTGTCATCTTTGACCTGTTTAATGAAATCAGGGTTCCACTAGTTCTTGCTGCTGGGCTTTTAAAAATCTTTTAAGCTGCCTTTTGCTTTCCTCTAGATTTCTCTCTTACTTGACTCATCTGCAGCTATTTCCCTCTCCTTAGGGAGAACCCTGATCCTGTTTCAGTCTTTTTCACAAAGGCTGCCTGCTGGTTTGCTGGCTTTTCTCTCTGCTCTTTTTCACCAGAAGTGCCCATAACTAAAGTGTAATGGGAAAAGAATCGTTCCAACCTATTTGCAAACTCAAAACAGGATTGTATTCTGGAATATCAGGCTGGTATTTGGGAAAGGTTGAGATCACAATTTCTTATGAGGTCTGGATATGATTCCGGAATCCTGAACCCTCTATCTGGTTGGTGCTTGCAGTACTGTCAGCAAACCAGTACCCACAAGTAGTTCTAGCAAAGAAGCCATTCATTATTCTGACTCATCAGAAGCTAAGATTTTGCATATTATGATTCCTACTTTTTTTTTTTTAGGAGCTAAATTATTCTGGTTTTAAAATTAATAAAAAATTAGTATCTTTTACCCTGGTTGTCACAGCATCCTATTTCCCCAAGTAACCAGATTCTTTTATTCTAGACTTTGGGTGTTTGGAACTGCGAAAGGTAATTTCTTTATATGGTATTTTATGTTGAAAAGGAATAACAACACCTGATGGGTAAGGGAAATGTGGAGGTAGTTGTGGATGTGCTGTGCTTCAGTGAACAAAAGTATTTGCAAATCTACTTGCTGTGATATATTAGATTGCAAGAACACTTTACACATATCTTTTTCAATGTGCCCATAAGTTACACAGGGTAGAAAAACTCCTCTAACTAAAACTGGCAAGTGTTCAGAAACCACAACTATTCAGTGTATTGCCTGACCATTTTTAAAATGTATTTTGCACTTTTGGTAGATGTTGTAATGCATTCAGCACAGTGTGAAGTCTTGGCATAGATGCTGGATTCTAAATTAAGATGAGCTCTGCCTTTTAAAAAAGAAATGTTTGCCTGTGAAATACCTTTGCTATTAAGGGTCTTTGGGAAGGGGGGACAGGAAATGGTGATGATGCCACCAACACCAAGAAAACAGATTTATTTTGAATTTTGGCAAATAATCGCAGCAATGGACAAAGCCCTTCTCAGTGAACGCTGGGTGGGCAGAATTTTATCCTTTTCATATGTTAGTCTCCTTCCCCAAGTACCTCTTAACAGTTAAATGTGCTCTTGTATTGTTCATATGAAGGTGGCGTGTGATTTGGTAAAAAGTGGGCAGAGGTCTGCCCCACAACATGCTGTGCTTCTGAGGTTGGTTCCTCCTCTGCAAATTGCACATTTCGTGGGGACTGGGCTGGCCACTGGCTAGGGAAAGCCTTTGGAATTGCTGATGGGTTGGCTGACTCTGCCAGAACCCTTTCAGTGAGCACAGATCCAGATAAGGGTGCAGAGCAGCCAAGGCTGTGGCTGACAGCAGTGGGATTTGCTCACATTATGTGTGTCCATGCAAAACCTGTAGTGAGCTCCATATAGGTGTGGCAGTGTGAAAACATTATTTGAGTGCATTTGAAGAGGGCTGAACAATTTGCCATACAGATGGGAATTCTTTCCAACTCGTGTCAAGCTGGAGATCTATTGCTCCCTCTCAGTTTCTTGAGTTATGTGTTTTGTCTTTTAAGTTTAGTTGTCCTTGAAGGAGCCTATGGAACATCCCCATCCTCTCTAGAGATATGAACAGGCAAAGTAGGATCTTTATGCAAGCCCTGGTGTGGCTACCCTCCACACTCTGCCAGTGCTGCAGCTCAGGAGGAACAGGTGAGAATTTTATAGCTGTGATGTGAGGAACTGGTTCTTGCTGCTGCACACTGCAGTGACTGTTACAGTATTTTTTCACACAAGGAAAAGTGTACGTTAGCCCTGCTCTGCTTTAGATGTAAAATACAGTGTTCCTAGAGTACTCCTGTGAGAAAGAATCTGGAGCATAGCTGTAGCCTCTCCTGCAGCAGAGAGACAAGTTGCACCTAGTAGCTTTGGCCTCAGCACTTTACTGTGCTGAGAATAATGTAGTTAGTGAAATCAGTGCTAAAATGAGGGCAGAGTTACAGGGTATCTTTATTCTCTGACAGTCAGCATTGACTGCGAGATTTGGCTTAAAGTAGTATCTCCATTATGTTAAGTCAGGTTGTGGCTGATTGGTGTAAGAAAACTTTTCTCATGCTGGGAGCTGATCACATTTGAACTTTGACCATGCTGCTTCTGGTGGTCCTAATGGGCCTCAGAAGTCCCCAGACTCCCTGCAGCAGGCAGAGGGTCTGGCTGGCTGTGTGTGGGGAGCAGGTGTATGGCCTTAAAGTGGCAGTGATGTAGCTCTAGTGACTGCTGTTCCTGCCTGCTCTGGGCAGTGCAATGTTTTGTGCATTCCTGCCAAGGGTGGTCCTTGTTTCTGTGCTTCAGAGTGGTCTCCTCATTAATATGGTTTGACTGTGTTACCTCTGTTGTCCCCTTCCATATATGTTCCCCCACATGTGCTCTATCATGATTATGGGTGCAGGGCTCACTCTGGGAGCCAGTGAACTTTACGGTGCCCCTCTGACACTGCAGTCAGGTTGTGGTGGGGAGGTGGGTATTGCACCAGCCGAGCTGAGTCCCTGTTTCTCCTGTCAGCCCTGCAGTGTGCTGCTGCTTCTGCAGCTGTGTCGTGGATCAGAATAAAGCTAAATTGGTTTGTTTATTAGGGCTCCAGGGAGATGTTTTGCAGTCCTGGAAGCTTGTCTCATGTGTTTCTCTTGCAAGCACCATCCCTCTCTCACAGGGTATGCCTCTGAAGTCCTTCCAGCCGCTGGCTGCACCTTCTGAAGTGTCCTGCTGGGAACCTGCAGCCCCATCCCTGGGTAGCATGGCAGGCAGCAGCCACTGCTGCTTTGGGAGCTCCAGCGTATTGTCCTCCTTTGGCAACCCCCTCTGGCTCTGCTTGGAGGCAGGACTGGCTTTGGAGATTTAGCTGGATAACGGCTGCCTGCAGGATGGAAAGATGTCAGTGCTTCAAAGGGGATGAATTGTGGCCCTTGAACACGTTAAGTGTTGCAGTGAGGGTGGAGGTGCCCTGAGCCTGGCCGTACAAGAGGGAATGTTTGCTCCTGCCACCATTCCTGTCCGTGGGTCAGTGGGAGCCGACACGAGCCCCGTGGCCTGGCTGGGAGCACTCCAGGGCTGCCAGTGCTCCACACACTCCCCTGGTGCTGTGCTGAGCCTGGCCCCTGCCCAGGTGTGTTAGGGAGGGGAAGAGGGCTCCATCTGGCCTCTTCTTTGTCTTGTGCACCCCTGGGAAAGGAAAGCATGATTTAGCTCCAAAGCATTAAACAAAAAACCCTGAAAGACTATCCCTCCAGAATTGTCTAACCCTTTATGGCTTAATGTAAGCATGCCTGAGGATTGATGAGGAAAGGATGTTGCTCCTGTTGGTAATTATAAGTTTGCTCCATTCAGTGTTTTTTTATTCTGGTTGTTCCATTTCAGCATTTAGCCTTTGTCTTAGGTGTGTGCAAATGCTTTCTGCTGTGTCAGGAGCTGTACTTAGCTATTCATGTGCTCAAACCCCTGGTAAGACACTTATCCTTTCAGGCAGATCAAAGACATATGTTTGGTCGTTTGGGATAAGTAAGCAGGAAGAAAGGAATCTCTTAAGAGTGATGACATGGTATAACAGCTAAGTAACAAATACACTTACGTACATATATGTGCATGTCCCTCTAATAATTACTGTTGCCCATGACACAGAAATACATTACAATTGAAATCTTTTAGTTAATTACAATGGCTGTCAGTCAACCTGTCTTGCCAATGACATTTTTTCTATTTCAGTGATCAACTCCCTTCTATTCAAGAGACAAGCTTCTGCCAACAGAGAGAGAATATATGAGTTTTAGTTTAAGAAGCAGCATTTAGACCTGGTTGATAAAATTAAAATGCAAAATTCTTCCCTCTCCACACAAAACTAAAGGCAAAAGAGCTAACTGATGATTACTGGTATTAATTTAAAACTGTGTTTCAGTCACAATGTAAGCACGTGATGTCGTCAGTATTGAATAGGAAATATGGTTAGATGCAGGTGCTCTGTTTATTTGTAGATTTCAGTGTGTGGATAGATAAATAAGTTCCAGTTTAGGAACAGACATTTTTGTATACTGGAGTGTTTAGAATTCAGACAAAGAAATGGCATTCAAACAGCAGTGGGTCTGCAGGAGCAGGAGTGTGATATATGGAGCAGATAACATTCAGCAGTGCAGAGACACGTTTGCTCTGTGCAGTGTGGGGCTGTGCAGAGCTGCAGAGGAGCTAGTCTGGATCAAAGCAGGATAATGCAGAGCTAGCCTGAGCTCATTAGCCTGGGCGGGATGCCATGCTAATATATCTATACTACTCCCAGGACCCGAGCTAATGGCTCAGCATGGTGCTATGCTGGGTACTCACACCAGCTGGTGCAGGGATTTCTGCATTGTATAGTGTAGACATGCCATAAGGCACCAGCTCTGTAAGCAAAGAAAAATGAATTAAGGGAAAGATATAGTCCAAGACTTTAAAAACCAGGGATGTTTAAATTTGGGTTCCCAAATCCTCATTTATACACTTGATGAGGAGCCCAGTGTAAATGTTACAGAAGTCAAGGACAGTCTTTGCATTGCCTGCCACAGGCTTTGGATCAAACTCAAGAACTCAAAAGTCCAAAGTACCTAGTAATTCCTACTGATGTGATTTTTCAACACCATTTAATCGTATCTCTGGAAAACAGGCTTGTTGATCTAGTCAGTCAGCTGCTGTGCTGCCTTTTGAATTTATCAGGGATGAAAAGTGACTCCCAAGCTTCTACCTTTGTTCAGGGAATGTTTATATGCAATGTAAAAATAATACTCTGTTGTCCCTCCCTCAAATACAAGGAACGAGTGGTACATGAAGAACAAGTAGTTGGGCTAGCTGATATTATTTAATAATGATCTAACTGCCCACCTCTGGCTGAAGCTTATTTTTTTTTTCTTTACAGAAAAGGAAAAAAAATGAGGGCTCATGTTTAAGTAATTTTTATTGATATTTTCACCGACTTTATTATCTGCACCAGTTTGTTCTTACTAAGACTGTAACTCAGTAAAACAAAAAAACAAAACAGAAAAGAGACAGTTCATGATATAATTGTGGCCCAGATGGACTTGGGAAGTACTGGAAATTGCAAAACTGAACCTGCTGTCATACCCAGTAGAGCCTTAGATTGCTCAGTGAAGAAGAGTGTAGGCACAGCAGAGTCAGTGCACTGTTAATTCCCAACACAGGAGCTGATATCATAGGATACATAGGAAATGCAGAATCTTCCGGTGGGAGTTCTGTCCCAGAACTACAAGTTCTGTCCTATGTCAGAAAACGCCATACAAACACTAGAACTCCAGCACAAGAGGTTGTTTTCATACATTACATATAAGTAACTTTGTCCTACAGTAAGTCTGATCTGGGATTGTTGTGTATGTAGTAACACCTCAGTACTGGTCTTCTCTGTCATCAAAGTCATTGATACTGCAGTGATAAAAACCCCACTAAAATCAAGGCTGGTGTGTTCCTGATTCCCATTCCTCTCCCTCCAGCAGTAGTATACTTGACTTTAGTACTTTCTTTTTGATTCCTTGGATGCTTTTCTATTCCTTGGAAATTATGGCATATGTGTGTGCTTTGAACTAAGTGAAAACATGTAGTAGTATAATATCCAGTAGCATCTTAAATACACTGATGTAAAATTGAGAGATGTATTTTCCAATAGCATTTCTATGATTTTGGAAACATTGGAAGGTAAATTTCTCTTAGAAAAGTCAGTTCTGTAACACAGTTCACAGGATCTGTGGAAATAGTACCTGCTGCAGAATGTCATAATGTCATAAGGTCCTAAGGTCAAATCCCTCTCGGGAAATGGTAAAACATGGCAGCTCAGCTGCGATGTTCTAAAAATACTTGTCTGATGAAGCTGTTACCTACCCAACAAAGATTAGAGTCTTCTGTGGCACAGATGGGAGCATGCAACTGTCTGATTTAACATATGATTAAGTATGTGCCAGTACCCAGAAATCTGTAATCTTAAAATGCAGCTCATGCAGCACCAACAAAATTGTATTTGCAGTCTAAACAAAGAGCTATAAACTGTTGTTGTAATAGTGGTAAATGCTGGTGCTCTAATGTGCCCCAAAGATTGTCAGGACGTGTGCTAGGGGACTGTAAAAAGGATTAGAGAATATGAAAGATGTTTTTGTCAAAATAGGATTTACAATAAATATTAATCTTCCATGTGATTCTAAACTACGTTCCTGGTTTAATCTTGATGATGGCTCTCTAGTGCTTTGGAGCTCACCAGAAGTACTTATTGAGTATAATATTTTTTACAAGTCCCTGGCTGCTTGGACAGTTTCTCTGTATTCCTCCCAGGCTCCTGTCCTTGCTTCCACCCTCTGTAGGCTTCCCTTTTGTGTTTGTTTGTCCAGGAGCTCCTTGTTCATCCACACAGACCTGGTGTTTTTGCCCAACTTCCTCTTTGTTGGGATGCATCTCTCCTGAGCTTGAATATTAACCATCTTTCTTGGCTTCTCTCCAGGGTTTTATTCCACGGTACTCTTGCCAAGCAGATCCCTGAGGAGGCCAAATCTGCTCTCCTGAGGTCCAGTTGTTGTGTTTGTGTGCCCTCTTCAGTGCCAGGGATCTTGAACTCCACCATGACATGGGCACTGCAGCCCAGGTTGCCCTTGAACTTCACATTCCCCACCAGCCCCTCCTTGGTGAGAACAAGGTCCAGCACAGCACCTCTCCTCATTGGCTCCTCTGCCACTTGGAGAAGGAAGTTATCATCAGTACGTTCCACGAGTCTGCTTTTGGTCATTCTGCTTTTCACCCTAAAATAAGATTTGTTGGCACCAAGTAATTTTGGCAAACCTTTTTTCAAAACATTTTTGGAGGATTTGAGAAAAGTCTGTGGTCTGTTGCACTTTCTGACTTTAGAAGTTTGTTTTCAGTTTTTTTATTTCAACTCTTCAATTTAATTTCATTTCCTTAATGCTTTATTTCATTTCCCATTTGAAAGAATTTGTGGTGGGACTTGTGGAGGAATGTGACTACTGCCCCAATTTTCTTTCATAGATTTGAAAATCATTTAGCCTTGTTTCTCATGGGACAGCAAAGCTTTGGAGTTGTGTGTTTAAAAGCAGCTTCTCTTTTCCACTGAGCATGCCTGGTAGAAGGTGTGTTGAGGGCAGAGCAAAGCTGTTGGCTTATTTGGAAAAAGCAGTTTAAGGGATGAATTTACAACTTTTCCAGTTTCAACAGAGAGTCTTGTAGTGTCCTTTTTCTCAAATGTCCCTTTTGTTTATGCTGACTGATGACTGTGCTTTCTGACAGCAAGAACGGATTCTAGAGTTCACCATGTGCCCAGGCAGTCCACCATCTCTGAAGCTGTTTTGTAACACAAAATGACATCTTGTAAAGCCATAGTTATCCCAGCAAAGCAAATGAGGTGTTGCTGCTGCTGCCCGTTTGAGAGGCACCATTGCCTTATTGCTCCCAGAGTCTGAGGAGTTTTACCCAGCTGGCTGAGATGGCCATCCTGTGCCAAGGCTGAATGAGTGGTTGTGTGGTTCAAATGTGTCAGGCAGAGCTGACACTCTTTTAGTGTCAGCACCATTAGCACCACTGGCACCATTAGCCAGTGCTGCTACTGTGAACAGGCTATTTAGGGGCAGGTGTCCTGTAGGTGCACATGACTTTTGACAAGTCACCTGTGGTGGCCTCCTTTCATCTGAAAGGACTGTCTGCCCTACGATCTTCGTGTGTGTGACAACAGACCCAGCAGCAGAGACCTGTGGGCTTGGCTATGGAAGGGCAGGAAGAGGAGAATCTGTTGCTGGGAGAGAGGGAATGGCCTCTTTTTGCCTCACACTTCTACCTCTTAGCTTGACTAAGAGGTATGTAAACAGTTGCTTCTTTTGCTCTTTAGTAGCTTTGTTTAATATTAAAAGCTTTGTTTTCTGCTAACAGAAGGTGTCCTTTGGAAAGGACACATGCCTCCTTCTCTTTTGTTTGATTCTAAACAAGATGGAGAAGAAAGAGGTTTTGCTCTGTGTTTTGCTGACTCAGTGTGTTCACGTTCACAGAATTAGCGTCACTGCTGTTTCTGCTTGTGAGAAATTCGCTGAGGTTTGGGAGAAGGTAAACAGGGGAATGGTGAGAACAGGGGATGCAAATATTTATCCTCCTTTTAATCATGGTTTTTCATTTAAAAAATACTAAGCAGCAAGTGGTTCGGCATTTCCTTTATTTTCCTTATTGGCACATGAGCCTCAACAGTCAGGGAACAATCCTGTGAGAAGATCTCTTGTGTGTATCTGCGATGAGCTATACTGTATGGCACACTCCACAGAGCAACAGAACTTAGATAATGGTTTTTGTTTGCTGTTTAGGTAAGCAATTTAGAAATACAGAAAAAGACTGAGTCATTTTGAGTTTCAGAATGATTGATTTCAGAATGGCTTTAGAAGCGAAATAAGAGTGGTAAAGAAGGGATCCTCTGGATGGCCTGTCTGAAAAGCAGCAGTAAAGAAATGAGATGCAGAAGAAAACAAAACAAAGCTGCTGGTGATGTGAGGGGTGCCAGCAAGTAGGCTTGTGGCAGATGCATGTGGGATTTTCACAGAGGAGTGAGAGCAGTGGTGTCTTCCCCTAAGCATCAGAGAATTTCTGAACTGTATCTTTCCTGTGCTAGCAGGACATCATGTAAGCCATGATCAAGCCTTTGTGATTCCTGTTGTGCTCTTAGCTGGTGTAGTCCCTTGTCCTTCTAGCTGTGGGAAGGCAACCAAAAGAATGAGCTTAATGAGCAACACTGTAACAGTGTGAAAACACACCACTTAAAAAATTAATATTTTATTCTTCTTCTAAAAGACAAGCGATTCTTTAAATAACATAAAACTCCAGACAAATCCTTGTCTTTTCCTTCCTCTTTGTTGTAGAACTGTGGAGGACTCTAACTCTCAAGAGAACACACATTTCAAACCTGGTCAGGAGCCTTGATGCAACTCCCTTGGGTCTGCCTCCTTTGGGCTATGGAGCAGGTGCTCCAGTGGCACTCTGGGGCTGCTGCTGCCCCTTCCTGAGCCCCAGCACCTACAGGTCTGCCCTCCCTCTCTTTAGCAATGGGCTCTGTTAGATAAAGTGAGCTGGGCCAGAAAAGGGAGGTATTAAGAAACCAGCTTGACACTGATATCAGTGCAGTGGGGGTCCTGGCACTGAAAAAAAGGTAGTTTTCAGGGTCATATCACCAGAAAGAGTGCTCACGATTTGGAGATGATGGCACTGGTTCGTGTTGTTCCGATGCCATTGGGGACTATAGGGGAAGCTGGCAACTATATTTTGTTTCCTATCCATTCTGCTGAATCATATCTATCCAAACTCAGCTGTATTTGTGTAAATATGTGTGTATATACATTTGCATACATTTGAATATCTTTTTCCCATATGCTATTCTTAGATGTCTGAATGAATTGAAGAAAAAAGAACTAATACAGAATTAACAAGGAGTTTTAAGATTGTTTTCTATGTGTGTATTTAAACCATGGAGAAATAATTGCTTGGTTGAAAGTATCCAGTCCTAAGGTGTACAGGGATTTTTGTAATCTACAGTTATGTCTCTGCTGGTATAGCAATATAGGTAAGGCAAGACATGTGATGAGGAGCATTAAAATAAATTATAGCATAAATAGGATTATAAAATATTCTTTAGAGATCTGAAGACCTTAACTGAGGAAAAAAGGTCTGGTTTTCTTACTTAAAACTTCTTGACTTCCTTATTGATGTTTTTAATGTCTGGTTGTTTTTTTTTTCCAAAAGTTTGACATATTTGGAGGTTTTGTGAGTGTGATCCCTCTTCTTCCCTAGGGTTGTCATATGTTCAAAGTGAAATATTTTTATGCCCACAACTCATTAGTAGTAGAATCTGGAAAGTTAGGCCTCTGTTTCATAGTTCTCAGTTAGAAAGAAAGGGCAGTGGTAATCTGAAAAAAAATTAATCAAGTATTTTTAGTTTGGATGCTTGGAAAATTGTTATCATTGTGGCAATACTGAAGGATTTTATGCTGGCTGAGCTTACACTGAAATTTCCTGTATGTATCCAAAATACTGCCAAAGAACGTAGGTGCATATGAGAGTTACCCCCCAAAATGTTTCTAATTCAGCATTTTTGTTTATGGAGTTTGGAGATTTCCACTTTTTTTTCCCTCTAACAAGAGTATTTCGGCTACATTGTCTTGGGCTGAAAATACTTTATTTCTATGTGCCTCAGATAAAGGTGCCCTTAATCTTAATAGTTATCTTCTCACTTCCTTAAATGCCATTATGAGAAATTTTTATACCTACCTAGAGATCTGCTAAGTCACTGTATGAGTTTGAGAAATCAAATCCTCAAAGGCAGAGATTTGCAAAAATATTGGACCCTCACTTTTCTCTTGGCAGGGCCCTGCTACTACAGCAGGATCTCCTTTTAGTAAAAGGAAAGACAATTGGATCTGGTTTGTGCTCAGCTCACTAAAGAAAGGATCCAGATCTGGAAATAAAGTGTGACTTTTATTCTTTTTCTGAGCTCAAAGTTTAGGGTTATTTGGATTCAAAGGGCTTGGTTTGGCTGCTCCCAGGCTTTATAAACAATATTAGCTGGTAGGTCGGACTCTAATTGTTTCCATCGGACTTTTTACCTTGAGCACACTCAGGACAACATGAATTCGCTTCCCCATAATGGGAATATATCAATAAACACTATCAAGATCCATGAGCTGACTGATTACCCAGAGTGTGAGGAAAGGGTGAACATGCTTTCCTCATAATCCATAATCCATAGGCATCAGTATCTCTGATATCCAAAAATCCATAGGCATCAGTATGTCTGTTTGGTTGCTTCCCCAGAGGCCACTGATCCTCTCAAAAGGAGCATTAGCATATGCAGCAGTTGTTATTTTGGCAGTAGTTAATGGTCGGCAGGCAACATTTACCTGTGCTTAAAATGTGAAGTTTACGTTGGGGACTTTGGAGGGGTGTAAACGAGTTAGCCAATATATGAAATTTGATGAGAGCTTTGTGCCAATGCTCCTTATGCTTCCTTGAAAGTTCCAGATTAGTTTACATCATTCTGGCCTCCTGGGCCAGCACGGTGATGAATCACTGTGAGAAACCAGACAGAGTTGCTGATAGGATTTCCACAGAAACCCACGTTGAGGAAATATATGCATAGTTTCCTCTGTGGCTATGTTGCCCACTTTTTAGGAGGAAAAAAATCTGGGGCACATTTCGACTTGATACTGAGCATATGCTGGCACGGCTGGAAATGTTTTTATATCTACAATGCTAAATAAAGATGCTCACTTGAGCATTTTGTTTTGGCTGAGTCTGCCCTTTCAGGATGCATGTGTAACCTCTTTGTGAATTACTGAAATAAAGGAATTGCCTAATGCAAAAGAGAAATTCCACAAATATGAAACCCTTGGAATGTTTTCTACATCAGCCATTTCCTTTTTCGCTTGTGCAATGTGTATGGATTGTCAGCCTGATGTGATGTGTGGTAACCAATGTGTGCAGGAGGCTATTAATCTTCTTGTTACAATACTGTGGTAATGTAAGATTTGGGGGAGCAGTGGAATTCTGTTCAAACACTCTCAGCTTGTACTTGTCTGCCTCTATGGATCCTTTATATGCCCTCACAAACCTGAATCTACTTCCTATATGTGTCAGCATGTTCACCCTTTCCTCACACTCTGGGTAATCAGTCAGCTCATGGATCTTAATAGTGTTTATTGATATATTCCCATTATGGGGAAGGGAATTCACGTTGTCCTGAGTGTGCTCAAGGTAAAGAGTATGAGGAAACAATTAGGTCCGACTTACCAGCTATGGGATTAATATGCCTGAGGGCGTGTGTTGTAATTGTTGTAATGTAGGTTTCGTGTTTGTTCATTTATATATCAAAATTTCGTTCTCCAACAACTTGCCAGACAGTGAAGCTTGCAGAATAAAGATTTGTTATACTGCAGTTGAAGTTTAAATAAGTCCTGAGCCAAAAAGGAGAGAAGTCTTAAAGGCAAAAACATTGGAAGAAAAGTGATTTATTAAACTTTTTATTTCCACTGTCTTTGCAATTATAAGCTATCACATTGTATAGAGTTTTTTCCCTACAATGCTAATACTCCCTCTGGTATATGTAGAGTATGTTTTTTTTTCTACAGTGTTTAAAGTCTGAGGCTTTTAGCAGTTTAATCCAAACCAAAGCATCTATATCATGGGACTTGCCTTTAATTCTCTCTTAGATGCTTTTTTCCCTGTATGCCAAATTAGATATCATTCTGAAGGCTTTCTTAATTAACATTTTTTTAATCAATGACTGGATTCTCAGGAGGTTTTTTTTTCTATGCATCATTATTTTTCTCTTTCCACAGTAACTTCACAAGCAAATTAAGTAAACAGAAAGAAACACTTTGTGGATTTTTCTTGTGACAGCCTGCAAACCTGTGAAGTTTTTTTTTTTTTATTTTTAAGTTGAAGCTGCTAATTGTAGAACTGTATAATTAATGCATTATCCACGACAACAAGGTTACATGATTTGTGTTTAGCAAACATGCTTTTTCTGAAGGGTGGAAAAATACATAGTGAAAGCTTATGGAAACACTAAGCTGTTTCTCACCGCTTTGCATGACAGCCAGTCTCTCAACCATCATTAGAGCTGTTTGCCCAACCAGACTCTGAAAGATACCCTGAAAATTGGCTGGAGCTCTGGTACCACCATCTGAGTCCACAGCTTGAAGCTGGCTGTTTAGCCTTCCAAGATTTGCCATTACAGGCAGATATTCTCAGAACTGGAATGTTTGCTCTGCTAATTGGCACATTCCTACTTAGATTTGGTAGGACATGCTGATTTGTAACATGACTCAAGAATTTACTTCTTAATGGGTAATTGCTTCAACTTTCCCAAATCTTTCTGTTTACCAGCCTCCTTTCTTTATTGTGCCTGTCTACTTTCAGCGTTTGTAATCTTCTTTTATTAGCTAGACATCCTTCTGATTATTTCACATGTTTTTCACTGGTTTGAGAATTTCTTTGCTCCCTGACCTTTTCATAAATCAAGTATGTGTTGGCAGGTGCTGGAAGTGATGGAATGATTTCCTTATAGCTTGCAGCAAATGATGTTGTATCAATGCTGACTTTGTTATTGCAGTCATAGAAACGTTTTTAACAAATTGGATAATGCTTTGTGTATTCAGAATTCAAATGCAGTATGTCTAGGGACTTGTCTGCAAACTGAACACTTGGGAGCCCCAGAAATAGTGTGACCTCTTCCAACATGAAAATTAGAAGCTGTCTCATGACTTACACAAGTCTTAATGCATCTCCCAGTTCAAAAAATGGTTGTAAATACCATAGATTTGACTGAATTGGTATTTTTGGCAACTTGTATTCATGTCATTTTTGCCCCTTCACTCCTGATCATTTAATTCTCTTGATTTTAAAATTTTAGTGAAAGAAAAACCATATTGCTATTTTTGGATGAGTTTTGCAGTTATTGCCATTATCATTATGTATTTACTGATGTCTGAGTGTTGGTGAAACCGTTATGTCTCTCTTCCAGATTGAAATATCTGAGGAGGACACTTCTGCTCTCAGGCAGAGTTTTCACTGGGTTTGTGCTTCCCATGCCTCTGTGAAAGTGCTGAAAACTCTACAGATGGCTTTGAAAGCGGTGAGTTTTTTGTCTTGTCTAACAATTTTCTAATGCTTAATTTGATCAGCTTTTACCAGAGTGACTTACCTGGTGCACCAACCTGAGTGTCTTTGTTCACCAGCAGTTAAAATGTGTGCAGGGAGCCACTGAGTAGCACTGTGGGAGAAGGGAAAGCTTGCTCTGCTCCCTGCCTAGGATTGCATGTCTATAATTCATTGCCTTTGAAAACTGTCTTATCACAGCATCGACTCCTTAGTGGTTTAATACAGGATAAGTTTATTAGAGATAATCTGTTTACTGAATGTCCTTACCACAAAGCAATCTAGTTAACGGCATCTTTTGAAGCTTTGTCTTCTGGATATATCTTTTAAACTGATCCTTGATTATTTATCTATATCTGTATCTTTAGATCCTTTTCTTTAGACTTGTATCTGCTTTGGCATGAAATTACAGTGTCTGGTGAAAACACTGATAAACTAATTACTCTTATGGGGAAATAACGCAAACCAACACCGTAATGAGCTAGTGAGGGCAAATAGTTCAGTCTGTTCATGGTTCTTTAGGCTTAAAAATAATTTTCTCTATTAAAGGGGTAAAATTTTTCTGAAGAGCTACACTTCCACCAAATGTTGCCACAGTCTCCACAGTGATCATCACACATCAGTTTGGATGTCCAGATGTTTTCCATCTGACATGCTGTCCTCCTTGAAATCTGGGCCACTGCTTAAGATGTACAGAAGAGGAAATGTAACCTTGCAATTCATCCTCAAATGGCTAGATATCTTGGAAAATACCTACAAAGCCATTGTATTAAGAAAGACAAGATGAGGAAGGAGCATTACAAAAGAAGTGCTGAAGAATGAAAGGTGAAAGCAGTGAGAAATGTAATATAGTGAGCCCATTTTATCTTTGGATCTTTCTGACCATTGGAAACTGCTCAGTGCAATTCTGCCTTGATAGTTCAAAATACTCTACATGTCTCACCTGACACAATAGCAACTGCACCGGTTACTGAAGAAGGCAATGTTAATGTGAATAGTGCATGGACCTGTCGTGCTTCCTCTTTTCTCATGGAGTTTAGGTGCCTTAAAAACAGAACTACAAATTGTCAAGCAGCCTTTTTCCTTCATAGGAAAGAGAATCTCAAACTTACCAATAAAAACAGTGTTTGAGTGTCTTAAGAAATTGTTTTCTACAAAAAGCCCTAAGTTTGAGACATACAGATAACTGCTGACAGTTTTGTGATAAAGCTTTAAAGTGAATGTAACTGTTTTAAAACCTGTTTTATACACTCTGTACTTCTTGCCTAACTGATCCTTCTGTTGTTGAGGAAGCCTGGATGCCAAGGATCTAACCAACCTGTCTGAAACCTCCTGAGGCAATCACAGATTTATATGCTACACTCAGACTAATTTTGCTTCAGTGATTACTGTATTTGGTCAGGTCTTAGCAAGGGCTGTAGTTGGAGGGAATTGTATCTCAGGTACAAGGCATACTGGATAATACAAACTTGAAAATTGTCTTGTAGGAAAAAACCTAGCACCTTGTCAAAAAGTTTTTATTTTGGATATTCCTAATCTTCTTTCCTTTTTCTTGGCATTATTAGATACATGCACAAAAGCAGGTACAAGAGAGATTAGGCTGGAGTGTGCACACAATACATATGTACCAAAGTGGTATTATTTCAGATGGTGTTCAAAAACTTAATAGTGAGGTCTTTCAATAGGAGTGACTTTGTAACATTGTAGGCAAATTCCACAAAGTTCATTCTTTTTAGTGGAAAATATACTCATTACAAGGGTGCCAAAACTTTTGTGTACATCAAGAGAAAAAAAAAGAAAGAGAGAGAAAACAAACACTTCCTCACCAATGTTTTTAGAAATATAATACCCATTCTTTCTGGTGAGGACTGAACACTGCTACCCCAGTTAGAATACGGTTGCTACGTGCTGCAGGAAAGAGGAGAAGTGTTTCCTTGCAAGCACTTTAAAGCTACTATTGAGTTTCTGTGAGTCCAGAGAAATCTAGTACCTCCAGCCTGTAAAACAAGCTTCTCTATTTGGCCTCATTAATGTTTAGTCTGTTTTTTCTTGGCAAAAGCACTTCAGTGACGGTCTCCACCAGATTGACACTGAAGTGTTTTCTTTACTTGCCATCTGTCTGGACTGATTGGAAAAAGTAAAGTGGGGCTTGTTTAGAAAAATATATAAGCAGTTCATTTGGCACAAAGTTTGTTATAGATGTATGAAAAGCAGCTGGGTCCAGCTCAGGAGGTTAAAAAAAAAGTTTTATTACAGAGGGATGACTTTTCATGTACAAGTTCATGCACTAGATGTGTTCTTTCATTTAGCTTGCAAGAAGTGACTAAATAAATTAGCTATGGCATTTAATTAGTTTTATTTGTGTTTTACCAAGCCACTTATAATATTATGTGTGAACAGGAATCTAGTGTTTCAAATGCCAGTCAGTTGCAAGTACATTTAAAAGCAGCAGAAAAGATCTGAAAGCTTCTTAAACATTCTTCCACCTTAATTCAGCAAAGCACTTAAATACATCAAAGTCTGGTGTTTTACTGGATTGATTCTGGTTTTTTACAGGTTTGTCTGACAGACTTGCAGCTTTATGGCTGCCTTGTTTTTTTTGACATCGTGAAGATTTGGCTAAAGATAGCTTAGAATAGTAATGAAACCCTGTTCACGTGAATGCTTTCTCTGAATATGTTTCTGTGCGCGTGTATGAGGATGTGTATGGACAGAGAGCATAAGCATGGTCACATGGTGCTTTTTTCTCCAGCTGTGTCCATTGCTCAGCTTCGCCCCTATTAGTATTCCAAATCCATTATGGTTAGAGGTCAGATTCAGTCTTTAAACTAGTTATGTTTGGCCCAGTCTTTTTCCCCCTTCTCCTCTGAAATATCCATAGTTGGCTTTTGCTGTGTTCTTATTATGAGACTTACTCTCTGCATTATTGGCTGAGCCTCTGCCATGGTGAATATGAAGCTGAGGAAAAGCTTCTATTTTTCTATGATTTCTGAAAAAGAGAGGGAAGCTGAATTTTGATAGCAAAAAAAAAATTAGGAAAACAAAAATTCTTTCTACTTTCTGAGGAACATTAAACCCTGGTGGAAATTGTCTGCTGTGTTATTGCAATGCTTCTGCTTGATCGCAGCTCTCTCGTTATTGTTTCTTGTAAAAATTAATCAGTTTTAGGAGGGAAATTATTTTTCAGGCTCTCGGGTAGGAGGGATCAAACCTCAGTCTTCTGTATTTCCAGTTATGAGGACTGTGTCTTTGTTGTTGATAATTTGGAGTACATAATCATCACAGCAGGATTATCAAAAGGAGAATTTATTTCCCTCAGGTTAAAATTCTAATGTTGCATCAGAGCTAAAAGCTAGTCCAGTTTCTGATTCCAGAAACTAAAGAAACCAAGTTATGCTCTGCTGAACCACAACTTTGCTTTGTCTGTGTTTCATAATCATGGACAAACATAACTGTAACCATCTGAATGAGTTTTTAAATTTCAGAGCCTCTGAAATTTCATATTTGTGTACACACTTGTTAACATCTTTAACTGAATTAGGAATATTTTGCACTGTTTTAATGTTTTTCTATTCTGAGATTCCATTTTTGGAGGCATTACTTTTGCTGAGTGCTAATTCCTGACTTAGATATGTGCTGCTCAGGCCTCATGGATTAGGTCTCATCTATTACTGGACAAGATTTTTCCTTGGTTGTGCATGTTTAACATTGCTTCTGTAACACAGGAAGGCTGAAGACTGACCATGGTCTATCTTTGGTTTTCTGAATTGGGAAGTATAGAGTGGTAAGGTGAAGTTCAGCAGTTCCCTTCTGATAGGAAGATTGTGGCAGCAAATGATGCACCTGGAAATTCCTTATGAAGAGGTGAATGTTTTCATTCTTGAATTCAGATACTCAACCCTGTTAGACACTATCAGCCAGCTAACTAGAGATAGCTGTATAGGAATTATTGGCATAGGTTGTACCTGAGTCTCCTCTGTGGCTGGATTTGCAGGTGTGATTTTTGCAAATTCTGTTGTCCAAAACCAGATGCAGCTGCTTTGATACTTGCCAATAGCTTGATATTTTTTTCTCTTGAGACTTTGATTAACATAAAATTATTTTTGTCATTGTGTTTGTTTTGAGCATCTGTTCTACATGACATGTTTACTTTGTCTCATCTCTGTGGCATGTTCCCACTCAGTATTTTTCAAATGTTGTCTGCTGGGTTGGATGATTCATTTTTTTACTGGACCTTATTAGCTCAATTTACTACTTTCACTACTGTTTGTTTTCAGTTCTAATGTGGAGGTTTATTCTTCCTTTCTTCATTAAAATTATTACTTTCAGTACATCATGTCTTTACAGATGAGTCAGTTAACTTGTTTAGATGGAGAGGCTAATTTTCATTGAAATTTTATGTGTCCATATGGCACTTGATTTGTCTTTGTTATACTTGTTTTCTGCTGTTGTAGTTCTACTACTGGCAGTAGAAATATATTTATATAAAATTTATATAACAGCCCTTTACACTGATGATACATACTAAGATAATACATCTTTTATACATATGGTAGGACAGGAAGGTGTATATAGAACACTGATGGTCTGTTCTGTGTGCCAAGAACCCCCATACTATGAACTGGAATAGGTTCAGCAAAGTTACTCTCATTTACCAATTCAAAAGATCTTGCCACTGTACTTTCATATTTGTAAATCTAACTAGTTTCACAGAGGAATTTGTGGAAATATGCACCTCATTCACTCAGTGTTATTTGTCACTGAGCAGTAATAACATTGCTGCCTCTTTCCACAAGCTATTGATTGATACCAGTACTTTTTGTGCATTGATAAACTAGCTTTGACTACACCTAGGAGTCTGAATTCCTTATAATAAAAAGGATATCATGAAAATACAAACCATACCAAACCAGATAAATACAAAGGACATGATTGATTAGAGGGGTAATCGTGTGCTTTCATTTCAGAGCAGAGACAAATTAGTTTCTTCCTACACACAACTTTGAAGAAAGAACTCAGTCTCACATTGTAACTCTACCAAAAGGTGAGAGGCATTCTGGATGGTTTTCCTCCTTTTTATATGAATAATTGGGTATAAACATGAAGTTATGGCAAAATAATATTTTTGATAGAAGTAGTGTAGGAGGAGCTGTTACAATTGCTCATCACAGTGGGCTGCTATTGAGTTTCAGGCTAGTCAAACCCAATTTTTAATTATACTTGAAAGTTCTTTTGGTAAAGAAGGCAATTTTTGCAAAGCTTTCACATGGCAGTTTATAAATCGAACAGAGAAAGACTAGTATGAGAGCAAGAGATGTTGTCTAGTTCATCCTTATAATTGTGTACTTCTGCAAAATTAAGCTTAGGCTCTTACAGAATGCAGTAAAAAAGGAGTCACTGTTGGGTGGTTAAGGACACTGTACTGAGCACTTGGCTCTGACTTCGCTCTCATCATATGGCATTAGTTGATTCACTCTCACTAGTGATAAGAAATACCTTGTAGATGAACTCAGGTGACATATACTGTACTGTTTTAACTCAGTGAGAGGTACAAAGGCTGTCAGTAAGGAGGTGAGGTATGGCTTTGCCAGATTTCCTTATACTGCTCTAATCAAACAATCGTAGGCTTAGGAAAGATCGGCTGAAGCTGAACTGAAACTGTCTGGGAGCCTGATGCAGATGAGGAAAAATTCTCACTTCTGAAGTACTTTCTCAAGCACAGGACCATCTCCTTGGGGTGGTAAACTCATTCATGTTAGTCAGTTCTGGCACAGAGTTTTTGGTTCTTGAGAAATATTTTGGCACCTATGTTCAGCTGTGAATGGCCAGGAGCAGGAACTCCAGAAACAGACTGGAGGCAGTGGCTGGTGGTCCCTGTGCCTCTACCACATAAAGTTCATCTCTGTCAAAACTATTCTCTGTTTTAGCTCTTTAGCCCTGGAAAATAGGGAGTGGAGAAATCTCCCTTTGGCTTGTAGAAAGTTGTTCTGGTTTTCTTCCCATGCAGCTTTGAAAATCCAGCAGCAATTTCTTGCAGTTCATCCAGCTCTCACTGTGTAATTTGTGTCATGATAAAAAACCTGCAGCTGGTTTTGGGTGCTGATGGTGACTGAGGTGGTTACATACTGTCTGTAGGCAGTGATGAAGGAACAGGGATGAATGCTGCAAACTCAGTACAGAATTTACCTTGGGGTTTAGGTTCTGGTGAGTGTTGTGGTTGCTGGAGCTGTTTAGGGGAAACCGAGTGTTGCTTCTCATCTCCTCTAAACTGATCTGTCAGAATCATACCAACCGAGCATAGGGGTGCTGAAATTTGCACCAAGAGTGATTCCAAACAAAGTACTCTGGTCACACCCCAGCTCACGTGCTGGATGGAGAGCAAGGAAGTAGCCCATCACATCATTTGCCAGATTTCCATTCTCCTGTTCCCTTCCCAGTTAACCCTGGAATGGCAGCACCACCCTACAGACTTTTGATGGACTTTCTTCCATGAATTTGGGAAGTGATGTTTTTAATTCCTTCAGTATTTGAACTGTATATGTGGTACATGAGCTGATGCTTTTACAGCTTAAGGTATTTTGAACTTGGTGGTATCCTTTTCCCCCCAGATTTTTGCTCAGCTGAGGGTTCATATCTGAGACTCATAAGAAAGACTAAGAGGGAAAAAGAAGAAGCCAAATTCCCATAAACGTATTTGATAGATAGGGAAACAAAGGCACAGGAGACCACACAGTAGTTTGCTGTATGAGCCAGGAGTAGCTTCAGATAATCCAATTCATGCTTTAGTGATGAGAACATACTGTCTTCCTCAATTCCTAGGCTGGTTAAAGCTCCTTCTCTGTCCTGGAGTGATATTTCCATGTACAGAGCTTCTGAGAATCACCACTCTAGGGATTGCTGTTAACTCCAAAATGTGTTATTTGCACATTGAAGTACTTAACTAAGGAGATTTTCTTTTTCCAGTTGCAGTCACTGGAGGCTCGATGGTAATAGAGCTGTCTTCTGGTCTCTGCCAAATTTATTTTCCAAAAGAAATATCTGAATGAGGAAACAATGACTAAAGACAGTATGTGAACTGTCTAGCACACTGCAAAGGTCCAAACGTTGAGAAGAGAGAGGACTTTCAGGATGGCTGAAGGCTACATTATTAGGAATAAATGTACCCTTCATGAAATCAAGCAAAAAAATAGGCTATCGGGAAACATTACTTTGGGAAGGGAGCTGGTGAAAGTCTCATGGCTTGAATGGTTTAAAAGGACAGAAGAGTGTTGGGAACAACTCTGCATTGGTGTGGGATGCGCTGTATAACCAAAGAGGTATTTTCCATCTCCCCACTTCTTTTACCTGATTCTGTTTACAGCATCACGTTCATGTCTTAGTGGCAGGCTTAAGCAATGCCTACAAAATCAGGCATAATTGCAAAGGTGTTTGAGAAAAGAGGCAAAAAGTTTTTTTAAAACTGGGGGTTGTGGGAAGCTCTGAGGGGATTGATGCCAGATGTGGGAGTGGAAGGTGGGGCTCAGCCCAATGTTTCACACCTGCTTTCTGAAGTTCCAGTAACAGGTTACAAAGGGTAAGGCTTGAGGGGCTTGATTTCCCTGAAAAGCCTCACCTGGGGCCTCTCCACACCTGCCCTGAGCCCAGGAGCCCTATTTAAGCCCAAGCCAGGATGCAGTTCCTCTTCCTGGGCAGTGGCACAGCAGTGCTGGTTTCCAGCTCTCCAATAGACATGCCTGGCCTGTTCCTGTGCCAGTGCCTGATGTTGGGGCTGCCTCCAGGAAATAACTGTCTTGTGAGGAGAACGTTACTGGTGAGTCAGCTTTAGCACTATTTTGGTATCATGCTTTTAATTTGAAACTTTTTTTTTTTGTTATTTGTCTTGTCAAATCAATTCATGTCTATAGAGTAAAAGTGATCTTTAAGCCAAATTGTTTGAATGCTCAGGAAGAAAACAGGATACCTCACTGAAGAGAAAAAGAAACTTGTATTGTCTGCCAAGTTTTGGGCTCAGATGGAGAGTTAAAATGTCAGCCAACTGGGCCAAACCACAACCTGCGATAAACTCTGGCTTTCACAGGGACTTAAGACTTGCTCTGTTGTGTTTTGTTTGGTATGAATTCACCTCACAGTAGCTTGGAGTCTCATATCTTCTCCTTTTCCTCTGATGATGCTTATTACAACTTGAGCCTTTGAAGTTGTTTTGACTGAACAATATGCGGTGAAAAATAACACTCTAAAGAGAAGATGTGAATGTGCTTCCTTGTTTCTTCCAGAACCTTATCCCAGTCATTAGTATTTTTAACAGTCATCTCTGGGACCAGTGGCAGTGTTTAAAACCCACACAGGTTGTAATGTTTGAAGTGATCATGCTGTAGTGCCTTGAGACCTTGTGTTCTAATTGTGGGCTTGCAAAGCAGCTGTGAGTGATGGGCAGGTCTGCTGCAACCCCGGGGGATGAAGGAGCATGGCTGTGAGAACTGGTGTGGAAAAGAGATGTTTTCAAAGCTGTGCAAGAGCTGTGCCATTGCTTCACAAGGTAGTAGTATCTCCTCTGTAAAATGACACTAAACACAAGATTAGAACATTGTACTGTAGGACATTGTGCTGTACTGTCCCTCTCTGCAGGAATCCAGGGGAACACATCCTGCTTAACCCCTAAGCCTGAGTTTGAAGGATTCAGAGGCTATAGATAGATAGTTAAATGTTCCACTTGGATGTCACACAGGGCTGCAGTCAAGAACTGGAAAGTGCAAAGTGCCTTTAGCCCCTAGGAGAAGGGATGCTGAGCATTCCTTGCAGTTGCACAGGCCTTGCTGTGAATGTGCATTTCTCATGTAGCACCATGGTTTGGTCTCCAGCTTTTATTTCCTCCATCTTACCTGCCATTTTTCTGGGGATTGTTGGACGGCTTTCAAATATTGCCTGTGGGAAAGAATCCCCGTATCTTAAAAATTATATATGTAAATAGATATATCAATATAAATCTCCATCTCCCTGGCTTTGCCCAAAGCCCACAGTCTGAATCAAACCCACAATGCAAAACCAGTTGCTGCAAATTGGCTGTGTGTACTGTAATACTGAAAAGCTTCCTGAAATCTTTCAGGGGTTTATTTAGAGTTGAAGTGAGCCAATGTGCTTGAGAAGCAGACAAAATATTTTAAACTTAGCAAAGCATGACAGCCATTGAGTGTACTGCTGCAGTGTCCCATGAAAAAAAGACAAAATGAATTGCAAAGTCTTTGTGAAATTTTGGCAAATCTATCTTTGTATACATTATATAAAATCAAGGTCAAATATTGGGAGTTGGCTGCTCTGCTTTGTTTATATAGCTCTAGTTTAAAACATGTTAGGCCACATATCAACTGTAGGGTCATGTGTAAAATAGGTGTCATAGTTTCTATTCAGTCCCCAATGGCCATTACTTCATTTAACAAAACTAAGTGCAGCACATTTTGGCTCTTTCTGTATGAGACAGGTGGAGAGGATGAGTGGGAAGAACACTCAACTCCGTTTAAAGGTGATGTTACAGGTTTAGTGGGACTATTATGCTTCAAATGATCACATCTTGACCAATCTCTGGGTCTATAGAAACATATGCTATATAGATTTTTTTCCCAAATTGGAGACACATCTTTTCATTATTATTGTTAGAATAGGCAATAATCTGTTTAAATGTTTAAGCTTAGTAAGTAAATGTGTGTGTTTTCTAACAGCAATGGCAAAGGTGTTGAACCATTTGTTGGGATTTTGGTTTAGAATTCACAGACTTGGTTAATTTAATAGCCTTTGCAAGTTGTCAACTCAATTGGAAGATTCTCAGATTTCAATGAGATTTTCTGTCAATAAAGGTACCAGAACCCTGCCATCCTTAACTATTTCTTCTATTAGTATCAGCATAATTGTAACTCCTCATACTATTAATAAAAGGGTCTGTCTTTTCAAAGATAAGCTTATTTTTCCACCCTAAAGAGAAAAGCAAAAATGCTTGACAGCTCCTTTCTTTCTCCTTCCTTTCCTCACTATGCAGCAAATAATCAATCTTGGCTGAATGACATTTTAGAGAAATTGCAGTTGTAAATGTGTCAGTACTTAAGAAAAGTGTAAAATGCCCCTTGCATTTGCATGGGTGGGAAATCAGAATTTAGCTAAATATACATGTGGTTGAAGGAAGCATAGAAATAAAAATGATCTTGTAACAAGAAAATTACAAGGCAGCTTTTTGAAGAAAATTGCATGAATGGTCACCACTGTGAAGACTTTAAATGGGTGGCTCCCAAATAAATCCTTGAGAAGAGTGAAGGTGCCTAATTCTGGGTGGTGCTGAGTGCCCTTGGCATCAGACCCCTTCTTAGAAAAGGTTCTCCTTGTGCTCTCTGTAACTGCTGCTACAAGATCAGACATCAGGTACCAAATATAACTCCTCTTTTGTGGGTTGGTCTGCAACTGTTTTTCTCTTCCTTTCTCTTCAGTTTTTTCGTACAATATATTTACCATTATTTCAATAATAATGTAATAACATACATTGATTCTTTAAATATGTACAGTTTAATGCTTTTTCCCTGTGGCATCTTGGCAGGCTTTGCAAACAGTGATCAATCAATAACCTTCACAAAGCCCTCTCCATCCCTCTTAGTTACATAGTTAGGGAACTGAAGGATAAGGGTGTTAAAACACTTGGCCAAGGTCACACAAGGAGTTGGTAGCTGACTTTTTTTTTCAATCCCAGACTCCTATTTCAGACTTCAGACCACACGTCTCCCACATAAGCATGTTTATATTTTGGGCAGGGTATAGGGAACAGTCCTGCCACTCTGACTTTCCGGGACAGCGACTGTTCCCTTATAAACTGTAAGCTTTCCAAACCCAAATGTCTGAAAAGGACAAATATGAGGGACACTTCAAGAGTGTAAAAGCTGATGTAGCAAGGATGTAGATTTCTCACCAAGGGAAACCACTGGTGTGTTCCAACATCATTTGGTTTGCCACCAACCAACAAGCTGGTGATGGTGACACTGACCTGCAGTCAGTCTGTGCGAGGTGTTGGCTAATGTTGCTACAACAGATATTCATTATAAACTACAGTTACCCACAGTTTACTCTGTTTATACGACCGTTTAGTGGTTATTTATTAAAAATAAAATTTATGTATGGTTATTGAATGTGTATTTTGGCAGGGAAGTGACCTTGGCAGAAACATGTCTGGATCAACACTCAGCTAGCAGTCACTCTTTATGTTGTCATATAAAACCTTGTTAAATAATATTTTGTTTCTATCTTCAATTGCTGTTATATAAGACCAGTAATGAAAGTCTCCCTAAGGATTGGTAAATGGAGTGAGTTTTTCTGTGCATTTTCTCCATAAAATAAAAAACTAAGCCAATGAGTGTCAACATTACTGCCTAGTTGAAGTGCTTGCTATAAACTTTGATAGTAAATTGTTTACTTTTAGATTTTTGCAGGTTTAAAAGTTCTCTGCATTTAAACACAATGTGAATGTCTTTTGGAGAACTAAGGATAATTCACATTCAGAAAGCATTTAACTTTCATTTCAGTGAGACTACTCACATGCTTAGAGTTAAGTGGTTGGTTGAATTGTTTAATGCTCAGAAAAGACACTAAAAAAAAACAGGGAAAAACTATGGCTTCAGACAGAGAAACAGTGCCAAAAGTGGTTGTAGTTGTGAGATTTTAAGACACCTTAGTGTCAATGTACAATGTCATTGTGTTTTACTGATTTTCATTTACTTGATGTTATTTCAATATAGCTTCAGTTTCACCACCATGTTTTTCTTTGGTTTTTTTGTTTTTTATTTTTGATGCTTTGAAGCAAAACCTTTGCATGAAAATTGATGGACTGAAAGCTCCTCTAAAACTAAGGAGGAATGGAGATTCCTGTATGGTGGATTATTTTTAAATATACTGATACAAGGTATTGGTGGTTTGAATATAGAGGAAGGCTAATATAGACAAAGGATAATTGTGAAACCAGTTCATCAACATTATCAGTAAGGTCAGAGGGGTGCATCTGTGCTTCTAGAGGCAGAGACATGTGACAGACATTGACAGAAAGAAATGGCTCATCAGCTTATGGACTGCTAAAAGTAGGAGTGGTGGAGAGAATTACCTGTTCTTTGTAGATGTTGACCGTGATCACCAGAGATGGACAGAGCTGCAGCCATGTAGCTGCACTGGCTGGCTGGAAGGACTCTCTGGGTAGAACCTGGGTAGGTTAGTAATGCACCAAAGGGTTTGTACAGCTGATAAGGTGAAGAGCAGACAAGAAGGGGTCTCTACCACTACTAGCTACTCTGACAAATGAGGATAAATGCTGTCCTAAACTTTTTCTTAAACCAGGGGGTATCTCCCTCTGGGGCACACTTGAAGATTCTCTTCACTGAAGTAAATAACTAGTTTTTTTTCTTGAGCCAAGAAAACCTGCCATAGGGCTTGGTTGTCAGGGGAATGCAAAACAAACCCACCCTTGGCTTCCAGAACAAAAGGAGTGCAGTCCCCAGCTGTCAGGGGAGAACAAATCAAGAAAAACTTCAGGTTCTTGCTTTGGGGTAAAAACAAACAAAGGAGCCCTCTCTGCTCTGGGCTGGCTGTGGTAGTCACCATTTGAAAAAATTAGATTTCACCCACATTTATATCACATGGCAATGACTGTTTTCCCTGTGCTTAAAGGGATATCTCCGTCTGCCAGGTGGGAACCGTGGCTACATGGTGACTCCTGAATTGTGACCAGCACTGCAGTGTCTGCCTCAGCCCAGCAGAAGCTGTGGCCCTTTCTGACTGTTCAGTATTCAGAGGCCAGGGCAGATTTGTTTCCTCCCTTCTAGGGCAGAAAAAATACAAAAGAAGAATGAAAGACTTTTAATCATGTTGCTTTGAGAGAGATTATGACTGGCTTTTGCAGGACTTTGTGTATTTTTTAGACCTGCAGACTTCCCCTATCTGAGTGTGCTAGTAATACCAATTTCCATGATTACATTGTTCTGTCTCCTTTCTTTGAGCTGAGATACTCTTTCTCACTGCTGAACAGGACTCATCTGGCAAACAGCAGTTTGTGTAGTCCTGACAGAGTGAATGGTTTCGAAAACAAATTTTGCCTCCTGGCTCCCCAGCACTCCGTATGGCATGGGCACTCAGGGCTCTCCCACGACACTGGTGATGTGGGCACAGTGTAAGGAGGATCTTGCTGCCTGGCCTCAGGCTGTGGTACCACCTGGCTGTGTGTGTGAGCTGAAAGCCAGCACTCTGGTATTTAATCCTCCCACAGTGGCAGCACATCTACTCCTAACCCATCTTCTCTCTTTGCATAGGGAAACATCTTTGTCCCTCAGAACAACTGCATGGGAGGTGCTGTTGAGTGGTTTGGTGTGTGAGGAGGACTCCAGACAATTTCTGTTGCTCTCCCTGTCACAGCATTTTTGTGAGAATCTGTAGTAACTTCAGTCCTTAATGCTCTGTAAGGATCTCTTGGGAAAATTTTGCGGCGTTGCAATAGAGGACAATAATCAATACAGGTAAAAGATATAATACAGTGGTGAGAAAGGCTTTACTTTGACTTTGAGAACTGGAATTTAAAGCCTTTCAGAAAGCTCTTACAAAATTGCTGTTACTTTTGTGGGTTTTTTTGTGATGTGTTTATCTCTCTGTACATCTTCATCATCATATAATGTTGTATGATGTTGCTATGTTTCTTATATTTGAGGAGAGAGCTACATGCTGTGCTATGAATAGAGTGGTGAAATGGCCTTGGTCTACAGGCCATCAGGAGGCATCAAGTGAGCACTGCTCTCTGTAGCAAAACAAGGCATGCAGTTTGGAGTTAGAATCCATAGCCACACTTCTCATTTGTTCAACTTCAAGTGAGCCTGAAAGAGCTAATAAGGAAGAAGAATATATCAAATTAAATAGGGAGAGGGGGGAAGATATAACAATTAAGGGGCTGTTTTGTGTGGCTACAGACATTGTTTCTCCTACACAGGCATGGATCTTGTTTTGGTGCCTGGATTTTTATCTACCAGAACCTAAACGTGCACTGCTCCCACCCTTTCATAGCTTTTTCTTCTCTACTGTAGAGCAACAGAAGCTGAGTAAGCTGTATCCTGGAAAAACACATTGCAGGAAATGGTATTTACCCTTTGATCTTTAGATCTTTCCTCTGCTGTGATATACAGTAACTTGTTTTGTCTTTGCTCAGTGAACAGGCTTTCTTCATTTAGATTTATGGCAATGGCTCTTGCTGGTAGAGGAGGCTTTAGTACCTTTTATAAAATAAGGGAAGGAAGGCCATGTTTTCCACTTATCTTACAACTTTCCAAACTGTCTGAAGACTAAGGAATTTTGAATTACGTATTTATTTGGTTGCAAGGTATTAATTGCATTGGATTGGCTGCTACTGTCCATGCACAGCCCTATTGAACTCAAGCCTTTGTAGAGTAAGCTGGCTAAATCAAAGTTTTCAGCCCTTATCCCAGAATAGAGTATTTATATAGCCAGTTAAATGCTTGGAGAGCAATGTAGTAACCACTGAGGTTGTATATTCATCTCCCAATACATTCCACTGAGTTGTTTGTGTTGACATATTCAGGGATGCTATTCGGTATCAGCGGGATGATACACCTCTGGACTACATATATTATTGAATGAGAGAAAGGGGAAAAGCTGCAACTAGTATGGGGAGTTGATACAAGCCTCTAGCACTTGCTTGAAGCCTTTCTGTTTAACAAAGAGAGGACCACTTCCCATTTCTCTATGGACATTTCATTGAATCCTTCTGGGGTGCTGACAGGATATAATTGGCTTTCTCACCCTTTCCTCTGTGTTTCTGTAACCCCACCTGCCTTTTGTTATGTTGGAAGCATTGATTGAGTTGTAACCTCACTCTCCTCCTGGCAGGATTCAGACTTTTTTTCCAAACTGCCTCTGTTTCCCATGGAAATGCCAGGTCAGTACTTGTTTGTTGGCAGGATGTATTACAGACACTACAACTGCCTTGCTATAATTATATCTTATAGGTTAGTGTTTGAATCACGTATGTGTGAGTGCATCCCAGGCACTCAAGGAAGAAGGAACTTCAACAGTAAAGTGAGAATTGATAGTGGAAGCATAATATGCTTTCAGTCTTTTTTCAACCCTTTGCTAACAAGTTCCTGCATAAAAATTAACAGACAAGTAAAATTCCAGGGTGTAAAATTGCAAAAGGAAAAATCCAAAGTTTTGAGTGAAGTTTGAGGAAAAGTTATCACTTTCACCTGTATACAGTTATAAGGTTTTGTATTTATTATTTTTTTAGACCTTTATACACTTTTAGCATGGTATTGGTTTTGGAATATAAGAGATATAATAATGAATGGAAAACTGACAAGATATAGAGGAAAAAATGTAGAGGTAGATTTTTTTGCCACGACTGACTCAGTTATAAATGCTGTAGGCAAGTATATTTTTGAGAATTTCCTACTGGTTTACTATTTTATAATGCCACTTAAAAATACAATGGGTAAAGTGTTATTTCTGATCCAAAGTCATATTCATATGTAAATATAACTTTTGTGCAGAAAGAAACTAATATCAAATCAATAAATACATCTTTCCATAAGTTTCCTATGTTTTGATTGCTTTATGTTCTAGCCCTGATGATCTTTAATCTCCAAGATCTACAGTTATGCAACTGCTTTCTTTTTTAATAACTTACACTTGAATTTTTCTAAGGAAAAAAGGCTCTTTATACAGCTGTATGCTTTCATGAGGAATTAATGACTTGACAAACATTAGGCTGTTATTGTTTATGCAAATGCAGTCAGCTCCCTGAAAAGAAGGCCAGGTCACATAGTGTGTGCATGATTTAGTGCAAGAAAGAGAAAATATTTTTTTTGTAGGAAAACAAAGAGTATGATTCACAGCATAAACACCAGTAATTTCATACATAGAAAAGTTCTCCTCTTTTAGAGAACTCCCTGCTCCCCAATTACAGTTCTTTTTTCTAGGTGAGGAATTGCAAAGAACCAAGTCCAACCAGCTGAATGCATTTTGCTGTAGCTGCTGATGGGTCTCTAATCAATTAACGAAATATTCCTATTAAAAGATACTGGAATAACAGTAAAGGCTAATAGAAATGGTAATGCTTAGGCTAATATAGAAATGGTAATGCTTTGGTTACTAAAGTTACTTTTGTCTTCTAAGACCATGCCTGATAGTCACCATTTTATTTTGTGTGAGGATCTTGAGAAGGCAAGGAAGATTTTTAGCCATGAAGTGGCAAAGCACTTAATGTGCAGTAATTTTGTTGATTGTCTTTAGAATAGCAGAGCATTTTTCCTAAGTGTTAAGGAGATTATTCTGAAATTCACATTTTCAGGAATGTCTTTATGAGGAGTCATGATAGAAACAAGTGTAACGATGACAGTAAGGACTGCAATATATTCCCTAAGGTTATGTTTGTGAAAGCCTCTACCAGGCCCCCAGGTTTTGGTATAGGTTTTATTTATGTGGGCTGCTATTTGGTGGCATGGTTTGCCATGTTCTGGGCCCTAAAAGTTACCACTTGTTGCCAAGATTCAAATATTGCCATTTTCGCTCTAAATGCCTGAGCCTTTGGGTAACACATTTTAACCTTTGGCACCCAATAGTTAACACACATCTAAGAAAGGGCTGACTCCAGGCCAGGTCAAGGTTGCATAGGGTGTGTTGCCCTGAGAATGGAATTTTGCCTGAGGGTCAGTTTTGTCTGGCCCTGTGAAACTAGGAAAGAGCTGCTGGCTGGGGGGGCAGGTGAAGCAATGGGAACACAGGGGTAGGTGCCTTTGGCATCCCTCAGCCTAGTTTGCTTCTGCAGAATCTCCCAGGGCAGCACTAGGAGGGTCAAGGTGGAAGCAGGGACAGAGCAATAACATCAGCAGCATCTTTGCTGCTTATGACCACACAGCTGGGGAACTTTCTCAGTCTCAACACCCCAGAGCAACCAGGAAACATGGTGCCAGAGGGATGTTTTTTGTTGTTGTTGTGACTTTGCCAGCTACAGGAAGCCACTGTCTACTTTGTGCCTAGAACTGGCCATAGCTGGTGTGAGGACATGCTGCCATCTCAGGCTGGAATTTACAGCTTTTATAGAGCTAGAATTGGGGTTATCATAGAATCATGGAATGGGTGAGGTTAGAAGGGACCACAGTGGTCATCTGGTACAACCTCCCTGCTCAAGCAGGGTCATCCTAGAGCACATTGCACAGGATTGTGTTCAGGTGGTTCTGGAATATCTCCAGTGAGGGAGATTCTACAACCTGTTCCAATGCTTATCCTCTGTTTCTCTTTATGCTAGCTTTACTCTTATAATTATCCTATAATAAACTGAATTATTAAATTATTCTAAGATCAGTTATTGTAGTAATTAATGGGCCTAACTGGAGTGGATAATTCTGATGTACATTGTAGAAATTGAATATGTTGACCTGCAGTCTTGTACCAGCAAAACTATTTTAACTTTGATCTAGGCCAGGTTGTCAGGAGCTGACACCGAAATGTAACCCAAAGCCCAAATGAAGTGAAAGTTTTCTGATGATATCTGATCAGTGGATCTTGCCAAAGAGATCCATGTCTACTTCCACTGAAGACAATGACAGAATTTCCATTGCACTGGAGAAAGCCAGAGTGGGCCTCCAACATGAACAATGCTTAAGCAATAGGTACATTAATTTATAGTCATTTTTTGGCTGTGTTATAGTACAACTTCCTTGTTAGGCAATCCCAGTTATTATCACCTTGTTCACTTCTCCTTTGAAAATAAGCAACATAAGAAGCAGCTTGAAGTATCATATACACATAGAAAGGATGCTTCCTGAGAAAGCAACCTGAAGTCTTATGGAGATGATCAAGCAGCAGTATGGTTGAAAAGAAAAACCAAACTTATGATTTCAAGAGGTCCCAAGACATGTGATTTCTATTTTTTTTGGTCATAGTCCTGGTTGGCAATGTTGGTAACTGGCACAGGTCTATGTTCTTCTACAAAAGGTTTTATGTTAGAGTGCAGGATCAAGCTCCATACAGTGATGGAGAATGTTAAACTTTTGACTAATTTGAATATTAATAAATATGTTCACAGGTAGGAGTTGATGTGGGGGAATATACAGTTTTATATATGGCCATGGTCATTATGACTTAAAAGATCAGAGTAGAACAGCTTGCAATAGCCAGTTAGAGGGAAATTGTTAATACTTCTCTGCTTGCCATATTGGATTACATGAAGTGTTTTGTAGTGTAGACTCTGTTTAGGCCTCCTTACCCAGAATAATATTTTACTGAAATTAAATATTCTGTAGTTGATGTATATCTAACAATAAATAATCACCAACAACCTGAAGTATTTGCTGAGGTATAGCTGTGAAATGTCAACAAGATGTTTTAAGCACACTTGCCAGAAATTATGCATGGGAAGTGTCTTAAATCCTTACTTTGAAGACAGGATCTGATTAAAAAAACCCCACTAAACAAGCACAAGCAAAAAGCCCTCCCTACTTCTCATGTCTTTTACTTTTGTTTTCTCTGCGCTTTTTACACGTTCTTGCATATGCTTCATAAATATTATGTTGAGGCTGTGCTTCCACTGTATCAGAGCTGGACACCTAAAGTGCTTCCTACTGATCCATGTTTCGTCAACTCAGCATATTTATGGCTGGAATCCACCACATTTTTGCTGAAGTGCCAAAAACTGTCCAGTCACAGCAGGACCAAGTTTAGCACTGGCTAATTTTCCTGGCTTCCTGGCCACTCATCAATTTACTCTGGGCATGAACTTTGTGCTAAAGCCCATACTGATGTACTTTTGCAGCCCTCCTCGATCAGGCACAGTAAACCAGTGCTGTGATAGCCTGCACTCCAATGATACCATTGTAAGGACATAAGAGTAGTTATAAGCTTCAAACTAAATGTTCACCTTGCCTGCTTACTGTCTGCAGCAATGGCCAGAAGTGGATGCCTAAAGAGTTTCTGAACAGGGCAGGTACATGGGAATACTTCGTCCAAACACTCTTGGTAGCTTTTTCTTGCAGCTCAGAGACCGTCTGCCATTTAGTTACCTTTGGGGGTTTCTGTTTCATTAACTTCTGCAGTCTCCCCTTAAACTTACATAAACTTTGGTATCTGCAGCATCCTTTGTCAGGGATTTATCTGTACCACAGTTGAACTAGGAATTGTGACATGTCCATGTTGTTGTTGTGTTTGTTTAGAATGTAACTCTCCTTAGCTTCATTTGTCAGCCGTCAATTCTTGTACTTTGTGAGCCCTTTCCACTGCTATCATACACTTTTTGAGTGTGTGCATGTGGGTAAAATATCACAGATATTTGAGATGTGGTTGCACTGTAGAATATTGGTGTTTTTCTCCTGTAATCTGTTCCTGTCTAATAACACCTAACATTTGGTTTGTTGGAATTTGCTGAGTAGGGAAATCAAAACATGCAGTGAGGACTCTTCCATTGCAGACTGCAGTGCCTGGGGAGCAATGCCATCCTTGGTCCATGCAAATTTGCTGAAGTAGTCAGGCCACTCTTGCACTGAATATCTGATTGCAGAGTCACTTCAGCTGGACACTTTCTGGTACTCTGCTCTTTTATTTACCACTAGCTCTGACATCCCTGTGCCAGCCTGCAGTCCGCAGTGTAGACATACTCTAATCATATCCTAGTCACAGTACTGAGCAGGAACTGAACAGGGACTAGTGTGCTTGTTTGGTTGGGATTTCTTGGTTTTTTTTGTTGTTGTTGTGTTTTGTTTTGTTTTGACTTTTTTGTATGTGTGTGTGTGTCATTGGCAGGAGACTACATTTCTGATTTGACACGGGACACTCAGCAACTTCTAATGAAGCTACTGTGGTAAAATAGGTTCTACCTACATGTGCTATTTGTGGAAGCCACCACCCTCTGGACCATCAGGGACATTTTGGGCCCTTGTGACTTACATTTCTTTAAATGGAAGAAACTGTGTATGAAGGCAAATCATACGTTTTTGGGCTCCTCAACTATGATGTATTTTCATATTAATTATAGTTGTTATCAATTAATTGTGTTTAAGTGCATTCTATACATTCAGAAGCTTGTGCTGGGTTTTTTCTTCCTGTTCAAGTACATCCTATTGGCCAACGGCAGCACTGGAAAGCAATGAAATTAAATGGAAAATAAATGCAACTTAATTTGCTTAGGCATTATTTAGTCTCTTGATACATAGTAGCCAGAGTCTTTTAACTGTTCTGTTTAGGAGGGAAATTATGGTTAATGTTTTAAATGACAATACAAAAAATTGAAAGATATAATTGCTGAGTGAAAGCATCTGAAGTTCTGTCTGGTTGTAGCTGGAATGATGTAATGGGAGAAAGGAGAGTTTGTGGCTAAGCACAGCTCAAATAAGCTTGAGCAAACTGATTTTTTTTTTCTTGTCTGAAAGTGAGTGAGACTGTTATTCTGGTTGTAAATCATGGGAGAAAGCCAAGAAACCTATTGCTGCTGTCAAAACCAATTGTGTGTGTTATTGTGGCCACTGTATTGGCAAAATAAATATATTTACGGATATAATGTAGAATATGATTGGGAGTCTCAGCATCAGGAGAATTATGTCAAGAACTACTCTGCACAACTTTTTATTCAGTGCTTTGGTGTTGCTGTTTGTGACAGTTTCTCGTTAGTCTGGCTTCAATCTATTTTTTTTGGCGTGCCTACCATTTTGAATCTGGCTGTAATCAATGTGAAAAGTATCCAATAATCAATAACCAAGTATCAGTTCTGTGCTTCTGATGAAAGTTGCTGTGATCGAAATGTCCACAGGCCAGTTTCTTTTTTTGTGTTCTCATGGTTTAATCCTGGCTGTACCCCTCAAAGCTGTTGCGGTATCTGAGCACAGAATTCCACCTGCAAACCTGAAGCTGCCCTGCAGTGGCTCCATAACACACTTGACTGTGTGTGCTTCCCAAAGCTTGGCTGGCTGCATGGGCTTGAGCTATGAATCCTGTGGGGGAAATAAAAATCATCAAAAATGTTATATATTGGGTGAAGAGCAATGAGTAACTGACTTATCTTTCATATTGCAGCACTGAGTCTTTTAAATATCATCTGAATTAGTATTCTAGTATTGAGCATTATGAAACCTGAAGGTCTATGTTTCTACAGTATCAGAAGTACAAAGGTCAGCTTGAGTACACATCAACCTGAATGTGTAGTGAGTGGCACAACATGAGGTAAGCACTTAAATATGCAGATTTCCAACCATGAGCTCAGTTTGACATGCTGTTTTCCAGGTGCAGTTCAGGTTGGCAGGATGTGTCCTTAGGTGGCTGTGAGATTGTCTTCCATTTTGTTCCCTTTAGGCTTGAGAAAGGGTGTGGGACATCAGCTAAGGGGCCTCAGACACTTGAAGCCTGATTAGGGAAGGTTTTTTCCTGGTACTAGCCGTGTGAAATGACTATTTAAACATTCATAGGACAGCTTCATAGGAGATGTTGGAGCATTCACCCAAAAGATGTAGATTCAAATCTATTCAGGCAGTACAGGTCATTCCACAGATGGGTTCAAAATTCTGACTAATGTGCAACCCTATGAGAAAGATGAAAGAGTAACAATATCACTGTCAATATGGCTGAATTTTCCCAAAAACGTACTGAAAAATAAATTCTCAAGAGTTTGTCCCTCTATATATATATATGATATCTCTAAGACTAATTTCTATTTTAATTGCATATTGAATTTAATTTACAACACTGAAATACTTTAAGTAAATGTATAAAAATTAAATTTTAAAAGAAAATCTTAAAATTTTCACCAGTCCCCTCTCCTTCTGCTATGTGTTTTGGTTGAACTGTGTCAAAGGAGGTCTCTTTTTGAAAGGTGAATAACTATCAGGGGGCAAAATAAATATTAGCTTCCCTTTCTGCTTTGTTTTTGTGTGCTGGAAGGAATTGCCTTCCAAACTGCAGCATATAAACCATGGTAGAGATGACTGTTCCACGGGGATTCAATATAATGCAGAATATATACAAGCAGGTATTACATAACGTGCTCTGGTGGACGGGCTGGTTGTGCGGTTGTGGACTTTGTCTTGCTAAATGATGGAAGAGGCCAAGAGTGCTCAGACTGCTGTGGTGTTCACACAAGGTACTTTTCCAAATTGGCTGCTACACTAGACTGGCAGACAGAGACTAAGATTTTTTTTTTTTTTTAATATAATGAAAGCATCTATAATTGAGACTTTTTGCCTGTTGACATGCAACCACTATATCATAGTAGCCTCTATGTAGGTCATTAAAGAAAGAAGTCATATATACAAATATTGTTTAATAAATCCTTTGTTGACTCAAAGACATGGTGCCAAAACAGTTGCTGCAGATATATGGGTGACTGAAGGGGTAGTTCATCTACAGTATTATGTCCCTCTACTTCTCTGTGTGGCCCTGGAAACAAGCCCACTCCATTTCTAGGGGTGCCCTTGGTTAATTCTTCAGTTATTTTGTTTCTATATATTCACTCAGATCTGTTATGAGAGAGAAGGATTGAAAGCAATGTAGACATTTAAGAGATGAAACATAACATGGAATTTACTGATTAGGCCCCTGTAATTACAGTTTATGCAGGAAGAAGCACTCCCAGGAGATTCCTGCAGATAAGCTGCAGGAATGATGGTGCCTTTCTACTGCACTGCTGAAATGTGGCTTTTTCCAGATGCTTCTGGGTTTTAGATAAAGAGTCTGGAGGCTGCTTGTACTGCTTGCACTGGCTGCTGCAGTGCAGCTTCAAGGGGCACCCATCATCTAGGCTGTCCATTAGCAATTATTTCCATTGCTGCACTTCCCAAAGCTTCCTGCCTTAGGCAGGGGCCCTGTTCACATGGTAGGTAACAGGCAGCAATTTGAGATTTACTAAGGGACTACTTGGTCCCATGACTTCAGATGTGGTTGGTCTTGGTTTTTACCACTTTGACATAAGAATGACTCAGATCAATTTAAAACAAGTGAATCAATGCACATGTGCAGACCAGCTAATGTACAACCTCAATAAAAAATTACTGCCTTAGATTGTCCATTTCTCTCTGTGAATATGCACGACTGGTAAAGCTCTCTATTAAAAAAAAGGAAATTATTATTTTGACTCATTGCTGCAGCATTGTCCACTGCCTAGTGGTATAAGGATATTGGATTTTAAATAGTAAGATTTAAAAAGAAAGATAGCAGTCTTTTTACTTGCTTTCTAGTCTTGGAGAATTTATGGTATGTTGGGGTCTGGTGAACACAAATTTTCTAGCCCTGAGAGTCTGACTTAATTTAAAAGCAAAAGAAATAATAAAAATTAAAAAAATCTTCATTTCCATGCAGTCATACTGCTGGAAAAACTCAAGCAGTTAAAAATAAACTGAAAAAGAAATACACTATGAGACCTGGGGATAGAATTGAGAAGATTATCTGTACTGAATATTTGTTTCAGTATGAAAAGCCTGTATCTACTTTCTGTAAAATGTGGGAATTTCACAGACTTAGATACAGTTGAAAGGAAACCGAGTGTATCATCTCAGTAGTCTGTGTCTTCCCAAGCATATGTCTGTGAGCAGGGATGACACTTGCCCTGTGCAGAAGGCCAGCAGACAGCAGATGTACCACTCACAGCTCTTTTGAAGCTGCAGAACTGCGTGTCAGTGGAATTCAAGAGGTGCCTCGTTCTCCGAGTATCCTTTGAGTGACTGCATCTCACTTCTGTCACCTCACAGATCGCCTGCTGAGCCTGTGGGGAAAGGGGAGGCTTTCCTGGTGGGGGGACTGGGTTCTAAATAATGTCCTCGTTAAAAAAAAGGCAACTTGCAATAAAATATTCTATAAGCTGACAATGGGAAGAAGGCACTTTCATTCAGAGATAAGGAGGGATTTGGAGCTTTCCCCAGACAGCAGCTGTGTGGAGTTGCTCAGCCCTTGGACTGTGCATTAATAAAGAGAAGGCTGGAAAAAACCACCCTGGTTAAGTTCATCACACTAAAGTGTGTTGTATCAATCTCACCTGGAGAGCGTGTCTTTAGTAATTTTTTTGTCTTTATTATTAACACTAAAATCTGTGTAAAATGGGAGGGTGAGGTGAAATTCTGCTTCTTTGTGTTAATTTTTCCATTTGCGCAGCAGCTGTGAAACCAGTGGGGACTTACACTGTAACAGACCTGCCTGCCACTGAGCAGGGACTTCTCACAGGGAGGAAGAGAGGAGGGAAATGGACAATCCAAAGTTATCATACCTTCACAAAGGGTGTTAGAAAATGTCTTGTTTAATTTTTTTTTAAGATTTCCTTAATTAAATTGCCTGTGAGGTAATCTGTTGTTGTGATAAATCATTTTGCTACTTACTGTGCTAAGGATGCTAATGATCCAAAAGTGGGAAATATAAGATTATTCTAGAATAATCTTTGTTTGTGCCTAACCTGTAATTTTGATATTTTTCTGACAAAGTTGTGATATTTGAAATGTATAATTTTGTTTGGATGTATTATTAGATTCCTGTTAATCTTTTCTCGAATAATAATTCTCTCCAAGGATCCTTTTTCCCATCAGTTTTTGAGACTTCTCCTTAATTTGACAGAGACAGGAAACTCTAGTACTACACTGTGCATGTTGTGGCTGGTTGCTAAATATTCTGTTCCACCGCTTACCTAAGGAACATTTTTCATATTCTGCCATCACAAAATCAGTCACACTTTGCTGTTGATCTGCAAGAAAAATTTAATTGTGAACTGATCTTCCACTGAACCAAAGGGAAAACAGCTGGTCTTATTTTATTTGGAATGACCTGGCATATTGGGGCCAGTGGGCTTTAGCTTTTCACCTTTCAGTGCTGTTTGGCTTGCAGTAGCTGGAAGCCTTGTCCAAAATCAGTGCTTGTGCAGCAGTAATTAGGTCATCCAACTGTTCTGTAGTTGTAATTTTTTTTTTCCCTGCTTCCAGGAAATTGAGAATTCACTGTTGTCAAGTCTTGAATTTGCAAGTTTTTGATCTTTAACTGAGGTGATTAAGAGTATATTTAGTTATTGTTAAGAGCAATGCAGTGTTTTGTTTAAATTTTTTGGCTAATAAAGACAGTTTACTTAGTCATATGCTTGTGTTAGGCCTTGAAGCTGAAGTAGGATTTCGTAACTTTGAGTGTTAGTTCCTTTCTTCATGATGTTACCAGCAGTTTTCTTGATGAGGAAGGAAAGTATTGGCATATAGAACTTTCATGTTGCTGCTAATGCCAATCTCTGCCCAGCTGTTATTTGTGGAAAGTAAGAATAAAACTCCTCCTTAGCATGACTAGCATGTAAGAATGAGTTTTCAGTTGTCTGGAAAGAAGAATGAATTTATTAGGCTGTAAAGGAAGTTTCCAGTGATGTTCATAAAGATGGGTAGATTATATTTAACATCTTTATACATCCGTTTAATTAAGCTAGATATGTGAGGAAGCAAGTGTCTCTCCTGACATCCATCTGTTCTCACCCTCTCACCTGTTTGGATTCTCTGCATGTGCTAATGGGAATGGAATCAATGAAAGTTTCATTGATTTGTGCCTTAGGTTGAAAACGGTAGATTTGTGGCAACAGTTGGTGAGGGAACTCTGCTTGCAACACTGTGCTGCATAGGAAATGAAGAAGGGTTTTCTTTGTGATGACTCCACTCTTCCAGAATCAGAAAATTAAAAGGAAATTTTCTTTTGTTTTCCTTTGTGCAGTTTTGTTCCAGGTATTTCCCTCCTGATATTTTTCTCTGATACCAGGCTGGCGCAGCGGTACCCTGGTTCTGTTCATTGCTTCTAAGCACAATAATTTGCCATAAAGAAATGCAGTTTTTAAACATCTCTTTAATGGCTTAAACGCCATTCTGTTTAACGTCATTGCTGAAATGTAACATCAGTCTGCAGCATTTCCAGTGCACACACAGCAGAAGAGTGATCTATTTGCTTTTGTAATGGTTCCTGCCCCTCTTATTTGTTGCCAGAAAGAAATCAACAGTCAGCGTTGGACCATGTGATGCTCACTGTGTATCACAGGCCATGTATCTTTTCTTTGAAACTACCAGTCCAAAGTATACTCATTACATGTTCTTCATAGTTTACTCTTGGCTTTTTGATTAAATCACTTCAGTGAATTCTACTGCTGTGGTTGAGAATTTTGCTTACTGCTCAGTTTGGTGAAGGTTCAAGAGGGGTGAGGTAACTTACAGTGAGATCAAGTTGGGCAATTAAAAATGGTATTTCAGACTTCTTAAAATCATTCTTAGTGTGATTTTTTTTTTTTGGTTGCTCCCAGAAATTAATTTAAACAAGAGGATCTTATTTACTGATTGAAATTAAATTTTGGTAAACTTGTAACTTACTTTTGAGGGAATTTAAAACATGAATAAGGAAAAGAAGTCTGTGAAATACACACTTATAACTGAAGGGCAAGTTAAGGAATCTTCTATGCAAATTAAATTTAAGTAGAGGGACTCTTCAAAAATATAATGAAAATTTTAAGTGCATTGAAACAGTTTTATGGAAGAAAACTAACTAAAAAGTATTTTGCATTTCAAAAGCCAATGAGATGAAAATTCTCATTATAGCAACCAAGAGAGCTCCAAGATAGGACTTAGAATACCATGCAAGTCATACTATTAAAATTAAAACATTGATGATCACACATTGATCAAGTCATTTTAATACACCTGCAATAAAAATCTGAGTATTACTGGACTATAGGTAGGAGGGAGTGTGAAATTACCTCTGAAATATACAGTCCCGTGAACCCAAATTCTTGGTGTTCCTGTGGATGAAAAACTATTAGACATAAACACTGCAGTAGCACTGCCTATCCACTAAAATTCAATGTTATTTCTGGAAGGTGAGGTATCGGATTAGATCTGAATGCTAACAAACCAGCTATTTTGGCACTCAGATTTAATGCCTGGAAGTAGTGTTTTGGAACTTTCACTGGAATCTTTTCTCATAGCCATGTTTTCTTCCCTATTCTGGTGGCAGTGCTGCAGCAAGTGAAAACTATCTCCTATGCAATTCCCAATAGTATTCCCTCTGGGGAACAAGGGATGAATCATTTCACTTGATTCTGGTGAAATGGATGGGATTTGTCTGGGGTTTGGTGGGGTTTGTCTCTAGCTATAAGTGTCTCTGCTAACAGTTATGTTAGTCTTTAGCTATGTACAGTGTTTACAGTTCCTCAGTCAGACCCTTCATTGATTTCTGTTGGTTACCCAAGAAATTAAACTCTATTTGAGTGGGAAAATGTCATCTTAGGTTTTGGAGGTCCTTCTTGCAAGTCCTCTCTTTGGGTTTGGCTACAGTGCTGCTGATAGATGAGTGCAAGTAAATGTCTTTATGTGCAGTGTGCTCCCCAGCTCCTTTGTTTGGTGTGTTGGGAACAGGCAGCAGCAGCTCTGGGACCATGTGTCATGGTAGACTCACTTATGTGCCTTTGGCATGAGCAGCTCCCCATGTGCCTGCCCAGCATGGGCAATCCAGGTCTGGCTCTGGGAGCAAGGGAGCTGGAACTTGTGGCTGCATGTGATACTTTTTCCCCATTCCTTGGTGGACAGTTTCTGTCTGTGCTTTGTTAGAATTCTGGAAGATGTCCTGACTGCCCTTTCTATGTGGGTTACAAGTTTGCCCTGTCCTACTAAAAAAGTTTATACAGGCTGTTTTTGTTTGGAATGTAATAGTTTGCCAGCTAGGCCTTTTGATCTTCTTTGAAAGGCTACTGTCTAGGATACTACAAGACATATATTGTATGACTTCACATCTTCGTACCTTGTGGGTTAATTTAAGACCCTCAATATGTTGGGGTTTCTCTGTAAGGAATGGATGAAAATGCCTCACTTGCCTTTGAGTCACTCAGTCTGTCAGTAGAGCAGGATTTCCCTTCACTGTTCATTGTGACTAGATTGCTGCCCCGGGAGCCTTAGTTCAGTGCACAGCATCTCTCTAAAGACCTTCAGAGGCGGTGGGATGTGGAGTCGTGGTGAATGTGGGTCACCTACCAGGGTGGACAATAAACTGGAAAGCCCACCAAAGCATTGAGAGGGAGTGTGGTGTTCCTGCTAGGAAACCTGTTAGGACTAGGAAAAAAGGATTTTTCTGCTGGGAAATGCAACATTCTGTCAGGTATTTGAGAGATAAGGATATTTCTAGTGGATGAGCAACTAGGATTTAGATGATATCCCATAGGGAAAGGTGTTTTATCTTGAGTCTTACAGCAACAAAATATAAGCTATTTGCCAGCAACTATAACTAAGGAAAGGAATAATATTTAGGCTTATCCTGATTTTTCCAAAAGCAGGTTTAGTGCCTCCCAGTGACCTCTTGTTCAAGGGACTGGATCTGGCTGCACTGCTCCCCCTCTGTCTCACACTGGCCATGGAAGGGAGATATTTAATTATACATGGGATTTTTCAAAATCTGGCACTGAATGGCTTTGAAATGTTGCCAATAATGACATTCCTAAATAATATCCTTGCTGCTTCAGAGAGAATGAGTACTGCAGTGCCAGCAGACACCTTTTCATGTCTCTGTGACTGGCAGAAGCTGTATAAATAGGTAGAATGTAGTCAGAAATGGCAGCGTGCTGCATCTGAAATGCTTTTTGACCTGAATAGCATTCTGTTGGTAAACAACAAAACATCATCTGTATGTGGAGTTGCCTGTGGCATTTCAAGTAGCCATAATCTTGCTTCTGTTGGTATCTGTTGTACATCCCCCAGGTCCTAGGAGTGCACTTCTCTTTGGGGATGGTGGTGCAGTAGCAGTGGCATAGTAATTTTTTTTCTTTTTAGTGAGTAGCTCTCCAGGCACAGTGGAGCAGGTGCAAGTGAGATTTTTTTACCTAATACAGAGGGAGAGTGTCTTGAGTGAGGAAGTTTCTTGTATGCTCCCCTGCTCAGTCTCACTATCACAGTTGGTATGGTCTATTCTGTGGCAGGATTCAAATTGTGTGAACAATTTCTATTGCATTTCTGTAGGCCTTGTTTGACATGACTTTAGAAGTTGTAAACTGTAATGTTTATACTTGCATAAATGTATTAATGTTTATAGCAAGAAAGCCTTGAGAAAGTATAGATAAAAGTACACCTGCAAATTTCAGAAAACCCCTAATTATGAAAGCCTCTACATGCCAAGTATGATATCAAGCCGCGTAGACAGAACATCAGGTCCAATGAACTGGAGACATGAGACGCATGTACAGACTAAGCTATCCAATCACCTAGTTGTAAGCATGTACCCAAAACAAACTAAACTGTATAAAAGTTGACTTATTTAAATAATAAATGAAGCTTGTTGAATCTCGTATCAAGGGTCTCTTTCTTCCCTCGTCGCGACACTATTCTGTCCTAAAAGCTCTCATCCATAGAAAAATCCTCCCTATGCTATTCCACTAGTGTTGTTTTGAAGTTGTGCCCACCAGGTTTTATAGAATTACAACTCTAGTTTCATACAGGATGATTTTTTTTTTTTGCTTAATAATGTATTCATTAGAAAAATCAGAGTTATTTCACATGAAATTATCCTTAGACTGTTCTAATCCAGGAAGTGGTGTCAGTTGAAGAAGAGCATGTCAGGACTGGAGTGCTGATTAGAGAGCCAGCCCGGATGGTGTGAGGTGCTGCTAATGCGTCCTTCCATCCTTCTGATTTGTAGACTCCTGGATGCAGTACAGGAATATGATATAGGATACCTGGGCTCAGATTACTTCTCTGTTTGCTTGAGCACAGGAACGTGAACTTGGATTTCCTGTGACAACTGTGATCATTCCAACCAGTGGCAAATAGTTTGGTGATTTTAGTTCTTCAGCCTTTATTAAAAATCCCTAATTGCTGTAACTTCCATCCCTCCCTCCTCCCAGTCCAACAAAGAACCCCAAATCCCAAGTCAAACGAATTTATATGTAGGGAAAGGGGTAGGGGTCTCTTGAGCTGAAAGAAATGTTTTCATCTTGCATGCCAGTTATGATAAATTGAGTTTTGGGATTGATGTGAAATACTTCTGGTTCTTCATCCGGTGAGCCATGACATCAATTATTCACACAGGGGTTTTTATTTTTGCTGTGTTAGAAAGGCAGGCATTTTATGGGAGGTTTTATGTTAACTTTTGGCTTCTGAGAACTGTGGACAAGACTGGAGTCTACCTAATCTCTCTTCCTAGAGACTAGGAATAACTTATTCAAGGTAAAAAGACATAGAGATAAGTGCCTCTCTTTCACAACCTATGTCTCTGCCTGTCAGGAGATGAGGTTTGGAGGTGGAAGAGGCTCTTTGTTTGTGCTCAAGAGAGCAGAGAACAGCCCTGTACAGAGCTGGCACTTTAGTAGATGTAAACGGCTCCTAGGAATGGTATCTCTGCATCCATCAAGTTCCCAGGGTAAGAGTAGGAAAGTAGGAGGAGACACTTGAAACTTGGCAGTTGCAGCAGTCAGAAGGCAGCTGAGCCTTATTCCTTGAAGTGTATTTAAATTGTTGCCAGGAAGCCCTTCCACTGCCCTGGTAGCCTTGTATACCTGGAGAAAATTTGCTAATGGTTTAATGTGACTCCAAACTCCCTTTTCTGTCCAGCTGATGAAACAGCTGATGTGCTGTTTCAAAGCTAGTAAAAAAATTTAAAAAAAAGAATTAATATTTTCTTTAATGTGTATGTTGGATTAGTTATGTCTGTTTCAGGTTTTTCTCCAGATCTGAATATAAGTTTTCCAGAACTCAGTTTGGTCAGGTGGAAAGTCCTGTTGCTCATACAGTTTTCCTTGCTGAATCCTGTGATGTGACCTATGTCCTGTTACACGTACAGAGCAGGCAGGACCTCTGCCTCATGTTCTATAAACCTTTCTTGTTCAGCTCTTAAGGCTGGTTCGGAGAGTGCTTGCTAAAATGGTGATCTGATTCCCGTGCTTCCTTACCTCAGTCCGTTTCCAGCAGCTCTTGCAGCAAGCAGGAAACTTTAGCTGTGTATAGCCTTCCTGTCAAGGGGCCACCAAGGGGGATTGCCAAAGACATTTTCTCTGCTTTCCATGTGAATGTGGGGTCTCTTGCTGAATTCCACAGCAGTCTTGTGTGTTATTCTCCATGAAATTGCTGAAATACAGGTCTGACAAAACAGATTTCCATCTGTGAATCTGTGCTGAGAAGCTGGATGACGTACTGGATACTGTAACATAGGAAACACTCACATAAATAGGCTTACTGATATGTTGAGAACATAGCAAACCCTGCCTTTTTTGACTTTTGACACTAAAGTTTGCTATTCTAGATGCAGTTTTTATCTGATTCACAGAAGTTTGCTGGAAGACATTAAGCTGAATGTTCATGATAGCTTTCTCAGTGATCAACCTTGCTGAATTTTCCATTATACATATGATGGATTTTTATGCAATTCCTATCAATAATTTCCCAGTTAACATGTATTTTTTTGTGTTTATCTGCACATATTTGGAAACTTATGCATAATTTATAATTGTTATACTAAGTGAAATGAGCTTAGTAGGCTTTGAAAAAGGCATTTATAAGTGTAATAAGATAACCTAGAGTTAAGTTAGAAAGGATTAAAAACATGAGATATAAATCCCTATGCCTCAGGGGGATAATTGATGGAGTTTAGAAAGGAATTTCCCTGATGGGTAAATTAGTCTATAATTGCCCCCATAGGGACTGCCCCCTTAAACATCTGATACTGGTGTCAGTCAATACCATGCTTGATGGACCTTCAAACTAATTCAGGATGGCAATCTCATATCATAGTAACTAACACAGTGGTGTGCTGCATATCATGTTCTTTTCTGGCAGTGTAAAAAAATATTTACTGTTTAACAATAGTATGTTATAGCGATATATTACATCTTATTATGCTTATGTGATGTATCACAGTATGTAATAAATAGTAAATGTAATTGCTGGTACTATATAATGGCTCTTGGATTTGCACTTTACGAGAAGGGAAGGTCTCTCTCTTACAGTGGAATTGCATGACTTATTTCAGACTTACACTCTATTTTAGAGTTTTGTGTAGTACCAACAGGGCTCTGAGTCCAAGCTACCTTAGAAAAAACAATGACAGCATTCCTCTTGTTCCCACTCTAATTCATATGAAGCTTCCACGGGGTTTGCAACAGAAAGGCCCTCATGCAGAAAAACAAGTTAAATATGTAGGTAGGCAGGAACTGAAAGCCTCACTCACCTCTGAGGCGTTTTGGATGTGTTGGAGAAGGGGGTCATTGGTCTGAGACTCCATGGATTCGACCTGAGCCACTTGCATAACTCCACAAGAGTGACAGTGGCAGCTGAGGAAAATATTTAAAGAAGAGATGTTTTTTCCTTTGTGTTCAATGATCTAACATGTCATCTGCTAGAAGCTCCTCATGCTGCTTTTGAGAAATGACTGTCAGTGTGGACAAACTGTTGCCGTTTGAATATGTGGTATTCTTAATGAGAATTAGGGTACTGCATGAGGGCTACTCAAAAGTAATAAATCCTCAGATTTGATATGCATTAATGACAAACTAACACTACCACTAAAAAACCCAAACAAGCAAACACACCAACAAAAAAATCACTAAAACTTTCCCTACCTACTTATTGCAGATTCACTTCCCCATACAATATGCGGAGTCTTCTCTCACAGAGGGAGTTAAGGAATATTGTAACATCAGAAATGCTTAATCACAGAGTTATTTGTACAATCATCTCAGACTTCTGTAAGGCCCACTGGTTGCTGTCCTCTTGCTGGAGTTTTGACTCGTTCTCATGTTACTTGTGTATTGCTCACTTGGAAGTCAAATTCTCCCTGTGGTCTGAGAACCCTCTTGAATCCCACACTCAGCCTGCGTGAGTGGTGTGTTAGCCCCCTGCTTCATGGCCTCTGCTGTGTGGAGGCAATAGAGAGCATGTTTTAGAACATCTACTCCCTTTCGTAAATGACCTCAGGTCCATACCTTATGAGACTTTTTTTAAACTTTTAATTTACCTACATCTAATTTTTTTAAGGAGCAGACTTAATTTCCATGTACGTGATCACTGACTTGGCAGTCAGCTAGAACTGTGTACTACTGCCTTTAATTACAGGCTAGGTGGTATTTTGGGCAACTGAACTAAAATATTTTCATGCCCAGATTCAGCAATGATGTAAAAACTGGCAGAAAATGATGGACTGGAGTAAAAGTCTGGGCTGAGACAAAAGGAATACAAACACTGCTCCTAAGAGTGTTCTGACCTCTTATTAAATAGTTCCCTTCTTTGCTCTGAGGGAATAATTCAAGAGAGCTTTGAATTCATTACTCAGAATGGATTAATTATGAAAAGATAAGCATTATACTGTAATTTAAAAATACTTATGACCAGCACTGACCATTACTTGAACCATGGCAGTGTGTGGTGACAAGACACCCACCTTGGCCTGGCTGAGCAAATCCAAGTGGGGCAAATGGGAGAATGTCACTGTCTTTGAAGATGGAACCCCAGCCAGGTGGTGCAAGAGGCTTTAGGTAAAAGGAGTCAAAGGGAATGAGCAATAAACATCTGGGGAGAGGTGAGGAGCTTGGCTGGAGTGTGAAAGAACCCTGGAGACAGCGATATCTCGGAACACAATCAGAAGTAATTTCAGACTTTTTGTTACAACCCTACTTACAACAAAATATGTACATACCTGTAAAAACAGTGGCTTTCGTGTCCTCTTATTTTCAGTATTCATGATTTCCTGTTTCATTTAATATTTACATAATGTTTGCTTTTGCATTCACTTAGTAAAGGGTTTCCTAGATGAATTTTCTTTTTTCAATTCATGAACCACACAACAGATTTGTTCCTCACGTTTTTAGATGAAAATATTGTGATAGAACAATCTCTGGAAGTTCTCACGCGTGCATTTGCTCACTTGCATGTGAATTCATGCAAGTGTGAAATGTGTGTCACTGGCTTTTTGCTCCAGACGTGAGATATAAAAGCCAGGTTTGAGTGGTCGGTAAGGGTTCATGAACTTGGTTTATACTGTGAGTTGCTTTGGTCAACCAACAATCTGCACAGGGACAATCACCAAGTCAGGCATTGCTGAGTGCTGGTTGTACCTGACTCAGTGCAGAAGATCTACTGAGTGCCACCAGAATACTTAGTGGTGATGTCAGATGAGTTTTGTCTCTGGACGTGTCATGAACTTAGAATTATGAGCAGCAGAAAAAGAAGCCTTGGTTTTGCTTAAAACTGTGGGTCTGACAGCTGGAAGACAAACCAGAGTCAGTTGAAATTAAGAGAGTGGGCATATCTACAGTGGTGTGGTACCTTCTGCTTTTGCTGTTTCATCCCTGTTTCACTGCTTCCATCAATCATGACTAAGGTTTTATAAAAAAAAAGATAAGTTATTGAAGATGAACTTTGGAATTAATACACCTGGGCTGCTCATAGTAATGAGCATTTGGTACTAGAAGGTATGAAGAACATGAAGCTGCACAGCAAACTGGATTGCTACAACCCCCCTATAAAGCTGCAGTCATCTGGTAGCATTGCCAGAGTTAGACTGCAACCAACTCTAGCCTCCACTTTCCCTGGCTTTTGTAGAATTAATGCTGTCCCAGCAAAATTATAAAATCAATGTAACAGGTAAAATTTGGGTAATGGTGGTAAAAGATGAGTGTTCTTGGAGAGTGTCCTTAAACTGCAATCTTGACAAAGTGAGGAAAGAATGGAGGTTTTCTCCCTTCTGCCCCCATCAAATACTCAGTGCCTCTGTTTTGCATGAGCCTGCAGGTCTAGCAAATGAAAGTAGATCTCTTTACACAACTAATCTTGCCACAGTAAATAATTCAATGCATTAGGAAGCAACAAGGATATAAACATCTGCTGACATATAAAAGGAAAATTACTTTTTCTGCTGGGAAAGCAAAGAAACTTTGAGCAACTGTCTCTAGGCAAGTTTTCTTGCAAACAAATGTGTATTTTTTTACCCTTCCTCCTTCCCCCATACATAGAAAAAAATAAAAATGAAAGGTGTTAAGGGTTATTGAGCACTGTGAGTTTTAGCCATTTATCACAAGTTCTGCTGTAATTGTGATTCATGGGGAGCAGTCAGACTGGTCAATGACCATCAGGCTCTGGCTTTGTGGAGTGAGGGTCTTGTAGTAGTGCTCTAGGTTGCAACATAAATCATGTTGGTTCCCTTCGGTGTGTTGGGTTTTTTTCCTGTATGTGCTCTGGGCTCACTATTGGTTTTGACTGCAATTGTATCTTCCCAGTTTTGCTTTCTAGTGATCTGTATTTTTGTGCTGGGCAATTGCTAAATGACTGCACTTCAGATGCCTTGGGGAAGTTTGCAGGTGTGGTGTCACTGCCTGTGAGGACTAGAGCACCTACACGAACCGCGTGGCTTGGGAGAGGGATGGTGGGGGAAAGGTTGTGTGGAACTGTGTGTTCTGTCTGCCTGGCATGGAATGTGTGGATTGTTTTGACTAAGACTAAAAGAATTGACCTGCCTTATATTTGAGTTCTCTTGGTTTCTCAGGCTGCCATGCTCATCAGCTTGTCAACCTGACAAACTGTGTCATCTGCAAGATCCAATTCTGAGTTTTCCTGGCCTTACTGTTCTCCTCAAATTTCTGTACCTATGGAAGAACACTTGGATTGGCCTGGTTGTCTTGAAATAATAAAAATTTCACACTGATTTCATTTATATACCAGGATCAAACCTTAATGTTGTAATTTTTTACTTCAGGAAGTAAATACAGGTAGCTGTACCATTGTGTTTGTTGAAAACAGACTCAATTATTTAGTGTGCCAGGTGGCTCTCACACCTTGTACTTTACATGGTTCTTTTGGATGCAGTCATGTTTTTAGTAGATATGAAAAGTATATCTGACTTATTCAGTGATTTTGATCAGATTATTTAGGGCGTGAGATGGTAAGTGATGTCAGGCAGAGCTTTAATCTTATTTCTGATATGAAAATCTCCCAGTGGCCTCTGTAGTGAGCACTAAGGCACATTTTTCCTGCTGCAGTGTTATCTTAAAAACTCTGCTTTCATGATGATCATCTGATGACCTTGCCCAGCATTATAGAATTCCTACTTACATTATTTCATTGGAAACCCCCCCCCACAAAAAAAAAACCATCTTCTGTTAGCTACTATGCCCTTAGGACGTAACATGCTAGCCTGTGTGCTCTTTTCTGTATTCTTTACACAGAATGTCCATTTTTTGAGAAGGCTTTTTTTACTTCTAAGTACCTGTTTAATGCTTCTACTCAACTGATTTTAATTCTTTTTAGAAATCTTTGTAGCATGTTACTTATTCTAAATCCTATATCTTTCTATGGTAAGTCATCAGGACTTTCTAATTGGTGTGGGAGCCATCTGTAAGTTCTCTGTAGGAACACAAGTTTAAGTACTGTAATAGAAGCCCAGAAAAAAATAATAGTCCATGCCACCTGTAACATCTAGAGATTTACCAACTATTTACCAATTTACATTTTTCCTTTTAATTTCCTTATAATAACCTTCCCTACTCCTTAGGTCATTCTCTTTTTGAGTTGAAAAGGGTTTTGCCTTTGTCTTTTATAATGCAATGGTATGTTAGATGTCTGTGGAAATGTATTGTAACTCTTCAACAGTTTACATCTTGAACCAAATTCATAATGTTGCTTGCTGAGTAAGATTATAATATTGCATGTTGAATGAGATTCATTTCTTTCTTCTGTGCCCTGACACTCTGACAACTCCCCAGAGGCTTGGATGCCCCTCAGATATTAATGAAATCCTGTCAGTGACTCAAAAGTTTCCTGAAATAATGGTCAGCTACTTTCCTGTGCCCAATTTACTTGTTCCAGGTTTGCATCATAACTTTTAGGTTCACCATCTCCTTGAAAGTTTTTTTTGTTTGTTTGTTTGGGTTTTTTTGTTTTTGTTTTTTTTTACTTAAGAGAATCATGTCTTTTCTATTTGAGTTTGCATTTTTGCATATAAGTTTAGTGGTAATTTTTTTCTAAGCCCAACTTGTTGCTTGTCCTTTACTTGGCATCTTTTTTCTGTCCAGTTGTTCATCCTCTTTGTCATACAGCTTGAGTAATTGCAGTGCCAGCAGAAAACAGCCACCCTCACACCCCTGTGTTCCCCTTGTCTGCGGCATTACACAAGCATTAGTGAAGGGTAAATTTGGCACCTGAAGTGCATGAGTTGTACTTGAACTCACTAAGTACCTAGGTGGGAATTTATGCAGCATCAAACAAGCTGTGCTTTTGATTAAGTGAATCAAAGAGTTTTTTGGTTAGGACAGTCTGGCCTAGAGCCTTTTAAAGAAAGATGTGAGAAGGTTCAAGTATTTGCTTTTCACAGGGTAAATTTGTATTTTCCAAACTGGGATACTTTATCAATATAATAAAAGAAACTCAAACACAGACTGCTACATCTTGATGAGAATGTAAATTGACTTGTTCTGCTTGGTGGAAAAGCCCCCTGACCCAAAACATGTCATTCCATCTGTCAGCGTGCAGGCACCAGAGGAAAAGAAAAATGAAATTAAATGTGGCTTTAGAGGAGTTACTTTTGGAATTGTTTATGTAGCACCTAATCTGTTCCCTGGTTTAAAAGATAAACATTTTTCTACTTTACATCAGAGGTAAATAATTTCTTAAGTCAAAAGTAGGTTAAGAAACTGTTATGGAAAACTGTACCTTGATTCAATTTTTACTTCTGTTTAATCATCAGAGAAAGGCAGGATAACAAAATGGTTTTACACTTAGATCCATCATACACCAGACATATCTTAGCCCATTGTCTTCCTTGTAGGCATCTTTTGATGGAATTAGTATGGGTCAGCTTCATGCTGTTCTTTCCAAGGTCTTGCTGATTGTATTCAGTTTTGATTGTTTATATCATGAATCATATGATTTGTTCCAGGGACTTTATTTCTTTTTAAATAAAGGCATAGAATAAATCAGGTTGCAAATCAGGAAAAAAAAGCCTTTTAGGAAATACCCCAAATATATTCTATGGCACTTAGTAAAAATCTTGAAAAAACACATGGGTAAAATATCCCCTCTATTGGTATGTCATAAAGGATTAATTTTTACAGAAATGAGATGAGTTTTGTGTGTTATTTCTAAAATTTGGAAATAATATTTCCCTTTCTGATTATGACAAACTTCCACAAAAGAGAGAGAAATGTGTTCTGTTCTGATACAGTTTCTCAAAACAGCTGAATCTCAATGTGCATGATCTCCCTTACTAATTCCTATTATTACACAAAAATATAGTCATCCAAAATGGTTTTACTTTACCATTTTGTACAAACATTTAGCTTCATGAGAATCTCTGCCCTGCAGGTGATGTGGTATCACAAGCATTCATGGCAGTCTACAGGACAGATATGGTATGATTCTACCATTGGAGACTAACAACCAATATTGACATGAACTGTGGCAGAATAATGAACATAGGGGAGAACTCATTTTTGAGAATAATAGACTACCAGCTGTGGCTTTGAGATTGGCTTTTAGATACTAGGGGAGATTCTCACCTGGTATAAATCAGCGTAGTTTCTTTGGTCTTGGTGGTGTTTTGTACATTGTAGATGTGACATCACATGGACTTTTTGCATAAGAAAAAATTTATTACACACTTACTACTTATTTCCTTTTTATTTGCTTCTGTGAGAGCTTTCAACATAATTTCTAATTGTAAGAATATATTCCAATCATAGTGGGATAAAAATGACCAAGCACTTTGAGGCAGCAAATGTGTTTTTCCTTACCAACAGATGAATGCAAACCTTGGTTCATTTTCTATAGAAGCCTCTCACCATCACAATCAATCATAAACTGAAGTGCTCTGCTGAAGAAGGGACACACTGCATGAAACCATTACAGTAGCTCTGACTTCTGACAGAGCTGCCCCAATCAAGAAGAGGAAAAACAAACGTTAAGTTCCTTTTGTGGTTGTACAGTTGTATCTTAAACAGGTAAACATCACTTAATACTAACAGATCATACAAACATAAATTCTCCGCACTGAAAAAGCCAGAATTTTCAAGGTGGGCAATTAATGAAACCAGTATATATATCTTATACTACATATGATATTGCTATATTCAAATTTTATTTTTAGGGTAACTATTTATTTAAGACAAAGCTGAAGTATGTTAAATGTCTCTTTCGAAGCCCACATGAGTATTTTTTCCAAAGGAATAATGTAGCAAGTTAGTCAATATCACATTGTAGAAAGAAACAAAGTTCACCAAACATCTGGAAATATTAGGTCTGATCAAAATGAAGCTTATGAGCCCTAAAATGTTTCCTCTGCATCATTTGGAGGTACTCCTCATGCTTGAAAAGCTGTCTATCAGTTAGATAAAACAAGACTCCACTCTGAACTGAACAAATGGTTGTTGATGTTTTACTACATAAAGTAAGGAAATAGTATAGATTTGACTTGCACAGGATTTTAAAGTATACACCATCTTGGTTTTAGTAGTGTTGGGCAGATTTAGGTTAGAATAGAATATTTCAGTTGGAATGTGATCATCTAGTCCAACTACCTGGCCAATTCAGGGCTGAACAAAAGTTAAAGCTGTTAAGGCCATTGTCAAAATGCCTCTTAAAGACTGGGGACACTGATCACCTCTAGGAGCCTGTTCCAGTGATGTTCCATTTTGTTTTATTGGGAACTCAAAACTGGGTCAAAACAGTTTGGCATAAAATATTTTCTGTCAAAAATGGGACAAATTCAGAAAACTCAATTTTAAAGACACAAAACTTAACAAAACAGAAAAGGTCAAGATAGTTTTATATAAAAACATGACTTTTTTTACGTTTTTAGCATGTAAATAGTCCTGTTTCATGCAAAGCAAATTTTGCAACAAAGTAATAGCTGTATTAAAATGGCAGTTTCCAAGCGCGTAAATCCTAAGGTTATTCTTGAATCTATAGCTGCTTTTTGTTTTATCTGATTGCTGACTATGCAACAGTCTACAACCATAAGAGTAGTGATGGAGAAGAAATTTTATTTCATCTGCAAAATAAAAATCCACACCAATTTTTTGACAGCCCATCTGGGCTCTCCAGATGTTAACTAGAGATGTGCACCAAAGCTCAAGGAGCATCTGCATTAACCTCAAAACCAATCTTCAAAACATACACTTGGCAATCATTAACACACAGGTTTCTCCATCTGCCCAAAGATTACCCCCACCCCACCCTTAAAATCTGATAAGGATGCCCTCAAAATTGAGACACTCCTATGCTTGGTCAAAACCTATTTCTGACTGCTGTGTTCTTTGTTAATATTCAGAATATATCAGCACTTTATGTGCAGAAGCAGATCTGGGGCAGGCATGATATTTCCACAGCTCACTCCAGCTCAGGTATAGAAACTGAATATAACTCAAGCTTGAATTCCTTCTATGTGAATATAAACTTAAATGTTTCACATGTTAAACAGGTTTTTAAATCAGCAAGAGATGCTGCTACATCCCCCCAATTTCTCTGCTGATATAAAGTCGTCATTAATCTGCTAATTGAAAACACCTAACTCAATTCACTCTAAATCACCATTGTATTGTGGAATATAGAGCTTGCTCCATATGGAAGATGAACTAGGAGCTACAGCTCAGACACCTCCTACTAATCTATAAAAATGCATTTGATACATCAGGGTTTGTCTGGAACTGTGGGTTGACTCTTGTACTCATTTCTTTCAAGAGGGAAAACACTCTGTTGTTCCTACCTGGGGGAATGGCTGCCCACAATCTCCCAGGTGGTGCCACTGTCCCCTGGGACAACCTATGGATCAACAGAAAGTATTGCCCAGTCTCTACATTCTGCATTCAGAAAAATCTCTATCTGCTACCTCAATGGGGGCTGTTTATTCCCAACATGCTAATTTTGAGCCCTTCCCTCAGGTACCCAACTCTCCAACAAAGGGAAAATGTTTCTATTGAGACTGAAGTACTGTATTACAAGTGGAAGTAAAAGATTACAGGTTTAAAAGACACAGTAAAGGCAATATTACTCTTTAACAATAACAGGAGTTCTTCCCAATTGCTACAATATTCATCTCAAATACTTACGGCATCTCTCAGATGTGAAAGCCAGAGAGAAGGTAGAGGAAATCACCTCATTTCCTATACATAGTTCCCTATTTCACGTCTTCCACCTCCATCTATGCTACATGTAAGCTAAACATCTGATGTCCAAGTCTGATTGTTTTGTTGCCAATGAAATTTCATTTTTAGTAGTGATACTTCTTTAAAGACTGTTGAGCTAAAGGGACAATGGCAACTTAACCCACTTGTAAAACCATTCAACAGCCAACAATGTTGGCTGAATTCTAGAGTTTTGGCTGGCATCCAAAAGATTTGTAGTCATATTTTGCTTGATATAAAAAGACTGGATTGCAAGAAGATGACCCTGGAAACTCACCTGGTAGGTCCCACTTAGTTTTTGGGTCCAGATTCGGATCTGACTTAAAAAATAATGGGTTCATCTGTAAGAGAGTTTGTGCTACTCTGAAATGAAGAAGTGCAAAGCAGCTACGATATTCATGTTTTTCTTTGCTGTATCTGGTCCTACCGGAAATAGAAGTGTTAGTTTTCTTGCAAGGAAAACGTTTTTCACATATTTTCCAGCCATGTGTGTGAGAGGTGAATAATTTGTAAGTACATTTTTGAGTACTATGTTTACAACTCTAAGGGGAATTAGCCATTAAATTGCTGTTAGGAGTCTGGACCATATAGCTTAATCCTACCATCTTCTTACAGTTGAACTCCAGTTTAAACTGAGTTGTACCTTTCATATGATCATTTGGAAGGAGATTCGGGCTTGAATTATTGTGGTACAAGCTTAGAAGGATGAGGCAGACTGTCTAATAGATTGTGGAGATTATCTTAGCATGTGTTCAGCACTAGGCTAACATAGTCAGTTTGCAAGATGGGCAGAGCTTTTGTTTTGGCCTGCCTGCAGCTACCTAGAACTCTACGATGTTTTATCTTACAAGATCTGCAGGATGAGTCTTAAGATATGCTTCAGAGTGGCACTTCAATTTGGAGGTTTTATTTAAAAAAAACTTCATTGCACCTTAGTGGCTTCCAATACATGGAAGTACTGGTGCTTCCTTACACTTTTCCTGATTCAGTTTCACAATTTTACTGTCACCTGGCACACAGATATTATGAAAACAGAGTTCAAGGGAGGAAGTGTAACTGCTGCTGTAACAGGTGGTTCTAAATGGAAAACCGTGTAGCACTGGAATCTGTTCATATTGTATGAGTGATGCAGAAAGGAGAGGTTATTGGAGCTGGATAGATTTTATTGTCTATAAAGGAGTCTAAATAAAATTTTTATTCCATGTTTTTTTAAGCAATTATAGGAGGTTCTTTCAAAGACTTAATGCATCGCATCTTATTCCAGGGAATAATATACTCATTTGTCAACATCCCATTACAAAAGGAGTAAAAAGCTTACCAGACATTTGTGGAAAATACTATAGTTGAGAGGACTGAAATGGTCAGCTCTATTATTCTTGTAGTTCTCCTTTGATGCATCAAACTTGTGACATTTCTCTGCCTTCCTGAAGAATGTTCCCAACTGTTTCTAATGCCTGATTGCATTTAAGTATTTATCTGTGAATGTATGAGCATGCATGGAAAATTTTGTACTCTCATACGTCTGAGACCCCTTCCTCCAATGAATTACCTTCAGAATTTGCCTGGATAGCTTCACAGGTGATTCAGGGAACTTTGATTTAAAATGTCAGACTAAGTGAGGAATTTGAAAGCAATCCATGCAGTAGCAATGCTTCTCGTTTCATGCTTACACTTACTTTTTCTATCACTTGTGCAGGTCTGTGCTATTCAGTGAAGCATGTTGAGCATACTAAAGGTTAACCTCAGGAATAAATCTGTTGCTGAATAAGGGAGATGATCTGAACCACAGCCAAAACTTTGTGATTTGCAAATCCACCCTTTACCTGAGGTACTGATTTTCCTGTATGATGGAACTAAAAATATCTCTCTGATTTCTAAAGGGAATATCCAGTCTTTCATCTGCTCTAATGTAATTGCTTTGAGAATAAGTACTACTTTCTGCAAGTTGATGACCATCCAGTAGGTGATATGAATTGATAGTGACTTCAATCCCTACTGGGCACCTGAGGCTTCCACTCCAGTACCACAGAATATTCTAATGGGCACCCAGAGTGCACTACTAACTGGGCACTAAAAAGAAACTCTGAAATGGTGGGATCCTTTCTCTCTGCTTTTAGGCAGCTTGTGATGATTGTGCTCATTCTGTGGAGAAGTAGCATTTTTTATCATAGGTTTTTAGAGTTTAAACATGTTTTCTTTTCCATCCTTTTAATAATATGATTTCACACTAAGACCATAGTTATCCCCTGTCTATCACAGCAAACTTATTAGCATATCTCCTTTGGAATGTGCTGTTAAGGTGATTTTTTTTTTTTTTTGCCTTGTGCAATAATTATTTTCATGAATATGTAAGGTTTGGTATGTAACTCCTGAGGCCACATTACAAAGTTCAGATACCTTTTCACTGTAAATATTCATTTTGCTTGTCGACATCTTGTGTGCAGTTTGTTAGTTCATATTATTCATCAACCAAAACTAATATGATATTAGCTTTAAAAGCCCACAACAACTAGTCTCTTAGCATTCCTACAGGAATGTTAAAGCAAATGTGATGCATCTGAGAGAATGCATTCTGAAGCGGTAAAATCTGGTTTTATTAATTACAATGAGAGTATATCCTGATATTTTTCCCCTCTTGTACTTGCTATGGATTGATAAAGTGTAAAATAAAGGCTTAAATTAGGCACATAGATTTTTACTTTAACAGAATAAGGTTAGTTGCAGGTGTAGACACCTCTAGTAAATCAGAATTTTCTTCCTTGTGCTCTGAAATAGTCTTAAATTATTTCTGTGTGCTGGGAATTCTTTTCTGGAAGATGGAGAAGAACCACATTTTCTGCCTTGGTGACCCAGCAGCCTTTTAAACAAAACAATGGAAAGAGCCCATCCTAGACTCCCTACAGGCAGCGGTCTTTGCTTCTTGAAGTTGTTTTCTGTGTGAGCAGTGAGACTGAAGATTATTTGTGACCTTCCATAAAGACCAGGAAACAGTCTGTGGTTGGAAATATCAATGTCAAACAGGTTCAAACTGAAGTTCAAAAGGTAAGAGGGAACTATATCTGTAATATTTTCTGGTTTGGGTAGAACAGGAAGAGACTGGAAACTTTTCCTTCTGTTGCCTGTGTAGGAAAGCAGGTGTAGAAAACCTGGAGTACAAACTCAGTAAAAAAGTTTCTTCTTCCTTTGTCACAAACAACAGAAAGAAATGGCTATATATCAGTGATGTCAAGATTTATTTTACCTGGTTATCATAGATTTATGGTGAATTCTGTTCTGTCCATGTCAGGTATATCTTTCTAAAGCTGTCTTTGTGATACTGGGTTTTGTTTGGTCTAGAGTCCTTACTAACAAAGGAATAACGTAACAAATACTTGAAATTTTTGTCTCTGCTGTTTACTAGATTCATTTTTCCTTTGAGTCTCCAGACACATCTATGTCTGGCTTTGCTAAAATGCAGTGTTTATAGTATGGCTGCATTTGATTCAGCTGCAATTCTCATTTTTAGCAGCTTCTCTTTTACAAGGGTGACACTGGTAGCTCATATACAGTTTTCAAGTAATGATGTTACCCCGTGTGCGTTCCAGCAAGTCTGGCCAAATGTATTTCCCCTGTGAGATCGCAGACTGCTTTGTGCACTACCTTCACTTCCTCATTCATATTGCTTTTATTTCTTGCTTTGTCTCTATTTTTTATAAACTACTTTGTGAACTGTATTTAGTTTCTTAATTCCTGACTATCACCATTTGCTTCATGTGTGTACTGTCCTTGGTTTCTGCTGTGGATAAAACTAAATCTCAAATGCTGCAGATATTGCTACCTTCTATAATGACTTTGAGAGGTAGCCATCTCTTTACTGCCCTGATATATGGGCCAAAAGCTGCCAGTTACGAAAGTAGATGCTTTTTTTGTGTGTGGGGGGGATAAAAGTATTCTATCATTATCAAATTGAGAAGCAAAACTGCTTGATCAACATCCTGTTTTGTTGATCAACAGAATTTCTATAATGTTTCAGTTCTGATGGTTTCTGACAGAAACATTTGACTTCTGGTTTTTGGTAGTCAGACACTTTTTTCCTCTTATTTCAGTTAAGTGGTGTTTTTTGGGAGAGAAGCAGTGGCATATTGTCATTGTCCAGGAGAATTCCTAATATGTCATACTTTGTTTTGAGAAAATAATTTTCACTTTGGATGTTTTTCTCTGAAAGCCTGATGTTTGCTCTACATATGAAAGCATTGCAATATATTCTTGTTGCATGTGAAGTTAACAAAGAAATTACTTTCAGCAATATTGAAAAATATCATGGTTTACACAAGAGCTTAGGAGGTGTATAATCTAATGTTTAAGAACTAGCTGAAGATTTGAGATACCCTGGATCAATTTACCTCTCCAGTGTGGATTTCCTGTTTGGATGAGGGCTGCTTCTGCTCCATTTCCTTAGCTACAATGTGTTTACAGTTACACAGGGTGCTGTGATTAATGTTTGCCAGGTGCTATAATACTGCTGTGGAGGGAGCCATCTAAATATTAGCAATATCCAACTGAGTACCAGCGTGTTTCTGAGAAGTAGAGTCTGATTTTAGAAATGCCCAATGACTCTGAGTAAACATGAGTGTAGAACAATGTGCCTGCAGAAGCATCTTCACACCTAATAAACTTGTAGCCATCAAAAATGAGAATTCATCATATTTAAAGGGATAATGGCTACTGTGTTTATGTTCTAGCTTCATAATTCCCTCAGTGTTCTCTGGGTTACTCTGTATATAGCAAAAAATAGGTACACCTCAATCTAAGTGAAAACTGGCCATGAGATTTGAGCAAAAGAACCTATATCACTCACTCATATTTATGCCCCTCTCATATCTCCTGTTCCTTGGTGTAGTCTTACAATAGATCATGTCCCCAGCCATGTCAGGGTCTGGTGATATTTGCCTCAGATAAGTCAAAGTCATTCACATGTGGCTGTCCCAGAATCCTGTATCTACAGATACCAGTAGAGTATAGGAGACCTTTATTCCAACCAAGAATATGACATTGCTCTAGAACACAGGTTTGCTTGAGTTTATTTGTTGTAGAAATAATCAGGGTGCATGTCAAGGTAGAAGAATGGGATTTTTCTTTGCAAAGACTACCTTCCAGACCAGAAAATCATTTAAGCATGGCCTCTGATGAGGAATAAAAATGGATTCCCTAGTATGTGTGTTAAAAAAAAAATTTAAAAAGTAGATTAGCTCTGGCAATACCTGGGAATATTAGCTGTACCAGATACTTGCTAGATGAAATCTGAATTGTTAAAAGGTTCTGGGAAATTGAGGGGAAAAAGTCTGTCATCTTAACACGCCCTTGGATATATTTAACAGGTTTTACTGTTGTGAATTGCTTCTGAAAGGCCAAATGACATGCCCAGGTATTTCCTTAAGAACTTTTTCAGTTTCCTGAGTCTGGCATTTTGCAGTAGCCTTACTACAAGCATTTAATTGGTCTCCCTTGTATATCTGGCAGTTCTCTCCATCAGTTCAAACTTCCTGTTTGCATTACCTCCCACTCTCAGTAACAGGAGACATATACCTGCATATACTTTTATTTTTTGATCTTTTCTTTATTCCATTTCTGCATGTTAAACTACTTGTGAAACTACAGAGCCAGTCAGGCCACTTTTACATCCTGGTGCTAGCTAATCTGCTCTTTGGCTGTGAAAATTTCACGTTTTGGCAAAGTAACTTTGCAAAATTGTCAAGCATTTTGACTATGCTTATATTCAGCTGTTGAAGTAATCTCACACTGGGAGCATAGTTTCATGTCTGCACTGGGACCTGGACTCATCAGCACCTGTACATACCCATGGAAAAACTTGTTAAAGTCTGCACCATTCCTCATGGGCTCAGTGTTAAATCCTGCAGGAGCAATGCCCAACGCTGCAACTTTGAACACGACCTCCCCTGAAAACACTTCTCAGATTTGTTGCTAATTAATGTCTTCAAAGTTTGAGTTTGTCACTTTCTCAGTAAGCCAGTTTTGCTTATGAATCTGCCACTTAGCTAAGTAACGTTAAACACCACTGTCAAAAGCTGATTGATTGCCACTTTCCATGAAGTTGGATCCAGGCCACCCAGTGGGTGATAGATTTGCATTTGGTGCCTTTTTCCATGTTGCTCTATTTCTGAACCCTTGGTTTTAATTTCTTGCTTTCTCATCTACTTCTGCAGTTCTGTGGCAGAACTACTGGAGCTACAGAGGTTAAATCCTCATTAACTTCTGCTCCCTTACATTCCCTCACCTCTGGATCTTTCTAAACTTTTTTGTACTCTGCATTCCTAAAGGTTTTTTTAATCCCTTTTTTTTACTTTAGCCACAGACTTTTGCAAAATTATACAACAAAAAACAAATATGCTCCTGCCAAGTGAAATGCAATCAGCCCTGTGGATGGCCCAGAGAACATGGGGATCGGGATCCTCAGAATGTGCCTTTCTGCAAAACAGCAGCAGTCATCAGGGATCCTGCAGCTTCTTCCAGCTTCTCTGGGGATGTTCTATCAACTTTGCATCTCAGAGGCTCTTTCCAAGGACTCTACCTTTTCTGTTACAACTTTCTCTTAAACAATAAATGCCTGTGAGACAAAAAGAAGGATGAGTCACCTTGACCTCTCATGGAGCTGTTTATAAAGGAGCAACTTTCTGCCTGTAGGGGAAAAGTTCTATCTGGATGGTGGGAGCAGCTAGAGGTTGTTCTTTCTCATGCTAGAGAGTCAGTGTCACTGGCTCCATTACTGTCCATCTCCTTACTCCAGCAAGAGTAGATTTCCAAAGGTCTTGTCTCTCAATGTGTATGAACAAGCTGAATGCTGTGTGAGTGTTGCTTTAAAAATATGTGCAAAGACTTCAAACAAAAACTTAGATTCTTTATCCTGATTTCCAAAGGCCACATCTTTTATTAGAATGCCCAGAGGAGGCTCCTGTCACTAGAGACAATAAATTTACCAACTTTATTCAGACATTCATAGGAACAAAACCACACCAGAAAGATTATAAATTCACTAATTTAGAGAATTCATTACACCGAGGATGGAAGTGATCACAGTAAACTACATCTGAATGCAGTGTTCTGTTTCTACTCCTTTAAATTAACTTGGCAAAGATATGTGATATTCACTATTAGGATAAAATTATGTGAAGCAGCTGCACAGACAGAGAAGATAAATTATCCTTTACATTGCTGACATTAACCCTACCTGTCATCAGGGCGATGGGACCAGTTGCCCCCTCATCATGTCATTTCATGAGCACATCTACTACCACTACGTTATTTTAAATTATCATAAAACATGAGTGAAAATGGAGACTGTCACCTGTGGTTTTCCATCAACACTTCAGGATGATCATATCTCTTAGATTTTCAGATCCAGAGGGGAAATGTTAGTAGTCATCAGTCAGACTTGGGAGTTCCCATGGGGCATGTACACCTTTGATACCCCCGTAACTGACTTACCACAATGAACCTGAGATGGGGTCAGTATAAAAAATCCCTGAGACCAGAAAGCTACTTCTGCTTTCTGTAGAAGTAGAAAGAAAGAAATAACTGGTGTGCCAGAGGGAGTAGGATGTCCAGCTGGTTTAACATGAAAAGGCTGGTCTACCTTCATTTTTCTCTCCATTTATCTTTTCCAATAATTAGGATGAGGTAAATATTTACCCCCAGTGTTGGACTGCACTAACAGAAACCAGGACTAAACTATGTTGCCAAGCAGAGCTGGCCGGTGGGTGTGTTGTCATGCACTCAGGTGAGGTGAGTGTTTCTGTCACCTCTCTGGCTATGCTGTCTGGCTTTTGACCTCTGAGAAAGATGTGTGGGTTGGGGGAGCTCTGCTAGTGAAAGGTGTCATGCTGGCAGCCTGGGGGTGGAGAGTCCTGGGCCTCTGCCAGCCCAGTGACATGATATGTTGAGGAACGTTGCTCTAATTCTTCACATGCTATGGGCAGAGTCTCCAGGGCATATCTCCAGGTACAGGGAGCTGGGAGGCCAATGATGGCTCTCTAGGCTTTGTTGGGACCTCTGATGCAGGACATGATGTCTCTAAGTTTCTAGGGATTGAACACAAGTCTCTAGGGATCAACAGACTGGAGGGAAGGGATGCCATCCAGTGGGACCTTGAGAGGTGGACCTGTGCAAACCTGAAGAAGTTCAACATAGTCAAGTGCCAAGCCCTGCACCTGGGCTGGGACAGTCCCAAGCACAAATAGAGGCTAGGTGGAGCATGGATTGAGAGCAGCCCTGAGGAGAAGAACTTAAGGCTGTTGGTTGATGGGAAGGTCAAGATGACCTGGCAATGTGTGCTTGCGGCCCAGAAAGCCAACAGCATCCTGGGCTTCATCAAAAGCAGTGTGGCCAGCAGATTGAGGTGGGTTATTCTTCCCCTCTACTCTGCTCTTGTGAGACCCCACCCAGAGTGCTGCATCCTTCTCTGGGGTCCCCAGCATAAGGATGGAGACCTGTTGGAGTGAGACCAGGGGAGGGTCAGGAAGATGGTCATAAGGCTGGAGCACCTATCCTACGAAGACAGGCTGGGAGAGTTGAAGTTGTTCAGCCTGGAGAAAATGAGGCTCTGGGGTGACCTTAGAGAACCTTCCGGTATCTAAAGGGTCTTCCAATAAAGCTGAGAAGGACATTTCATGTGGGCATGTAGTGATAGGACAAGGGATAATTGGCTTAAACTGACAGGGTAGATTTAGATTTGATATTAGGAAGAAATCCTTTACTGTGAGGGTGGTGATGCACTGGAGCAGGTTGCCCACTTCTATCCCTGGAAGTGTTCAAGGCCAGGTTGGATGGGGCTTTGAGCACCTTAGTCTAGTGAAAGGTGGCCCTGCCCGTGGCAAGGGGGTTGGAACAAGATGATCTTTTGAGGTCCCTTCCAACCCAAACCATCCTATAATTCTATGAACTTTTGTGATTCCATTGAATTCCCAGTAGGAAGTGGGAAAATAACAGTGTCTGCTGTGGCATTAAGACATAGGTCTGTATACAGAAGTAATGCTAAACTTTTATCTCCTCTGTCTAAGGTCAATTTTAACATGAGTTTGAGGCATTTTTCACTGTTAAATCTTCACGTGGGATATTACAAAAGCCAAGTGCTTTCAAATTTGGGCATTGAAACTTCTCTGTGTAAAGAGAAGAAAAATGTTAATGTTTGTAGAGAAATAGCATTTGTAACTTCTAACAGGCTGGAGTAGCCTAGTTAGCAACAGTAAGCTAATTAGAATTATGAAAACCATGAAGAAATATAAAGTGTTAACTTGATTAAATTTGGAGGGGGCTGCCCACCTGTTCATCTAAATATAAGTGACTCTGCAACATGACCTGATAGCCATCAGAGGTGGGTAAGTCAGTGAAAGCTTTCACTGAGCCCTGGCCCGGGCTGGGCTCCCTGTCCGTGAATGAGGGCAAGCCAAGGAAGGGAGAAGCCTGCAAGAATGTCTTGGCACTGCTTCCTGGCTCCCACAGTGACCTTAGATACATATCGCTTTATGTAATATTTTTTTTCAAATGTGTATAGTCAGCTCTAACGGCTTGTTGATCCCAGCTAAGCTCTTTGGCTTGGCTTTGCTGTCAAGTGTTCTTGTTTGCTCGGGTCTACAAAGTTATGTGGCTTGAAGCTACAGGCGTTTCCTAAATATTATGGAAATAAATTCAAAAGCTCCATTGTGATCACTTGTTGAAAGAAGTTGAAGACTTATTGCACCAAGGTTCCCCGGTGCTGAGGAGCTAAACAACTTTCACTTGGTGTAAAACCTTGCCAGGCAAACCTGCCTCCACATTTTACCCTCAGTGTGAAGGAGGAGTCTCAGAGAAGCTCATTTAAACAACTTCACACCATCCTTCTCAATAGAACTGACTGCATAATCCACATGAATCTCTTGACCTAAACATTGAATTTCAATGCATCACTTCTTACTGGGTGACAGTCACCACCCAAGTACTACTAATTAGCTTTTTATTTAAGTGAGTCCAGACTCTAAACTTTTGTAAGCACGGTGTGCTTGCCAATTGCAACTCAAAACAAAGCTCTGAAGTGCTCGTTAATGTCACACATTCCTCTTAGCCACATTTTCTGTGGTGCTGTCCTACAGCTATCTTCCTCTGCTCTGCTGCTTGTACCCTAAAACATAGGCTTATTTTTATTTCTGCCTAACATGACCATTTTTCACAGGGAGCCCTGGTTTCCAAGTGTTAAATATCTCTTTTGGTGAAGTAATGTTATGTTTCTGCTAATGCCATGGCTCTGCCTCACTGCAGTGATCCTACCTTGGTTGATCTTAAGCCCATTAGGGTGTACTGGTTAGCAGCTTCTTTTTTGAATATGTGTTATTTTCTTTCCCAGGGGTACTAATTTGAAGAAGCAGCCCACCTTCTAGTCATAATGTAGGACCTGTCTGTTATTTGCAATTTAATGGCGTGTTGATATTGAAAATCTGTCTTCACTCCAATTTTATACATTTTATTTATATACATCATATATTGCATTTGTTACTGAATTAAAAACTGTATTCCTAATGACTTCCCTGGCAATTTTGAAATAGCTGTCTATATTGCATAAATAACAAGCTTTTCAGCTCAGAAGTGATTTACATCTTCCCAAGTTGCGTGATTTCTTTGTCAGGCTTATTAAAAAGTCTCAAAGGGCACTTTATTTTTACCTCCCTTCCCTTTCCCAGCCCTTGTATCTGTAATTCAGTGCTCTCGGAAGCCACAGGGGAATGGCAACTCTCCACGAGCAGGCAGCCTGACAATAAGTAGCGCCGGCCCAAAGTCCTGCCCCAGTGCCTTTGCTACAATTGCACCTTACCTCTGCACTGCAGTATCCTGCTCGTTTGTTCCCAGACCTCTTCTAAGCAGGGATTAAGCACATAAAAATGAATTGTGCAAGACTCTTCTTTATAGTGATTTTATGCTGTGGGGAATTCTGTTAGAGATTAGCTTTTTGGACCATAAAACTTCTTTCAAATCTCTTTTAAGCTGGATGTGAATTCCAGTTTCCTGAGGTAAATAAATACAACTTTCCAATCCTGTTCCATCCACCTGCCAAGATCAGGTCTATAAGGGCAGCCAAAATCTATTATTGGTTTACACTGGTGCAAATCTTCTGACGTTAAAGGTTGAATCCGTGTAACTGAGAGTGGAATTTGGCTGGTGGCCTTGGTATCTTATATGGCATGGGTGAAAGCATACAGTGCAGACCAAACTCTTGTGACCAGATATAATAGGAGGGGGCTGGTGGAGGCAAGTGATAAAAAAAGGTACTAAAAAAGCACCTGTATACATGCCTGTGGGCACATAAATTTATGTAAATGCCGTAATTGCTTATTTCTCCTTTTTATATTAATAAACATACATAAACTATTTCTCTTAAATAACCCCCACAAATATAAATTTATTTTGAGTTATCACTTCCTTCCAGGAGAGAGTAACATTTGTTGGAAGTCTCATAAGTACGAGACTGCCAGTATGTTAATTTTTTTTTGTAACATGGTGAATGTTTGAATGTCAACTTTGCCAGTTGGTGCAACATGTAATACCCCACCTGGTAGTGGTTAGAACTGAGGTTCCATTATAACAGAGAATTGTGAGAAGTAATTGTTGATTTTTTTTTTTTTTTGCTGACTTTTGTTTCCATGTTCCTTTTTTTCCTTTTTACCATGACATCTTTAGATGCTGTGGTCATCATCTTTTCATTAGAGTGCTTCTGTATTCCACCAAGGAAATCCAGTAGCTTTTCTTTTTGTTTTGTGTGTTAGGTAACTTTTTAGGTAATGTTAGAAGCCATGAATATTAAAAATTCAATTAAGCAAAAATTATAATGATGGTTTCTCAGAGAAAAGAACACATGTATAGAAATACTTCAAAATAATAGTATTGCTTTATTCCAAAGAAAATAGAGACTAATAGGAATGGCCACTTTAGCTTAATAATAATTCTAGAGTAGTCAATTCTGTTTTCACTTGCACTGTTTAAGTCCGTAGCAACTCCATAGAACCAAAAGAAACTGAGATTGATATGCTGACAGTCCTTTTGCTATTGCCTTTCTTTACACATGTTTACTGGTGATTTGTCACAAAGTTTGGTGACTTTAAGTCCATGTGAAAAGAGGGTTCTTTTAAACTTTGAGAATATAAAGGAGGGCATCCAGGGACAAGCTGGTTATCTGTGGGGTTTAAGCACTGCTTGTCAGAGCACCAAAGTTCTATGATAGGCAAGGGAGTGATAGCCAATGTATTATAGTAAGGGGAGAAGGTTCTTGGCTCACTGTGCAGTTAGGGCTGCACTGTGTGTGTGTGAGTTGCTTGAAATCTATGGAGTCTTTCACAAGTGCAATGGGAAAGAATTTCTCTCACCCTCTGTCCAGCATGGAAGTTTAGAGTCTGTCTCAAGGTGTTAAAAATATTAATTGTGATTTCATATAGCGTCTTGATGTGCTTTGGTCTCTCATGCTTTTGTTTTGGCCTTGAAATTTTGTTGCCTGGTATTTGCAAAGTGGTTGTTTTCATTAAGGTTTTTTTCTAAATTTTGTGCTAGTGCAAAGATCTATCTTAAAATCAGAAATTCTTTTCCTCACAAATGTTATTAGCGTGTTTCTGGATCTCTGGGTGTTTAACTGAGATTCTTAATAAATTTGCCTTAGAGGCTGTTTTACATTTCTTTGGGACTTCCGAATTTGGGATTGTTATTAGATATTTCCTGTCTGACTCTGAAAGAGAGAAGGAAACTGGAAACAGAAGGGTACTTCTTGAGGGAGCAGCTGTACTGAATCCCATGGGGTTTCCTCTGAAAACATGGCTGCCTGGACTCTGGGATGAATGAACATCTCCTGTTATCTGAGCCTGCCTAACAAATATGCTGAATTGTGTTGGGAAACAGCAAAAGCTGGATCCTTCCGGCAGAAATGAGGAGCAAAAAAAAAAGGGCGGGGGGGGGGAAGAAAAAGACCAGATCAGAGCACCAAAGCTGGATGCAGCTCTGCTTTCCAGTGGTTACAGTATGAAGACTCTAAAATTTCTGCTTCTGGTCCCAGGCATGTTGCAGGAGTGTGTGAGAATGGTGGCTTTTTCTATTTATTTTGGGTTTTTTTGTTTTCTTTTATTGTTTTTTTTGTTCTTGTTTTTTTCTTTCCTGAAGTTTTTCTCTGCAAATTTTATGCAATGCTCTTATCTTGTGCTTTGTGAGGAGAAATTTCAGATTTCAATGAAGACAAAGCAACTAGGTAGGGAAGGGCCTGACTGCATTAAAAATTAAACTGTTGTGATCTTTAATTTGTCTTGATAGACATAACAAACCAAGAACAGAGAGTGATTTCTGCATGTGTTATCCCTCTCCTCATCTGTGAAGCTGATATCAACACGTATCCATTCTGTGATGTTACATTGCAGGCTTGGACTTTTTTTTCCCCCCTGTTTTGCATTATCAATAGCTTTGGCTTAGGTGAACAGTGAGGGTATAAAATAAAGAGATATGAGGAATGATGTGTGTTCGAACAGTACGCAGCAAGTAACATGATTCTGGCTTGTGTTAGGGAGCAGAGTGACAAAATGGCCCTGAGTGGCATGAGAAATCCTATCCTGGGAAAGATGATGTCACTGCTGCTCCAGCCCAGGGAAGGTGAGGGGCATGGCCAGAGGAGCAAGAAGGAGGTGTGGGCAGGTGCTGGTCCCCAGACTCTCCATGGTCCCCAGGCTCTCCTGGAGCTGGTGGCACACTGCATATCTTGATCTCTGGGGAGTTGGGCTGTTGCTTGTTTGAGAGCTTGCACTATTGATAACTCATGCTGCTTTAGCTAGAAAAATATAAGACATTAAGACACACTTGTACAGCAAAGATTATTAGAAAAACTTTACATCCATCCACTCACCAATTTATGTAGAAAATTTGGTGTTCTAATAAAAACAATTGTTCCTGGACAGGTGATCAGTATGTAGATTTAAAACACAGCAGTAGATATATGGGAGGTCCTTGTTTCAAAATCTATTGAATAATCATCACCCCATATTTTATTGTGGGAGTTTCAAAAATCTGTGCTTATGGAGGAGGTGTAGAGCAATAGAGGTAGTATTTTAAGTGGTGATTTCTTTGATATCAAGACTCAATTTAAAAATGGTGTACCGTCTACTAACTCATTCAAGAAGACCAGGAGATGTATCTCTTAGTTTATATAGGAGAAAGTGCAAAACAGTGAAGTACAACTCTGTGCTCTGAAAATACTGGTGTGTATTAAATAATATATAGGACAATATGGGAACCATGAGAATGAACTCCAAGTAGCCTGGGATCTTAATGGAAAAGTTGTGAGACGTACAACACTACTCATCGGTTTCCTTTGTTATGCTTGATATTGTAGTGGGTACCTGGTGACCAAGGAAACTGGATTCTGCTGCCTCTTGGGGATCAACTCCCAGCAAATAAATGGTCTCCTTCATTTTGCTTTTATGTGGTATTACTCTTTATTTTTTTTTCTCTTCTCTCCTACATTCCTTTTTTTCTCAGCTGCTGAGATAAATATAAACATGCAGTATGCAGGTAATACACTGAGCAGGTGCTAAACTTCTGGAATAATGGTTTACAGGGTCAGCCTCTGCTTTCATGTATATGTACAGTTCATTCTCAGGTATGAAATGCTAAATGGCTTTGTCTAAGGATCCTACTACTGCTAAAAGCAGGGAAAACTTTGCTGTCTTGTCTTTGGTTATAAAATTGTCTTTCTTCTCAGCTTTCTGGTAAGTTTAGTAAAGTGTTCACCAGGTAACACAACTGTAGGAAACAGCTCTCCTAAGCTTGTGAACTTGATCGTTTGCCTTTTAGAAAAGTATTATGACAAATGATAAGGTAAGCTCGTGTTGCTGCTTGCAAAATTTTAATTGCTGCAAGCAAGGCATCCAGCAGAGCTGCTGCATAGTGTGGTGTAAGACTTGGCACTGTTGGTTTCTGCAGGTTTTGCCAGGCTCTTTTGTGACTTTTCTTCCTATGTGTGAATTTTGTCTTTTGCAACTCTGTTAGAAACAAATAGTAAACTGAGTAGTGAGTGAAGTTATTTAGCTGCCTTTAGGTTACTGAACCACTAAGCAACAAAAAGACCTTTTGCTGCAACCTCTTCTTTAGAATAGTAATCTCAAATATTAAAACCTATTTTTTTTTTGTCTTGTTGTTTTAGATTTAGGGATGAAGCAAGGAGGAAGAGATAGACATCTAAGCCCCTCCTGACAACCATATAATCTGCATTTATTAGTTACTTTCCTTTAAAATGATGGGACTATGACACTTCCTTGGACAAAATGTCTAATTACCTGGGTGGGTGAGAAGTTGGTGAGATCAGTATTTCATTTTGTTCATTATATTGAAGCATTTACCACATGCAAAAAACAGTAACCCAAGAAGGTTGTTCTGGCATTTTTTTTGAAGTATGGTACACAGTCATCTTCCAACTAACTGGGTGTGGGAGGCTTGAAGTGACAAACATGAGTGGCCTGATGAGGAAAATTATCATGGAGAAGAAAAAAAAAAATCAGGATGTCAGACTGGCTTGTTGTAACCTTTCCATATCAGAGTGCTGAGCTATCGAGGAGCAGAGAATGTGTCTTATGGAGGCTCAAATTACAAACAAACCTTTCTGCTAGGCTGTCCAAGTTTGAACTGCTTAGTTTTTTTAAATGTCTTTATTCTTCAGATGTAATTATGCCGAACCATCGACATTTCAAATATTTTCAACCGGTCAGATATTCATGTTTGTCTCTTGTGCCAAAGTAGTGTTCTTTTGAACAGATATTTTTTCTATATATTGGCATGATACCATAAGTAAGAAATCACAACCATTTTTAATTGACTTGAAAAGCTTCCTGTTGAAAAAGGGAATATTTTTTTTTAATGGGAAAAGTTCTTCAGATGTATTTTGCAGTTGACATTGTGTTTGTTAGTTGAGATCAAAAACTCTTAGTGTCAAATTGAGATTTAAACATCCAGAAGTTAAAAGTTAAAAATTACTTAGTATTAAACAGATAAACTTAAATTATTCATAAACTTTTCAACACTATTGTAATTACACATAGATGAACTTGTACATGTTCAGTATCAAAGACTATGCTGTTGGCAAGGTAACTTTTCCCTGCAGCTGGAATACAATAGGGGTTTTTATTTGTTTGTGACAAGAATTTTGGCTGATTTCAGGGACCCAGTTTAATGACAGAATTCTGAACTTCTTGATACTGTGAAGAGTGTAGAGTCAGTAACAGTCTCTATAAAGCAAAATCAAGGTTAATAACAGGAAGCTTTATAACTATGTTTTTGGTTTTAGGTCAGCATCCTAAATGTCCAGTTGGCTCAGAGTATTGTTAATAAGTTGCCTTCATCTGTGTGTGACCATTGAATATTGCTGAGCTTGCCATCATCTAAAAACTACTTGTTGGCCTGTGTGGACTAAGTTTTTTGAAATCTCAGCTTTCAAGGGGTGGATGTGTGGTACAGGAGGTGTATTCACAAGTGGCAGTTCTATTGGCACCTGTGATGCAGGCACAGAGTGGATGAAAATCAGTGTCCTGCTGGCCTCTGGGTGTAATTCTTTAGGTCAGGTCATAAGTGCCTCAGTGAGGGAGTAGTGTGGGCTTCTCTGTTTTGTACCCATTTGGGAATCTCCTCCTCTAAGGCCCTGGTTAGGCATATGTCACATGATACCTAAGAGAGGGATTCCCTTTCCCTGATGGAATATTCCAGCAAGGGAGTCATATGGATTCAGGAGCTCAAATACTTAAAGCAAATGCCAGAGCTTTTGGCAGGGGGGTGTGTGTGGATTTTTAGGGGTGTGTGTTGGGTTTGTTTTTTTTTTTTTTTAAAGGCAGCTGATTTTGTTTCCTTCCTGGTACTTATGGTTGACTGGCTCCTCTCTTCTCTGGGAACAACAGTAACATGAAGTAGACATTCCTGTGCAGTTAGTTCTGATGTCCATCAATAACAGAAAATCAAAGACAGTAGCACCAGCAATTAAAGCACTTTCTGTTTGTCAGTCTGCTAGTATTTTTAGGAGGCTGATGGAACTTGGCTCGTCATCTAATGCGTTGATCCTTTGCCAAGTGTCAGGTCCCCTGACCAGCCGCTCAAGTCACTCTACCAACTGTCATCCTGCCTTGCAGAAAGTGGAATGCAATGGAGCTGGCCACTCCATGAAGAATTAACCACCTCTGCCAGCAGGCTCTAATTAAACAGCTATATAGACAACAGCTGTGAAAAATTCATCAATCACAGAATGTTTATTATTGGAATTAAAACACCTCATAACTAATGCATAGATTTGCATTGATTACCATCTCCTGGAAGGAACAAGTGGTGCCAGCTTAGTGTCTGGACATTTTGAATGTTTGTATCACTTGCACTGTCACTCATATGCCTGTGGTTTGATAACCATAGTTAAAGGAGTTGATCAGCTTCTTTGCAGCAAGTCTGGGTCTACTTCTGTAGATGTGATGCTGAACACTACAAGGAATTCTAAATTCACTTTGTTGCATGGTCCCTGGGGTGTTTGTGTGTGTCAGTCTTCTAGGCACAGGGACAGGACTCAACTTATTCACACTTGAGCAAATCATTAGTAATGCAGCAAATACTTGATTAGTTACATCAACTTATAACCATGGTTAGTTCATAAACGAGATCATGGGAAGTTGCTCAGTTTGTTTCTCCCAGTATTGTACCGTCTAATCTAGAAATAGTGCAATTGTGTGTATCCTTTCTTAACACAAGGTAGATTTGTTGCAGTAAAACCACTAGAAAACTTAATATATAAAACCCTTTCCAGGCTTTTGAAGACAGTCATATAAAAATATGTTGGTGTGCACTCACATTTGTATATATTCAGTGCCATGTATTTGTGTTGGTAATAGCAATGTCTTTACCTGATTCTGAAGCAAACTTGTCTCTTTCTGTCAATTAGGACTTCTGCAATATGAGTGCAGGTGCAGTTCTGAAACACTGGATCCATGTATTCAGGGCCACTACAAGGCCTGAGGTCTCACCTAAGCCCTCAAAACTTATGGTGCTTTTCCTAGAACCATTATATCCAAACTAAGTGGAACGATCTTTAATATTAGAGCTCTAATACAACATCCTTCTCCAAGGCATGAAATTGGAGATGCAGAAAAGAGCGAGCAACAAGTGAACCCCAAGGTTCTGAACCTGTGGTGAGGCCTCTTGTGGTCTTCAGTGCTCATGGAATGGTACTTATAGAATCATGTGCTTGGCCAAGCTGGGATTAATTGCTTTTCCTCATTTAAAAGGAAAGAAAAAAAAGTTTGAAGATCTTGAGTGGCACTGAGTTTGAAAAATATATTGGTAGGTAGGCTGAAAAAAATCAGACTACTTGTCAATGAGAAAAATTGTATTGCTTTAATTTAATGGAAGATAATGTCTGGAATCCAATCCAATTTTTATGACACAATAAGTAGTAGCATTTATGTTTCTCTGCATTAGGATCTCATTCTGTCTTATAGTATAGCAGAAATGGGTTTATCTTGGATGTCTTTTAAATGATAAAATTAAAAACAATTATAAGATATGGAGCAAGGATGTAAACTTCAGATTCCTGCATAATGAAGTTATCAGCCGATACTTCATGGCTGTAATACAAACTGTTTTGGTTTGTATTTCAAATTATCTTTTAGGCCAAACTTAAGTATTGCCCACACTGTGTAGACATATTTGGTGAGGCATTATAAAGAATTCTTACTACTGTATAATTAGGAGATAAATAACTGTTTTAATGAATAACTGCAACCTCTGATGTCAAGAGATGAAGACTATAACTCTGTCTATAGAATTCTGTATCTGAACTATTGACTTAGTTGGCATTAATGAGAACTGAAGGAATTCAGGAAGTTAAGGAACTCTTTCTCTAATGGTCAATGTTCACCATGCCTTCACAGCCAAGACCTTTGTGAACAGACCATTTAATAAGATGAGGAAAAGTATTATTCCAATGGGTCTCTCAGGTTCTGCTGTCAGACACTTTTCTGCTTTCATACAGACTTGATCCTGACATTACTGTTGACTTCAGTAAAGGAAAGATGATATATTTGTTGCTTTGTTTTTTCTTCTCATGAGAACAACCTAGACATGTCCTTAGATTTGCCACAAAGTATTACTGGGATTGGCAGCAGCAAGGCAAGGAAAAAAAAATCCACGAAAGGTGAAATGTTTATTGATACACGATGTAAATGCTTCGTGTACTTTGTGGCAGCTCATGAAGTCTGTAGTCATGGCCAAGCTGAATTTCCACTTACATGGGCAGATGTGCTGGCAGAATGTGCCCTGGTATTTCAGTATATTGACTTCCCAGCCTTGTACCAGGAGAGAGTTCCTTAACTCTAGGGAACGCATGCTGTGTATTGGTGAAGCAGGTCTACTAAGCTGCTGTACTTAGATGTTGTGCTCAGACTACAATAATTTACTTCTGACATAAGAATGCCCTCCCTAAGCTGCTACATCATGTGTTCCCACAGAGTGGAGAGTATCAGTGCTGAACCTGGTGCATGTAGGTCTCAGATGTCCAAAAGCGCCATGTGTTTTGGAGGATGAAAGATTTTAAAACATTTCAGCTTTTACTGCACTGAAGTGTTTGACTTTAATGCCATACTTGCAATATTTCTTCTAATTAAGAAGAGTGAGGAATACTACTAATTCAGCAGTAAAGTTAATTAGCACAGGCTATAAATGTTTATTTGTTTTTTAATAGCAACAAATGCATTATAAATGACTCCTGTGTTCATCTATTGTAAAATCCCACTGTTAGAGTAATTTGTAACATAACTTTTTCTTACAATAGCTGTTGGCATTGTAAAAGCAAAAATATGATTTTGGTGTTAATTGTGGAATCACCATGTCAAGTGTTATATACCTGCTCAACTGTTAACTAGGATTTGTCATGTAAAAAAGATTAAAAATATTGCATGTATATTGATGGATATTGAAATAATTAATGTACTCTTTATTTACTATCAGTAACCTGCTTTTGTAGGCTTTTCAACTCTGAAATAGTATGTTTTTTCCTAAATACAGATTTACATTTAAGCTCTAAGACTATTATGATAATTCTTGGCTTTTGAAATAAAGGTGTAGAAAAGAGTATACTTTTAGTTTTATCTGTTAGATTGAACGGAATTTCAGAGATGCTTATGAAAAAACTATAAAATTTAATTTTGAGTGATTTATAGACTCTTTATAATATTTTTGTTAGCAAGTACCATTTTATAGCATTGTAGATGTATCTAACAGAGTTCAAAGTGAATATTTTTCAACATTTGAACTGAAATATTGAGACATTTTAGTTTACGCCTTTATGCAGGTCTGTGTGGACAGTCTTACTTCAGATTAAGTGTATCTTAATTGACAAGAACTCTTGTCAGTTAAACTGTATTTTATGGGTCACTTTTACCTAGAAATGAAGCATAAGTTTGTCCTGAAATAGCACAGTTGTGGAAGGAAAAGCTGCTTTGGAGTCCTGCTTCATGCAGGACAAACATTTTGTACTGAATTGATTCCCACTTACTAAAATGAGGGAAACTAAAGGGATTCAGGTTTAAGACAGATGTATAATGAAGAGGAAGATTAGTGAGGTGCAATTTCTGTTGTGAGGTGATTTCCTTAGAGAAATATATTTTAGAGAAAGGTTGAGAACTGAGAGCCAGTTTGGATTTCTGGAGTGGGAACCTTCAGTAAGTGTGGAAGACAGAGTTATTTTGGAAATGACAAAAAGAGTATGCAGAGGGCCAGGCTGGGGGAGTGGTAGGTTATAAAGAAAGTTTATACAGACCTAATTCAGTTGACACTGGAAAACTGAGAAACTGCCATCTCATACTGTCTTTTTCTTTCTCTTGTTTTAAACAAACTTTGCCCTTGGGTATTATGAGAGAGAAATCTTGACTTTTAATACCTTAATCAATGCTGTCATGTTTTCTGCAACTCCAGTCTTTTCATAGTCTTTTCAGTCTTGAGTGCTGGTCAAACTTTATTGAGCCACTTAAATTGATTAAGGTTTTTCCAATTTTGCGACATCATCTCTAATGCAATGAGTCCAGTGACCTAACTATCTTTTCAGTTTTATTTGTCACTTAAGAAGTTTGGAACATTATCCAGCTGTTGATATGCTGATTTCTATATTGGTGATATTTCCATTGAGAAGCAAATAGTGTATGAAAAGCACTGAACACTTTTTTTTTTTGGGGGGGGGGGGGAGCAAGAGAAACACCTTATATACACTCTTTATACTGTTGGAAACACAGAAATGTCACCATAAAGGCTGAATATGATTTACTTGCACATCAAGAGCTCAACTTCTGGGAAGCTGTGACTTCGGTGTGAAAATGAAAGCATCTACTGCACATATTTCAGGATGTTCTCTGCATAAAGCATGTATTTTCTGAGGTTTTCTGAGCAAATGTCTCATTAAAACAACAGATCCAAAAGAGTGGAAAGGTGTCATCTGATCTAACCCTCAGTGAAGCAAACTGGACCACACAGGCTTATTAAGAGTTCATTCCAATTGGAGTAAGACAACCTGTAAAGCTTTGGGTTATGTTTTCTTAAATTTAGAAGACTAGATGCAGAGCTGACAAAGGCAAAACTGCTTCATATTTTCTTGGATGTTTAAAAAAAGTAGAAATATCCTAGAGTTTGATCTGCATTTGGTTTCAGTATTGCTATTGGACTGATGAAGGGAATTAGGGAAAGAGGAAGAGGAACAGAACGCTGTGATATGCAATTTTATCCTTGCTTTCAGACTCCTACCAAAGGCTGATTCCCTTTGCTCCAGCCTTAAGTGAATATCTGAGTCCTTGGGAAAAGGGGATAATTTCATGAAGAAGAACAACTACTCAATGATTTTAAAAATTGGGATATGTTACTGATGAAAGCTTGGTGCACTACGTAGTCATGGGATGGACTTTTAAAACAACTCTTGCAGCAATGTTGATGCTGGTTGTTGCTCTTACTTGTCTTGTATGGATAATGTTTGGCTCTCATGTCTGCTTACTATTCATAGGAATTAGAACAGTGGCTAAGAATCATATGATACTGAAGGTATAAACTGGGTGTATCCAGATATTTCTGTCCTCCAGCTCTGTTAGATTCTGTTGCCTTTAGCTGTGTTTCCCTTGAAACAAGTTTATTATCAAAATTTATTCCATCTACTGTGAATTTTCAGAAGTTCCATTCTAAATTTTCAGTTTTATAAATTGAAAAGGTTGAACTATTTATGACACAAAATGGAAATACTGTTTTAAATAATAGCACGTCATTACACAGTGTGTTATTACTTCCATTTAAGCTTAGAAAAACAGATATTTGGCACAGATGAGAAGAATAATCATAAACTGATTGTTATTAAAATGCCTTAATACATTTTCTGAGGGGATTTCCCATTCATGTGTAGGTGTGGTTGTTCTTTTCGAAGTTTAAAGGCAGCATTGAGAGCTGAAGTATTTTTAGCATCTTCTTAAAGGGGAATGTAGTAGGAAAGCTTTGAGTGCATGTGTCTATTTCTTTTTCGTGGAATCTTCTAGTACAAGTGAAACTGCTCCCAGGTTTGCTTCCTTTAAGAAAGGTGGTGCTGCTTCTGGTCTCCCACTTATCCAGCTTATATCCACTTCTGCAGGTTTTCTGATTTGCTTGTGACTGAGGGCTCTGACGTTCTCCCCTTTCTGTGCAGATGGCACGTGCGTGTTTTTCCCAGCCCCTCTTGGCTCATACATCACACTCAGACCCTCAGTGCAGCTGGGCTAAATAGCCATTCTTGGGCTAGTATTTAAGGTCAGTATTGCTGTGATTTAAAATGAAGGAATAATGTGCTGATCAGGCTGCAAATTCGAGAGATTGGAGATTTTCACTTATGCAAGGTTTTAATTTTTATATTTTATATCTATGATTCAATTTTAAATGAAAAAAATATATTGTTCAAGAAATTGAGAACTGAATTAGTGAAGCCCTGCTGAGTAGGTGATGCTTGAACCCCTGGATAGCAAATGAAAGGGAAAGTACTATCTGCCTTCAGTAGTAAAAAGTTTTATCTGCCATTTGAAAACGCTATAGACACATCCATCAAGTGCTCTGACAGGGAAATTAAATTGGGTTACAGCACTGCAAGAAGTTCAGATTATGTTCCTGCTGAGCAGTAACAAATTGTGGTGAACTTTATAAAAAGTTTCTTTCTGTTTTTCACAAAATAATGCGGTATAGAGCTAGTCAGTGGTCACAAGAGACACTGGGGAAACTTCTGGAAAAGCTTGCTGTTCTTAAATAAGGAAATTAAATGAAATTATAGATGTGGCTTTCCTCTCCTGCAGAACCACTTGTGTTCTCTGCTCCTTTATAAGCACACCAAATCCACCTACGGTGCAGTTTTTATTTGCTGCAAAATGAAAACAAATTACTCTCCTGACCACGAGGTAATATACTTGTGCTCCAGTTGTGGTAGGTCACCATTAACTTCCACTGAACACAGTAAGAGATGCAGCTGTTCTGCTGGAGGTCACTATGGAAGTCTAATTTCCCCCCCAGTAATCAAATAAGGGTATTTTGATTCCCCTCACCTCATGTATGCATTTCAATTAGACTGACAGTTCAGTAAGCTGTCTTATCTTTGATTTATTTAGGAAGGAGCTCTTATACACAGCTAGGACCCAAGTGCTTTTGAATGCAGAGATGTTCAGATCTAGAACTGTAGTGTATTGTTGGCTTTCTCTTATCATTCCATTCTGAGTCTGAATGTTCTTCAACCTCAAGAAACTTCAGACTCATCTCTAATGGCAGTGAGAAACTATGAATGCTTGAAAACAGTTCCAGAGTTTTTTTCAAGCTTTGTGAACTTCAGCCATTCCAGTGTCAGTGTTTTAACCAAATCTGAAACAGAGAAAGGTTTCTGGTGTCTGGTTTCTTTGCATCATTTCTGAAAACTTTTGCAATCATATGGAAAATTAACATCTTTTATACCTCTGCATGTGTCTAGGTATAGATGATTAAATAAAACCCTTAGTATGTGAGATCCTAGATGTTTTAACCAACAAGAATTAATTTCTTCTGCTAATTCTTTGTCTCTTCCAAAACAGTTGCTTTTGACTACATGGCCTGGACTATTTTTGAATAATACCCAGGCATTATTAGACTGAAAGAAAAAATATAAAAATGAGAGAAATTTCCTTCCATTTGGATGTTCCTGTTACAGTGTGAGCATTAAAAGCTGTTGGTCACCTAGTACCTTGTTTATATGAAGGCTAAGCTACCTTTAAAAATAGATACAAATGAATGCAATAGCAAAATAAAGCAGGAAGTTTATTAGACAATGAAGGCTGATGTTATTTAATGAAGTGTGGCATTCTGATCTGTTTTTAAAAGCCTTGTTCTTTCTCAGTAAGCAATAGGAGTAAAATGTTTCTCTTATAGGCTTCTGCTTTACACATTGCATGCTTGCCTTAAGCAATTCAAAACCTAAATAAACCTTAACTCACAAAAGATGTAAGTATGAGAAATCTCATCCTTTTTCTGGAACGGCTTAGGGGCTGATTGTTTATTTAACAAGCTGTAGCCCCGATTTTGCCACTGACACACTTTGACAAAAATCCCCTCATAGGCATTTGAAGTTGCGGAAAGGAAAAAGAAATGAAAAGAAAGATGTGAGTCAATGTGCAAAGCCACAAAGGTCTGCTGACCTAGGTGTTTTCAATATTTAGGAACTATTTTTAAAGTTGTAGTCCCAGAATGGTCTTGGACAGAGAGGAGTCAGTAATATTCTGATGTAATCAAACCAAATGAGATCTTGCTATGAATTGTTGGTTGCTTGAGTTATTATGTACAGGAGCTCACTCAGGAAGAGGGAAATCGCCTCTATGGAAAGACCTAGAAAAGTCCTTGTGAAAATCCTAACAGACCAAAGTAAAATTGAACTAGTGCATAGGCTTTTTGCCTGCTTATGAAAGGTGAATGTGTTTTATCCCTAGATGTCAAGATTGTTGAGCAGCTGAATTTGGGAATTGGCTTTTGTTTTCTTTACCAAAGCAGCTGGGAGTTGTTGTAAGAGTCAGGTGCAAATACAGACATAGTGTCCCTACAATTAGCAGTTCCCAGTCGAGTGTTAGGTGCCAAACTCAACTGTGAGAGCCAGGGTGAAAGTTGATTCTTTGCCTATGGATTTTTATTTCTTTTTTTTTTTTTTTTAGGACAAATGCTGTTTTTAAACACTGGTGCAAAACACTTTTTTCATAGCTGCAAGATTCCCTTCCCACTAATTGGAGTTAATTTTTAAACTACGTGTTATAAATGTATAAGATTAATTGGAAAATGACATACAGGTGTATCTTATATTGGAATAAAACCCAGCATCTCAAACTCTCCTCAACCAAAAATCTTATTCCTCCTTACTCTACGCCCAGAGATGAAGAAAAATTCTTTGAACTTTCATTTTTTAGAACAAATATTGGTATCTTCTATTTTCATTCAAGTAGTTTTGACTGAAAAATAAAATAATTTGTATCATTTCCAATGGTATCACTTTCCCCAGTTAACTTTTCATAAAAAGTTTTGTCTGTACTGTTTTTCTAATTTGCTGAGGGGGTTGGGAGATAAACAGGCAGGAGACCAGGGCAGACACAACCAGTTCTGCTCTATATGTAGTTCTTTCTAGATGAGATTTTTTTTTTCTCACTGAGTAAGGGATTCTCCCTTATTATCTACATTTGTAATTTCATTGTGTTTGACCTATTAAATAATGCATACAGCAAATCTTTAATTTTCAATACTTGATGGCTAAAGATGAAAATGGGTCTTGTAGAGTAACTGCAAAATGAGCTTTAAATTCTAATTAAAAATCATCTTTGCAACACTACATTTCACATTGTATAGTTATGGGTCTGATATTTTCTGAATTGGTTATGCCAGATTACTTTATAGTACTTTGTGATTAAAAGAGCACATGACTTTTTTGAACAATTTCTTTTGCACAGCAGGGTGACTTAAATTAGTGTGACTGGCATCCTCCTAATATGCTTACAAATCTTTGGAACAATTGATTTGGAACTTGAGCATTTTCATTCTGATTGGATCACAATCAGAAAGAAGTTGGATGTGCTGGATATGCAAGCAAATTCATGTAGCTGCTTCTCTTAAACACCAATCCAAGGTATATCTAAGCATAACTGTAGACTTAGCATATGAATATTGCTGAAGAAACTGTCACACCTCCCAGGAACAAAAACGAATGCAGGACTTGACCAGAGTAAATTTATAAAATGCAGGTGCTTAAATGTTTGAGAGAAATATATGTAAAAGAGGTGAGGAGAAAAATATTGCCATGGTTGAAGTTCTCCCAGATGAAGGATCTAGCATATGTAAAAATCCAGATGCATTCTCTGGGCTAAACCCTAAATTTTTCCCTGGACTAATCACCTAAAGGGGATTTTCCTTAGCAATGTTGCAACATGTTTACTTGATTTACTTAATTGTTAAACATGCTGTTTACCTGAGCAGGGAGTCTCTTGTATGTAATACCATTGCCATCCACCTCCCCAATCTCAGACACTAATTAGGTTTCCTTAATGTATTTTGTATAAAAAGTGTGATTATATATCTCTGATCACCTATCTGTTGTATCTGCCCAGTAGAGTACTCCTATCATTATAAAAGAACATTTGGAAAACAGTAGCCAGTGTTTCAAAGGATTAATCCAACAAATGAGTTAATAATCTTTGTAAATAGTCATGTCCTTTTTGCTGTTGAGTATTCACCTATGTGAGAGTCAGTGCATCCCCCAGGGTGAGGAACAATGTATGTATGATTATAAGCTATGGAATGAACTGTCCAGAAAAGTTAAACACTTGTGTAAATGAACATGTCCCGAACCCCCAAAATTGGAACTATCTTCAAACTTTACAGTTGTACTTACAGTACATTGCTTTTTGAAGCTATTGTCACAAGGTTATAGAAACAAAATTTGAGTGGAAACATACACATGCATCCTATTAAAATACCTATGGGAATGCTGACATGGGCAGGCTCAAATGAGGTCACTGAGCTCTGTAGTTACCTGGCTGGGAGATGAGCACGGTGCTGATAACGCCAAGGTCGTGTTTGGGCCATTCACTTCAGAGTTGGACTTGATGATCCTTGTGGGTCCCTTCCAATTCAGAATATTCCATGATTCTGGCCTCATGGTTAATCATTAAAGTTGTAGAACTTATTCTAGAGAACTATTAGACTTGTTTAACAGCATTCCTCTAAGATCTTGGACCCTAATGCTTCAAGATGCACAATTTCAGAACTCCACAAGCATATACAAAAACTACTACATTAATCTCTGGGTATCTTTGTTTGGCCTTAGAGATATCATTGGAGCTTTTTAATTTAGGAATGGGTCATCACTTGGAAGAAGCAAATTATTTCCTAGACACTCAGAAAATACAATTGTGTGTGGAATGCTTAAAGAAGGAGGCACTACTGTAGCTGAAACATTTTCTAGTGCAATCCTTTGCAGAAGTAATACTCAGTCTTGCACCTGACTTACCAGATTAAAAATGCTTTTGCATTGACCCTCATGATATCAATATGACAGTGCTAAAGTAAGGTACAATCCTTCTCCCTTAATCTACTTGTCTGTTTCTCCCATAACACAAACACTGTCTAGCTGGAACTAACATGGATTGAAGAGGAAATCATGTTAGCAAAGGTCTGTGAGTTGACTGAGCATGTGCATGTCCTTTGGTTCCCCCACAATATGTTGTGGGGTTGTTCGGTCAGCTGAGAACTGAGGTCTGGAGTTCAGTTGGTATTTAGCACAAATGATGTCACTGTACCCACAGGGGACACTTACAGGGCAGAGCCCAAGAGCTGATGCTGATCATGTATTGATGTGTGCTTTGTTATGCTGCTCATTATGCTTATGCACTGTTGCTGGTAGGCTACCTAATGATGTATTATGCATCAGTAAATATATACTGCATTTTGATTTAAAATATTTACCAAATATGTGAGGCAATGAGTTTCGTAAAGATCTGGAGATAGGTATATGAATGCAGTTTTTTGGGACATTCTTCACTGAGATTCTCACCTGCTAATTCTCCATTTTTTCTGAAAACTAGAGAATAACTCTTCTTCATGTGTCTGGAAGGTGTTGCCTGTGCTACTCTAAGTGCTGACAAGCTGGACAGGAGTGTGCAATAACTGCTATTCCACAATAACAATTGATAGTAATATCGACCTCACTATTATGTGACACCCACCCACACTGAGCCATTAGACCAGAATAGATAAAGACCATCTCTTGCATCAGGTGTTTCCAGATCACTCTTCAAGCACTGGCTCAGTTGTTTTGGTTTTCCCTTCAGTTACTATGTTTATGGCTTCTTTCATTTTTCATATGCTCACAAAACAACAATAACCAGAGGGTAGGGTAGAGCTGCCAAACCCCAGTTTCTAGAAAGGATGGTACACAAAGGTCTGATCGAGCACTGAAATCCAAGGAAGGGAAAAATTGCAGTGCATGGGTCTATACTGCAATTAGTTGAAAATCATACCTAAGTGCTACCCTGAAGCCAATTATCACTTTAAAGGCCACAAATGGGCCATCTTAAAACTGAGTCCCAGAAACAGCTCCTGCAGTTCCTCTGAACTTGAGCCCGTGGGACTGTGGTGTGTTTGTAGTATCTGAGCATCCCTGGCAAGGGCTAGAGAGCAGGTGTGCACCTGTTTTCTAGGCATTGAGTGTTTGTTTTTTTCTGATCTGCGTGTGATTGGTAGCTGTGTCTTTTTTCCCTGGTACTTTTCACTTATTTGAGATGAAACTTTTGAGCTTTAAGTGGTAAAAATTGCTGTTCTGTTACATTTTTGGTTATTATAAAGTGTGAGGTCTTTTGGACTAATCCCTATGTAAAACACAGACACTACTACCAGGTTTGGTGTTTAAATCCACCACACTGACCCTTGAAGTCCTACTTAATTTTCATCTAGTCCTAGAGCCACTGCTTTTCATACCATCTGCACATTCTCCTTGCATGATCTGGGATTCGAGGAGTGGGTTTTTTCTCTTTCAGCTCCAGAGCCTGATCCAGCAGGTGTATCTGCAGCATACCTTGTGGGTGCCATGTAGCCTAATGGTTATGTCTTTATCAGGAAGCCTACTGTTTAGTGCATATTCATGCTGTGTTGAATGTCTTTGCTCAGAAAAGCAGCCTAGCTGGCCAATAAAGGAAAACCAACCTTTCCAGTTTTACAAAAAATCTCTTGATGTGTGTATAAAATTTGACATCTAATGAAATAATGCTGAATCATGTGAATACGTTGCACTCTGTGATGGATCAGAAAAGGAATGCTGACAGCTCTGAGGCATTTTTTAAAAGTTGGTAACAGTTCAAATCTCATCAGCTTCTGAGATTTCATCTGGTTCTTTGGGAGGGTGGGATAAATGTCTCTGGACATGATGCCAAGATTGAATCTTTAGGAAGACTTGGATGAAAACTCCTTTCTTCTTCTGACCTGATCTCTTCTCACCCATTCTGATATTATACAAATTGAATTTCAGGGCTAGTGAGCTAAGGATTCTGCAATGGTCAGCAGAAGTGTCTTTCCATCTGATTACCCTTGAGGTCAGAAGCACATAATATATTCAGGGGGGTTTCTAATCGAACGAAGCTCAGAATATGTGAGGGTTGTAGACAGCAGCTGGCCCCAGCAGAGACTAACAGATTTGCTGAGAACCTGCAAAGATCTTGGCAGGGTGTCAACAAAGATACTGCAGGATTGCTTGATGCCAGGAAAAAGATCTTTGGTTTGCAGCAAGGAAAATGGTATTTAGGGAGGATGGGATGTAATAAATTACAATAATAGCACTGCAAACAAGTGTCATCCAGAAGTATCAGAGACTGACTATAGTGGGGAAGTTGTGTACTCATTTTCATGGATTAAGAAGCTGAGTAGATGCAGGTGTAAAGATGTGCTTTCTTACAGTGGCAGAGTATTATTAGAGCAGGAAAAGAAGTAATTAGATTCTATGTGGTAATTGGTTTTTAAAAGTAGCGAAAGATGAAGTGAACAAGAGCAATGATGAAAAAAGGGGCTTAGCTGACTTAAAACAATGGGAAAGAAAAGAATTGAATCTGGGTGAATAGAAATGTTTGTGAAGAACAAGGTCATAGAAGTTTTTGCAAGGGCCTTACTTTCTGGGATGGTAAGTTGAGTTTCTAGCATACAGTATCCAACTGTAAATTTAGATTTACTCTGACCATGCATTTGCTGAGTGATTTTTCTCTGGCAAAAAATATAGGTATTTCTCTGAAAGCTTCAGGTGCTGTAAATATTGGCTGGCCATTTACCTGGTCAAGTGTCACAGGGCATGACTCACCCACACCTGACCCTTAGGTGCTTTCAGAAGATTTTTAGGTCAGTCTGAAAGAATTTTTTTGATCTGTTATGCTGAGGTGTTCTCCCTGCTCCCTTATGAGAGTTTTAGTGAAAAAGGTGCTCTCCAAAGAGCCTGGCCAGAATTAGTATTTTACTTGAAGCAAAATTCTGGCATTTAAGGAGCCAGCTTCGTGAGGAGAGAAAGCAGATTCTTATCAAATCGGCATGTTGAACATGACACAGAGAATAGCAGCTCTAATGGGGAATGCCTGCATGGAAAATTTCTACCCTACATGTAAGGTTTCTATCAGTGTTCCATAAATTTGATTTAAATTATTTCAGGGATATTTCATCTTGGTTTACCTGGTATAGCAATCCCTATTACTTACCACTGTTCTTAGGACTTGATTTGATGATCACTTTATCAGGTTAAAGTCTGTGAGTTATTGACAGTTCTAGTGCTAACTAGATAGCTTTGTTTTCCTGGCAGGATGCCAGCAGAGGGGGAAAGCAGCTGTTCCTTGAGATGGGAATAATAAAAAATACCAACTGGTAAAACCTTTCTGACTTTTGCTGAACTGAAAAAGGCCACTAACAGCTCTTGGAATTCCTCAGTTTCTTGCATCCTTGAGTTCCAAGATAAATAATGTGGCAGACAGGATACCGTTGAAAACGTAATGCCTTGGGTACTGGTGGCAATGCCAGATGGTGAGGGGCCGGGAGAAATCCAAAATGCAGCCTAATAGATACAGAGATGACAAACAGTTCTTTACTGATATATGGGTCTATTTCAAAGTAGAAGACAGCATGGCCTGTTTTTGAAACTATTGAATGGGCTAAATCCATTCATTAAAAACCTTGCATGCTAACTATGTCTGCTCAGAAAATAATGGCTTCAAATAGCAGTATAAAACTTATTATTTTTGTGTTAGCTATATAAACCTATACAGAAATTTTCCACTACTTGTGCTTTGTTCCTTTAGCACAAATATTAAACAGCTAATAGAGCACAGGACTTGAAAGTGGATACCACTTGGGAGTGGTATAAAGTACAAGAGTTAAAGATCAACAGAGGTGTTTCTGGTGACAATCTCCATGTGAGCAATCTGGCGTAGAAAAGAGAAAACCCTGGAAGTCTCTGAACCCTTGGGCATAAACTTCTGTTTTTGAAGATCCTGTTAAAATAGGGAGGCTGTGGTAGCAGACTGGTCAGTGTGGCTTCGAAAGCCGTGGGGAGCTTTCGACAGCAGCTGCTGCGTGTCAGAAGTCTATAAATTGACTTCCTGCCACAGGAGGCCTCTGGCAAGTTCAGCTGTAGAGTTACTGGGGGAAATCCTCGCCTTTCCTCCTACCAACAGAGCAAACATATCTAGGACCGTGCCCAGGGCTGGGAAGGGGGTTGAGCTGGTGGAATCCTGGTGTCAGCCAACACGATCTTTATTAATTAACCTATTGTGGGTGGAGACCTCAGTGTTCTGTTGAGGGAGAGAAGGCACTTTCCTTTGAGTAGTATACACGTGTGGTCCATCAAATTCTTTGTTTTCAAAAAGTCCCAGATGAGAATACACTTCTTTCATCACGTCTCAGATAACATCAAACAGCATATTTGCTGTTTCCTCCCTCTTTCATTGTCTTCAGGGCAGCTATGGGCTATCCCCTCTCTTCAGGGTGGATGCATGTTCCCTTTCCAATGTTCAATTCCCTTTACGATCATCTTTATCTACCGGTTTTGGATCTGTCCTTCTCCAAGAGGATTTAATTTCCTTTAAACATTGCACTCTCACTGAATCAATAACTTCACAGGAATCTCTGGCAAAGGATGGGTTTGGGTGCGGTAGGTGTCTCAAGAGTTAGTATCTTCCATCAGCTTTGTTGGAACTCATTATTTAGTTTAACTCCTGAGCTGCTGAATTCAAGCTTCTTGCACTTCCTTTCTGTCCCTGAGGAATCAGCCCATTTTCTCCCAAGAGAGGTATATAATGATCTCAAATATTATAAGCCTCTTCTCTACCTATCTCTTGTATTGCTGAAAATTTTCTCTACTCATTCAGCATATTAGATGGGTTTGAGCTCCTTCAGGTTAAAAACTATACCTGAATATGCTTTTTCATACCAAGAATAGTAATTCTTTTACGCATCTATAGTTTTAAAGTACAGTCACAAATACTGAAATGAGGAGGAAAAACCCACAGTGAGATATTTTGAAAGTTTATCCTGGCCTGTATCCATCCTGGATCCCTTTGCTGTGCAGTATAAGACTATGTTTATAGAGAAATGTGAAGTACAAAAAAAAGCTAGATGTTCAAAATTCTGGAGATGTTTTGAGCATCAAGGAAGTTGGTAAAGTGGAGGAGATGTTAACTTTAGAAAAGCAAAGTGCAATGCCTGACTTTTCAAAAGTGTGTTAGCCTTAGATTGTTTCGACCTCATAGATTCTGGAAATTGCATTTAAATGAAGTTTAGATATCTGTTCAATAAAGCTTTCTGACCTTGGTGACTTCCTGGGTTGGAAGGGTGAGGTATAAATAATAGAGAGGGGAAAAAAAAGAAAACCAAGGGTTGTAGTAATTTTTAATTATTATTAGTGTTGTGATCTAATTTTGGCTCTCCTGGCTTTACCTGCTTATTGGACCATTCTCTAAAGGACTGATAACTGCTTTCCCACTGTTTGAGTTCAAATCCTAGGTTCAAATACCTGCAGTCACAGACATCAGATATGAATCTTACAGATTTTTGTCCTGTCTGTCTCAATGTTCTGCCACGTGTGGCTATGTGGGCAATGAACACTATTGTGATGACGCCGGGTTCCACCCTGCAAAGGCAATTCACATATTTGTATATGGCATTTGTTCTACCTTTTTCTGCTTAAAGCAGTGTGTTCAAACACAATCTGCATCACTTGTTAGCAAATCAGTCAGTAGTGTTGAAAACAACACTGCTATGGAAGAAAAACCCTATGCAATTCCACCCTTCTTCAATTGATTTCAAATGGGAGGAGGGCAGAAGATGGGCAGAGCTTAATTATAAAACTCCCCTGATTTGCTCTGGCAATTTGGTCTGTGAGGCACTTAATTGTCTGTCTGTGCATGTGTATTTTGGAGGGATAATACTGGGGAAGGGCTTTGAGCCCATCAGGCACACAGGCTGGGGTTCATACACAGGCTCTCTTAGAACTCCCTCGTGCCTTTCTGTACAATTACCTGATACACACATTGGAGTGGTTTATGCATATGTAAATACAGAACACTCATGTAGAGTCTATGGATATCATTTAGAAAGCAATGTTGGATTTTTGGCTTATATAGGCACATTCTGTGGCCTGACAGGATTACTCCCGTTGGAGTAATAACTAGAAGTTTTGCTTATTTAGGGCCTGTTCCTACTCCCTTTGAAGCCAATGGCATAATTCCCAGTAATGTTTAGTGGTGCAGGGTCAAGTCTTTAAGGATGATAGAATTTAATGTTGGAGGCCTCAGTCAGTGCTCGCTGGAGTACACAGGGGTTTCCCCAGTTATTTCAGTGAGCAAATTGCCATTATTTAATGAAAATAATTACTTTAAAAACACGTTATGTAGAAATGGTGTTAGTGTTCAACTTCAAAAAGAAGAAAGTACATTAAGAGACTTTATTCTGGCTGATACCATGCACTTTTTTATAACTCTAAAACATTTAGTTCAAGTAAGTTCCCAGAAGTTGGAACAGCCATATCCAAAAGCAATGAACTTGCTAAATTGAAAAGGACATGTTGTGTTACTGCCATATCTCTTGTGACTTCTGCATTCATTTCACTACTTCTGTGCAAGAACAGCCATTCTCATGGTATCTCAGCCTTCATGCTTCTGGTCTCAGCTGATCTGACACCGTAGCATCTGCAGGGAAAGGGAGATGATGAAGAGAAATGTTGCAGCTGCTTGAGATAAAAATCCTGGCTCTTGCTAATCTCAAAGGCCAGTATCACTCAGAACCATTGCAGGTATTAAAAAAAAAAGAAGATTAAAAAATCCCCTCCTCTTTCAATATGTTTTCAATATTTAGACTTTGGTATTTCAGACTTACTAAGTTAGATATTTAAAGGAATAAAGTAAAAGTACAGCAGACTGAAGAGAACCACAGAAAGCTACTGGAGGGTGTTTGTTGGCATTGTCTCTTTGGTTCAACAAAAGCTATTAACTAGAGGGCATGCAGGAGAGTCCATCTGTTTTCCCACAGTTTTAAATGGAAAGCAGAGAAGGACGTGAAATTTGAGTGTGTGTTAATATTGAGATGCTGCTGATCTACTGGATTGCTTTAATTGAAGGACAGAAAACAATTTTCCTGTACTGTTTTCTTCTGCTTAGGTCTGCTCATTTGCAGTTACATTGGACCTAAGTACACAGAATAGTCTAAATAATCTAATAGTCTAGTTACCATCTGGATTGCCACAGTACTTGGCTGGATGCTACTGGGCCTTTCTTAATGTGCAAGTAATCTCATCTGTATGATCTAAGCTTGTTTAGGTCTGTGTCTACAACACTTATCACCTGGCACATCTGCCAGACCTTTCACAGGAGTCAGGCTCAATAAGCCAGATGTCCTTCCCCTTTCAACAGCAGCATCAACACTTCAGGACTTCCTATATCTTCAATGCATGTCCTGGAGGCCCAGCATTTGATGTGTGGCCAACTTGTGTAGGGGAGGCACCAGATTCCACTTTAGATAATATGAAAAACACTGGGCTCTTGAAGTTAATGAACAAAAGAAATGTTTCACTATCTCTCATTACTGCTCTGAAGAGTCCACTAGGCTTAGGACTGTAGGGTACCCACCTTCTAGGTATCCAACATATTAAAGCAATTACAGCAATATGAAACTGATATGGTTTTAAGTGTTGTCAGTGGAAATGGAGATTCTGGTTGTTTGTGTTACACCAAGGAACTCTGTTTATGATTTATGATACCTCCTGCTCTTTTCCTTGTGTTTAGTCTCTCATGCAATTGTAAATTTTATAGCTGTTTGAATGATTGTCTGGTCTACTGCAGAAGGTGGCCATAAATTTTAATGAGTAACTCTGCACCAATTCAACAAGACCCAGTTGAATACATCTTTTCATACAATACTTGCTGTACTCCAGCTCAACACCTTTTGGTCATGGTGGACAACTTGGTGTTCACAGACACACCAGGAAGTTCCAGGTAATCCTAATACTTGTGGGAAGCTGTGAACCAGTTAGAGTTGTTGAGGTCATCAGTATTGCTGGGTTGTTCTGGGACTGAACTACATGTCCAACCCATCATCATCCCGCAGAGAGATGATGGATCTTCTGGGAAATCTGCAGACCACTCCTGGAACTTCTCTTCCTTTTGTCTCTGAGGTAGTGCTATTTGTGTGTGGATTCCAGCCACGGGATTGGCAGAGTTAGAAATACTGCTTGCTATTTCGGATTCTGCCAAGAAAAAGATTAATTTCATTTTCATGGGTGGATTTGATCATAAAAGTGATCAAACACACATTAAAGTGTGTTAATAGTGTAAGTATGTATATCCACAATGAGTGTGTGTTAGTATTTAAGTCTGTAGCAGATAACAATAGCAAGTGGAGCAAATTGAGTGTAGAGATTATTGCAAGAGTGGCTACAAAGAATGCATGGCATATATTTATAAAGGGAACTTCTTTGTCCAGATGTCCCCCTGCACTCCTTAGGGAATTTTTCTGATTGCTCGCTGAAATTTATATTGCTTCAAATGAAATATATGATACAAAACCCCCCAGGGCCAGGAAAATTAGCAAAAGCACTTAAGCTGTACAACAGCATCACTTAACTGTTCTTGTTGAATTATATTATAAATGAGCCATCACAGAAACCTCTGGGGAGCTTCTGGTTGAACACTTGAATGTAAGAGAAATGTGCTTTTCTTGTTTTGTTTTTAAAATTATTTTCATATTTGCACTAAAGAAGAGAAGAAGCAGAAGAATCTAACGTCACAACATTAGTCACGGAAATCTGCTCCAGTAACATCTTTATTTGCACCAATGATGAACATTGAATTTTGGTATAATTCTGAAAACTTTAGTGTTCATCAAACCTGATGGGGCTGATGATTTTTTTTGGTTGGGTTTTGCCACCTTATACCTGTAAAATGTTCCCAAGGAATGTAAATTCTAATTTACCAAGACTTTATGCTCTCACTTTGCACAGGGATGAACAACTGTAAAGGGAAAGGAATGCCAAATCAAGCTGAAGACAAGGTGTTCCCCATTTTTTAGGCAACAAAGCCAGTGTAATGTCATCAAACAAAAAAGGCAAAATCTTTAAACGTAACCTAGGATTTGAACATGAATGAGTGTCTCTGCCACTGATGCTTACTGATGGTCAGATGGATGGGCAGGAACAAATGAGAAGAACATTTTACCTCACTCTGACCTAGGGCTGCCTAAGGACATTGTGTGCAGGAGATGACCTTGAGCTATTGACTCAGGGTAGCTTGCAGGAGACAACTCCCTGAGCTTGAACAGTAGCGTCTCTTTTACAACTTTGTAAAATTTTCAGGTTGTTCTTTGGAACACCTTAGAAACACTGTGCCTGTCATGCAGCAAAATAGAAATGTTATCCATAATTTATAATCTTTTAAAATACTGTATAATAGAACATCATAAGATCACTTTATATACAGATTCACTCTTTATGTAATGATAAAAGCTGGAAAAATTATCAAGTCATATAGAGCATATCAAGTCATATAGAACATAGTCACATAGAAGTCGTTGGGAAAAAAACTACACTTTAACTTAATCTTATAATTAGTCTCTGCATTGCAGTGTTCAATTCAGAGATTGTTGGTACTCACTGAAATTGAGTTTTAGGACAGACCGAAACTGATATGGAAAAGAAGGGTATCTTGGTGCAAAATTTTTCATACAACAGGAGTGAAAAACCGGGAAGAATGGAAGACTGAAATAGTCATCCCATAACAGGTGTTACTAGTTCTGTGAATTTTTCAGTGGGCAAAAATGCTCAAGAGATTCTTCAAGGAATAAGTGAGATACAGATAAGCTTTCTTGGACATTGCACTACTGTGGTGTCTGTCTCTAGCCCAACAAATGCTGATGCTTCTTTTGCCAAGTGAAATGGCTTCAACAACTATTCACAGGTGCCTGTTTTAAGTTTTATTTGGTGGAGACTGAATTTCCTACTTCTTTTCATTGTTTTAATGAAAAATTACATGTATTTCATCTGTTCCCAAAGAGAGAACAGCCTCGAACTTCTTATCGCAGAGATGTAGCAGCAGCTGTGCTTCAGTCCGTGAGACTGTGTGTAAGAATTTTTAAATTTTTCCATAAGGTAGTTTTCCTTTTTCCCAAAATATAAGCTAATGTTATTGTCTTGAACATAGAGCTGCACCAACTACGAATAAATATTGATTTATTATTGTAGTCTACTATAAAATTTTATAGACCAAAAACTGAATTGCACCAAGTAACCTGATCTAATGCTGATCTAATCTAAGCAAAAGGGAAAAATCAACTTCATACAAACAACCCACCACATTTTTAGTTGATTAATGTAATACACAGCCTTTGACAATTGACCAGGAAATGCTGCAGAAATTTACATCAGGCAAGTGCTACATTTAAGAGGGAAGATCATGAGTTCCTAGTTGGCATGGATAGTAAAATTTCCACTCTTTTCTCCATTCCTGCTACTACCTGGGAATCCGAGGTTAAGAATTTGGAAGGAACTGAGGACCGAGAGTCTTGCTGTTACTTAGGCTAGTATTTATCTTATAGAAAGTATGTGTGTGTGTGTATATATATATATGTGTGTATATATATATATATATATTCCTTCTTTGTGTGTATGTTTATCTTCTAATAGCAAAATACAGATGCAGGAACACTCACGTGGTATGAAAATTTATATACTGGAGTTCCTGCCTTTCCAAAGGTAACTGTAATTTGCATCTTTCAAGTTTCACAGAATAATATTTTTCAAGCTTTGTGAATGATGTATATGAATCTTATAGACTTATAGATTGCAAAGTTGGTAACCAGTTTTAGCCTGTAAAGAAAATAGCTAAATCTTAAACAATTAAAATTGGTTACAAAAGTTTATTACATTTGCGTTATGCTTAATGCTACATTTTAGTTCTTCCACAGTATTTATTAACAAATATATGGCAGGAAAATGGAAAACATTGTTATTCAAGAAAGATCATCGTCCCATGTATGACAGCAGCCTGTTGCAGCAGTTCTCCAAATTGCCTAGGCACTGTAGAAGTTAAGTGTATAGGCATCAGTATGCCTAATCATTTCTCATTTGTGTACAATTTATATTTATGAACAGTAACATGATTATAAAAGTCTGCTGGAAAAAGTAGTTTATTTTATCCCTTACAATGTTGGTGTCTAAGGCTGCAGAACATTCCTGGAGAATGTAAATTTACTCATCTACGCTGTTTTATGTTTGTTTTTTCCCCCCTCCCAAGTCCTTTTTTCCCATATTAACATCTGTTTTAGTAACTGCAGCAGTTCACAACACCACAGTTGTATGTTCTTCTTGCTAGTGGGAGTAGCAAAAATGAACAGTTCTCAAGTTTTGGCTGCCTTTTGAACGGCACTGCTGCAATCCAGTTGGAGACACGATTGAGAAACCTGTGCAGTGACATTATTTCAGAGGCTTCTTATGTGACCAGAATTCAGAAATTTAATTGATTATGCAACCTGTTACTGCAGCACTTCACGTTGAGTGGCACTAAGTAATTACACTGTAACTGCTGCACAACTGTTATAATTTTTCATGTAGCTATGTTACATGATAACACGATAACACTGATGCTAATACTAACGTTGGGTTAGGCAGCTAAAGAGGGGATTACAATAGTGAAGTGCTAATAGTATGTTGTTAGGAAACAGGATGTCAAGAAGTCATTATAAATGAGAGTAAAAGAATAAAATGAAAACTACAGTGGGAAATTGGAAATTATTTATTTAAGGCAAACTGCAGGAAGAGCGTTTTGTCCTGTTTTTAGTGTATTTAAATCCTTCTTAAAGGGTATAGACTGAAGTTGAAAAATCATGATGATGTGAAAAGAAGTGGGAAGTGATGGGCTTGAGAGTAGTCATCTCATTTAATGGCTGCAAGGTGTCTTCACATAATGCATCTGCTGGGTTTGTGGAGTATTTCTTTTGCATACTCCCACAGATATTTTTCTGAAAAAGAGTAAATTGATATTCCTAAAAATACCAGAGGGTCTCCTGAGTAACAGGAAAACAAGAAAAGGGCTTCAGATGGTGGTGACAGGGATGAGATAGCAGGCTCTGGCAGTTTTGTAACATCCAAAGTGAAGAAGAGAAGGTCAAAAAATGGTGTAGTTCTGCATGGACAAAGGGCCTCTGTACACAGAGCACTGTGACCTGCCCTCGGTAATTAAATTGGCTTCCCTAAAATGTTATACATATAAATGCCAGCATGTAGAGATCGGGACTTTCACAAGTACATTCAGAATGTGATAAGTTTCCTGCCACACTATCATCACAGTGACATACACACTGAAGTGTCAGCAAGCTTGCTTTATTCTGCACCTGTATGTGGCAATGGGAACAGCACAAGGATCTCAAAGGGAAGAGGACAGGCAGGTGCTCAGTGCTGTTTGGGCAGAGGGGGTTGGTCCCTGCAGAGCCCCCAGGGCGAGAGAGACCAGGACAGATAAGGACGTGAAGGTCTTGAGGGCCAGAGCCATTTGCAGAACAAGAACCTCCTTGAAGAACTGTGACAAGATACTGGGAGTCATCATAGAAAAGCCATGTCTTGCAAGAATAATATCCATTGTTTGTGAAAGTTAAATTTGTTCTTTTTGTCACAAAAATTGAGATCCATTGTCAAAGCCCTGTGATATCTTCCCTCCAGTGGCTGGTGAAGACAGAAGATAGCCAATGTCCTATTGCTATAGGCTGTGCTTTCCCTGCACTTGGCTCATTGTAGTGCTCATGTAGTTCCATCAGTTGTCCTCTGGAACTACACAATAGTTTCTGTTGTTGTTTCTTTCATTTAATGAGTTTGCTTCCTGAGCAAACTTATGTCAGGCATTTTTCACCTTTTGGTAGATTGACTTTGAAGATGTAACAAGTTAATCATCTGTAATAAATAATAGTTTCATCCATTCTTCAGCAGCAGTCAGTGGTAGCATTAGTTTAGCACTAGACAGCATGTCTCCTGAAGTTGTGTTTTTTCACTGTTTGCTCGGACTACTGCGTACCTCACAGCTGCACAAAAAAGGCAGTTCACACCTCTGAGAGTTGAGGACAAGACTAAATTAATTATTGAAAATGAGCCTGAGCTGACCCTATTTGCATGAACGTGGAAGTAGAGAGGAAGGACAGCACTGGTGGAGTGGTTCAAGTTCCAGGTCAGTATGGGCTGCATTCCAGCAGCAAAAAGCTCTTTAACTATAGGCCTTGCTCAGGTGCCTGGGTTAGGCTGATCCCAACTGGATTAGAGTGGACCAGTGCTGTTAAGTCTTCCTGATGTGACAGATTGTGTTGTGTCATATCGGAGTCTGTGCAATATCAGACAGCTTAGTACTATGCTCTATTTCTGTATATTAACATACATTAAAGTATGCAGCCCAAAGTCTGCTTTTAAAGCCAGTTCAACTTTGAGGAAGTTAACTGAGTAAATAAGAGTATCATTTTTTTGTAACTGTCTTAGAATTTGGCTTCATGTTGCTAACACTGTTTTTCTCCAGTGTACTTATTACATTAGAAAACACTTTAAATATGTCACCCAGCCCAACGGTTACAGCTGCAGTCTGATAATAAATATAAGCTAATGAACAGAATTTCACTATCTGTAGCACATTTCTTTATTCCAATAGAACATAAGCACATATCAAATAGGGCATGGGATCTAATTTTCTATGCCAAGTGCTCCAATTTATTGGCTTCCTGAGGAACTAACAAGAATACTCTAAGACCACAGGGAACTTCTGCTTTGGAAGCACCTTAGAAAACACTAATGTGAGTAGCAGAATACCACAAAAAATTGATAGTATTGCTGTATAAGTGAATAAGTAGCACTATAACATCCTTTAGGAAAAGTGGTTTTAGAATTCAACAATGAAAGAGTGTTAATGGTCTTTGGGAAGTTGCTCTTAATGGCAGTGAGAATGAGCATGCTTCACATCTCCTGACAGGACACTTCTGAAAGCAAAAGCACCTTTAGTATGTTTCTGAAAATGGCCTGTCAGAAACCAGAAAGTACATAAATGTAGCTGCCAACAGCCGGGCTTAGTGAACTTTTAATGTTCCAGGTTTTAGAATAATTAGCTTTGTAATAATTGTTTTGGTCTTGACTCATATTATTACAATGGTTCAAAAAAACAAGAACATGTCAACAGATGATTAGTTCAGCAATAAAATAATAAGTATATTTCAGTGAAGTTATTAAACCTGTAAAAATTTCTGAATAATGTAATTAAAAAATATCTCATGGTATCCCACCAAACCTGATTGACACCTGACTTCTGAGTTTGCATTTTCAGATTCTGTTTGTGTCATTTTTGCTGCTGCAACTAAATGCCTGGCTTGATAATGCATTGACAATCCAAGGCTTAAACAGTACATTCCTCAGGGACTCGAGCCACTCTTAAGTGTGTAAAAATACTAAGCAGCAAAAATATTTCCTACACTACATTCCACTCATGGGAAAATCTGTATGAAAGTTTTACTGTCCTTCCGCCCCAACCAAAACCTTTGATGTGACACTGACATTATGTTTGAGGGTGTCTTTCAAACAGGGACGATTGCTTATATGTTGCCAAAAATGGTCCCTGATGAGCTGCAACTGAGCCCAAAGCTGTTCTGACTGTGGCTCTGGGATGGACTTGTTGATTTGTGATAAGTAATCCTCTGAGGCTTTTGTGGTGTAGACAGCTATGTGTATTTCTCAGAATGGTAGAAAATTTGCTTGTGTTTCCTATGGGATATATAGGGCTCAGTTGCAGTCTAACTTCTGACACACTGACCTCAGCTTGACTGACTGCACTGATGCTTGCCAGGATCCTGCAGAAGGAGCCTGTGCTGACTCAGTGGGGCAGTGGCTGTGCTTTGTTTCTCCTTGTGTGAGACAGGTGAGCACAGAGCACGCTGAACAGCCTCACATCTTGCTACTGCATCTCTGGGGCCTGACATGTCTCTGCTAAACCCTGTAACTAATACCCTGAAATGCATCTGAATCAGCTGAAAAACCAGAGTTGGAAGGTTTCCAAGGAACAACAGAAATATTCAATTTCTGTTTGCCCTTCTTTTTCCCCAAAGACTTTTCAGGTGTTATTTGAAGCAGGGTAGCTCATGAGCTTATTGTCTCATTGCCTGCTCTTTGCCTCCTGCAGGTTGACTCTCTTTTACAATTTCCCAGTGCCGGGGGATCCCTACAGTTTCCTCTCCTGAAAAAAGGGGTGGGGAGAAATTTAAGAGAACTTAGATAGCAAACAGAAATTTTAGCTAATTCTTGTATGTGACAAGGCATAATCCAATGAACTGCTCAGAGTCCTTAATCTGTTGATAAAAGTCAACAGACTCTCCATGTTGTCCAGCAGTACCAAAAGATGTGAGGCCAAGAATGCCTAACTATTCCAGGGATGGATGTCAATGGAGTGGAGCAGAGTGCCCAGAGATGTCACAGTCATCACCCTCACTATACTGCTCCTGGATGATGTTCACAGAGACAATACCACACCTTATAACCTGGCCCCTCTTTTCATCTTAGCCTACATGATCTAGTTGCCCAGAAGACAAAGAGCAGACCTAAGTTCCTTGCTAAAGAAATACTAGAAAAAGAACCACTAAAAACAGCTCATAGGAAAAAAAGAAACGGCCACTGCATTCCTTAACCATATTTCTGGTCTTAATGAAATCTAGGCTCTTGGTGCATACCAAAAAGAATTTGAGTCTCATTCATCACTTCCTATTTGTCTTAAAGTGAATGCTGTAGATGGGATCCGATTACCATGGCACAAAATGCTTTTGTGTTATTTTGCAGTGACACAATTTTGCACCAAGATTGTATGGATCCTCTTTTCCCAAGAGCAGCCTGTGGCAGCTGGGATTTCAAAAGCTTTAGGATTCTTTCCAGCACAAATGGCATGCTCCTCAGCAGCCCTACAGCTCCCACAATCCAGGGAGCAGTGGGAGATCAGAGACAGCTGTGGAAAAGCTCTTCCTCAGCTGAGGCAGAAGGGCATGCCCTGGTAGGGGGGAGAGGAGGCAGAGCTAATTCCTCCCTGCTGCATGCTCTTTTTACAAAAGCAGGTTGAAGAACTAGTAGTAGTGTGTTTAGAAGATAGTTTTCATTATTTTTCTGTACATCCAACTTTTTGTAACTTTGTTGCTTAAGTGTTTACAGAACAGTTTGGGGAAATAGGTTTCCAAATTGTTGCTTACATTGGCTTCATTTGCTGTACATTATGTGTAGTGTATGGTTGGTCACAGAAATCACTGACTGTTGTTTGCTTGATTAAATAAAGTTGTTTTACAAGAAGAGTAATCACAGAATCATCATAGAATGGTTTGGGTTGGGAGGGACCTTAAGGATCATCTCGTTCCAACCCCCTTACAATGGCCAGGGACCCCTTTCACTAGAGCAGGTTACACAGGGCCCCGTCCAACCTGGCCATGAGCACTTATAGGGACAGGGTATCCACAATTTCTGTGGGCAGCCTGTGCCAGTGTCTCACCACTCTCACAGTAAAGAATTTCTTCCCAATATCTGATCTAAACCTACCATTTTGCAGCGTAAGGCTGTTACCCCTTATCCTTTCCCTGTGGGCTCCTGTGAAAAGCCCCCCTCCCACTTTCTTATAGGCTGACTATATGCACTTGAAGGTGCTATAAGGTCTCCCCAGAGCCTCATCTTCCCTGTGCTGAACAACCCCAACTCTCTCAGCCTGTCTTCATAGGAGAGGAGCTCCAGCTCTTTGATAATTTTTGTGACCCTCTCTGGACTTGCTTCAGCAGATCCACATCCTTCTTATGCTGGGGACCCCAGAGTTGGATGCAGGACTCAGGGTGGGCTCTCACAGGAGTGGAGTAGAGGCAGGAAGGGAGAATCACCTCCCTTGACTTGATGGCCATGCTGCTTTTGATGAGGCCCAGGATACTGTTGACTTACCAGGTGTGTAAGGAATACATCACTCCAATTTAGAGACAAGGATGATGGCAAATGCTTTGCACAAGTTTAGGTTGCTCTTCCCTGATTCACCAACACTCGAAATGAACACCAAGTAACAAACAATGAATAACCATAAATGGTCTTATTTATGCATGAATTGTCTTTCCGGCATTCTAATATGGGCATTTGTATGAAGAAGAGTAATTCCTACAATATTGTGAAACAAAATTTTGAACAGATATTTGTGTGTTGAATATGATGAGAATACTTAAACATCTGGTATTTGACTGAATATGAAGTAAAAGCATGCATTTGCTTTTACAGTTTCATCAGAGAGAGCTCAAGGGGTGATTTTCAAAGTCACTGAAGACAGAAGAACTAGATGAGGCTCAGTAGTTTTATGATGGGGAACAGCGCTGGTGGAGACATGAATTCCAGTATGTTTTTTGTACTGAACTGGAAAAAAAAGTGACATTTCAAAATTTTCCACTCAAAGGAAAATGGGAAAAATTTCAGTTCAGGAAAATCAAAAAATGCGTTTTAAGTTTTCTGAAATTAAAGAATCAACAACAGTCATAAATTCTGACTCCTGGCACTGCTACGGTTCCTTGGGGCACTCTGGGAAGCTCCCAACCTGTTGGAAGCACCTTGGAAAGCCCCCTGAAGTTCAAAGGGCTGCTCAGGTTGGAGCCATGATGTCTGTCAAGCTCCAAAATGAGTTGCAAGAAATCAGGAAGACCTGAATATGTCAGCTATGATTTGAGGGCTTCCTGCTGGTTTACTCTGGCAGTCATCATGGCAAGGTGGTTGTCCAATGCAGGATTTGGGAAGGTGTGTTTGCAGCAGTGAATCAGGCTAAGTGGAAGAAAACCCAGTTGTGTTTTCAATAGGAATTTGCCTGTCTTGAGAGGGTATCGCACCATGTCTACAAGATATTAATACATCAGAATTCCCTGTAAGCTGTTTCACCAAGAAATTCCCAAGCACCTGTTGGAAAGGCAGTGAGGTTTGGATACTTAATTGTTATGATGTTTTGAAAAATTTCACTAGAAGCTAAAAATGAGCCCATTAACAATTATCTAAGGTAAACATAGTCCTCTCTTCCCTGACCCATCACCTGATTGGGAAGTGGAGTGATTTGGCTGGATTTGATTAGTGGTTTTGCTTTGCAGATTATCTATTCTCATTCCTATACTTTACATACTTATAAACTTCAAGATATTATGGCTTTTTCTTGTGAAAACATTTGGAAAATGATTAAAGAAAACCTATGCCAGTTTGCACCGATTTGACAGCTGCTCATCCATTCATTAGGGGATAAATACAGCTTAGTGAAGTCTTAGCAGTATTAAAGGGCAGGTAAAAGATGCACGATGGGCAAAATTTAGACAATCTGTAATTTATTTTTTTTTAATGCATAGGGAAAACTATTTTATGCTCTTGTGTGTCATTGGAAACCAACTTGTCCATTGGGCAATGGTATAAAAATAGTGAGCCCAGCGCAAATATTTTAAGAGGAAAAAAGTATCCATTACAGAAAAATGGTGAGGGCTTGTGAGGGTTAAGCTGAAGAATGTACCAGCACAATTCAGTAGAAAAAGGAGTCCAGGAAGTTTATACACATAGGCAAAGTGACTACTGACATTTATTTGTTTCTTTCAAGTATTTTACCTTGAAAACTGGAGCTATTTTTCACTTTTATTTTCTCATAAAATAGGCCAAACATTCAGCAGAGAAGGAGAGTTGGTGGACTTACTTTTTTAATAATGAACATATGCTTGCATGTGTGTGATTTCTTTTTTATGCTTCATAATTGGCATAAACTCCTCATGTGACAAGTCTTCAACTTTAACTACTGAACTTGTGCCGACATCAAAAGTCATTGTGGAATTTCAGACCTTTGATGTTTAGTTTAACAGAAGAGCTGATGGCTGCTAAGGAGTAGCTACCAGGAACAAACAGATTTTCTAGGTCTCATCACACAAGTTATTTTCTTCCTATTTCTGACATTTTTCAAAGTTGCACAAATGTTCATGCTTCCTAGTTGTATGTACTTTTGCTGTTTCTGATGTTCATAGTGAGAATTTGGCCTAGAAAAATAATCTTTATAGAAGTAGAAAAACTAGATTATGATATTAAAGCCAACCAAAGCCTCCCCAAGATTTCACAATATGGTGTAGTGACTTTTTGTAGATGTTTAGTCTTTTCTTTAGTCTTGCATGCCCTGTTTTCCCTAAGTTGTATCTTTCTGACCCTCTAAGTGCTCATGGATGTGTATTCACTTGCTTTTCCTAGTATTAAATCCAACTTCTCCCACAAAAAAAGATCCAAACAAAAATACAAATCCAACAAACAAACCTTAATTATTATCTGAGGTCTTACAGACTTTTTCCTCCCATTAGATATCAGTAATCCAGACTGGTATTTTAGTGCAAGTACAAGCAGATTCCAATACCTAAGAGGAAGGTTTGTGCCACTGATATACATGGCAGTAGCTACAGGGTAGCTCTGTAGTGTGTGTGAACTATTCTTGAAGTAGCACCATTAGGGAAGATGAGTTACAGATGGCAGCGGAGGTGAAATTGCAAAAAGAAGGAAAAAATACAATGGGTAAAGACTGAGAACAAAAGAGGTGAGAGAAGACAAGGATGCAGAGGTACAGAACTGTTCTTTTTCTCCTTGCTGAGGCTGCTGTTTAAGTTGCTCTGGAAAACAGTGATGTATTGGGTGGATCCAAGTGCTTTTGTGTAGCAGAGGTTGCAAACAGAAATTCTGCTGGGTTCAGACAATCTTTTGAGAAACAAAAAGCCATAAAAAAGTAAACAAAAGAATAAAAAAAAAGTTTGCTGTTAGTTTAGAATCTACTTCACAGGGTGATCTCCTTCCACACTGTGGCTCTTGAGTGGATTTTCCAGGAAAGGTCAGCTTATAAACCCAAGCTGTGCATGAGCCTCCTGAGACATCTCCAGCCGAACTGTCAGAAAGCAGGCAGGACGCCTGTTACCCTGGGTGCTGATCTCTGTGCTTGCAGTCTGCTGACCCAGGCCATGAACTTTCTCTGCTCACAAACTCAGGCCTGTCTGCTCAGTTCCTTTTCCCTTACCTTTGTACAGGCAGGGATTGTTTCTGTCAAATACAGCGCTAAGCACCTTAGGAGATTTCTGTGCTTGTGCGTATTTAAGTAAGAGGATTAAAAACAATAGTTCAGTGTCTGGGACACTCCCAAAACAGTGTCCTTATTTAGCTTCTTGCTGAGGTGTGAATACTTTTTTGATGATGGAAAGTAATTTTCGTGGGTGTTTCTAAGAGGTTTTCGGGCTGAGACACGACTGGCGGACTTTCCTGAGTAAGGAGTATGAGGACATGTTCCTGCAGCTTAATGTATGAGCACCGTGCACACACTGGCTTATTTCTTTAGCAAGTAGCCATCACTGCATAGCATCTTGAAGGCTTTATTCTCCAAGGAGCATCCGCAATCTGCTTGATTCTCTTGACTGCTGGTATTTGTGTTTGGCTTTAACAGATCTATAAGTGCATGAACTGTCCGGTGTCTCCAGCAACAACTGATTATCATCCTATCTGCAGAGACTACTGAACAGCACTTAATTGAGCTGATGGAAATTTTCTGCTAGATAGAGCCCTGACTACATAGCTGTTATGGTAATGTGTCTGTATCAGCGGTGTGCTGGTATGAAGATATTCCCCTGCAGCCAGCCCAAGTCATTTCATGAAGAATTAATAAATGCAGATATGTTGCCCTTCATGGGAGACACAGAAATATGTGAACAGGGTTCACTTCATCAACTTCAGATAAAATGGTTTATTCTTTGCTAATCTCAGCTCATCCCCCTGAGTACCAGATCCATGAAGCCTACTATCTGAATCCAAGTTATTCTCTGGAACAACAGGCAGTACTTTCAATTGACTGTGCAATAAACTCAGCAATACAGATGTTTCAGACAGAATGTAGCTCCCTAAGGACAAAACTCCACAAAAGGATTAAAAAAGGTCTGTAAGCACCGTGCAGGGGTTAGGAGCAGCTGCAAGTAGGGTTTTACAGAGTTCAAAGACCCACCCTAGGACAGGTGGCTCATCACGTCTGACACAACCCAGAGCAATGACGTGTGGTCAGCTGTAATAACCAGCTATCAACTGGGATTAGCCTTTCAGGTGAGCAAACCTTTAACAGAGATTTGAGCAAAGCTTTTGGGACCACAGCAAGATCCTTTGCCTCTCTGTCACTAAGCATGATGTCTCTAATTTAGTCTGAGTGGTGGGTAGAAATGCCTACACAGCAGCTTCAGGAAAAGGAGGTGGAAGAGACACAACAAACAGTTATAGGCTCATGGTAAAAATGCATGCTTGACGGGACAAATAGAGGAGTGTGAGTTCTTTTTGGCATATGCAATGCAAATTGGCTGAGGTGGAACAAGTATACTATAGTGGTAGTAGGTCACTTCTGGTTTGTTTGGGACTATTTCACAAAGTAAGGGCCTAAGTTTCCACTAACGATGGCTTGAAGGGTATTTATCTCTTTGAACACAAATTTCAGTTTCTAAACCACAAATTCCAATTCTCAAAACTCTGCTCTACTCCCAGTGCCTCAGGGAGGGTGCATGACTGTTCTCTGTCAGATGTTCAGAAGCATCCCTGACACTCCCTGTTCTCCTGCTCCCTGAACTCTGCTGCAGGTAGTCAGAAATTTGTCTGGTGCTTGTACTTTGACAGAGCTGAAACACCTGGTGATGTACAAGAGCCCAGCTCACCTGCCTGCTAAAAGCTCAGCAACTGAAGGCTCTGCACAAACCACAGTGGATCAGTAAATCCTTCCCTGCAATCAGTTACCTTTGTAATTCTAATGGGAAAGATGCAGCCTTGGTGACACATGGGAGGGGAAACAAATTGCACAGATATTGCAAGCTCCAGAGGCAAGTGAGGAAAGTGGTAATAAGGAGATCACCCATTTAGCCTTCCGTGTAAATCTGTCCTGGATGGAGCCCTTGTCCTGTGTTGCAAACTGTGAAATCAGATCCTAAGCAGGGTTCAAAGTGTGTTGTCTCAGCTGCTCTGTCCAGCAGGCTCTAAACCTATTTTGGTACAAGGAGGTTGAGGATCAGTGGTCTCTCTCCTCCTCTCTTTTCAGAACTGTTCTGCTTCATATTCCTTAGGTCAGAGAGAAATAGTAACTCTTACTCTCTTCCAGATATTCCCTGTATTTACATAGCAAGAGGGAGATCTTTTGCTCTAGAAACAATTTCTGCATTTTTGCACAAAAATCAAAAGAGTACTTGCAGAATACAATAAATACCCATTAAACCATCAACTGAAATTTGGGGATCCTTCTTCACCAAACCACAGAATGCTAACCCTAGTGGACTCCTTCCCTCTCTCAAGCTGTAGAGAGACTATGATATTGTGCTGATTTATTTTTTTCAGGGATAATATGGTTTTGTGATCATCCACAATGGTGCAAGTACTAAAGATTTAGTCTCCTAAGTCATTATTCATAAAATGTACCTAAGACATGCTCCCTTTCACTGGTTTTAAAGGACAAGATTTGAGCTCCTGAATTTTGATTTTTTACAATGAGTAATTAATACTTTTACCTGCTGTTGAAGTTCTTTTGTGGACTAAATAAGCAACTGGTTTAAATCATCACTATTCTGTTAAGCCTGGCAGAATGATGCCAGTGTAAACCATTAAACAACTCGGTCCCATTTAATTTTTTCAAGTATTCAAAAAAATTTTGTTACACTTACTAAAAAAAAAAATTAACTAGAGCCATAGAACATATCCTTGAGGAACCTATCCACAACAAATCAGGTTTATAAACAAGTGAGATGGGGAGCAGGACTGAAAATTTGGAAGGAAACAGATTTTATTTGAAGTTTACAACTCCTCGTATGGCAAGCTGTAGAAAGTACCATTACAAAAAATGTATGCCTCAAATCAGAGACAACTGTTAATAGAATCATCTGAACATGCTCATCATGCAGCACAGGAAATCAATTAAATTTGCTAAGATGCATTTTGCAGGTAAAACCCATCAAAAGAAATGTACGCATCCAGAATTATAAATGCTAGAATGTTCCAGTTGCTAAAGACATTATTTTGCTTATGGCAAGGCATTCCTTTCCAGGAGCCAAAGCCAACAGCAGCTGTACATGCAAGATGAGAGTTTGTCCTGTGGGCCATGATCCTGTTTAGCACATGGGCCATGAGTGTGCACAGTCCCAGGCACTCTGCACCTGCAGACCCACTGTACCACTACGTGCTTGTTGTAACTGGCTTATTTGTTAAACATTCACTCTACGTAAAAATTAAAGACCTTGCTAAAGCAGTGACTACATGCTTTCTCATTCCTGATCATTCATATTTCATTTATTCTGAATCTTAAGAAAGCTTTCACCTTCCTTTGTAGGTGTTTGTTTACCTTTATCTCAGCACAGTGTACAGTGAAGCCAGTAATCTGTATCTTCACTGCTGCAGCTAAGGGATCATGACATGAGGGGTTTTGAGGGACTTGGGGTCCAGTTAAAGGTATCATAATGCTTTCTCTCTTTAGCACTGAGTGTTTTGAGTCTTGAAGCTATATTTGAATGTGTAAAAGCAAATCAAGATGGAGGAGATAAGCTACACAGCTTTAATTTTTACATTAGTGGTCAGCGAACGGATGGGAGTTATAAGTTGAATACAGCAAAGAGCATGTAACTGTTGTACTTAAAATAGCTAGGAAGCAATTTATACTACTGAAACAATGTGTATTTTAAGTATGACAGCCTTCATATTTGTCACTCTACCTATCCCTCTTTCTTCCTATGTTCAAGTAAAGAAAGCTGACCTGCCAGTGATATTACTGATGATGCTTCTCTTTACTAGATAAACAAAGACTTAAAGTTGCCATGGAAATACACAAATCTCAGAGTTCATGCATTTATCAAAGAAGGATCATCATCATCAGATAATATTGATAGAGTGCATGCTGTCTCCCTACATGCTTATCACAAAACTCTTAAGTCAGAAGAAACAGAAAAATGGAGGTGCGTTATTTCATTAATGTCATGTCCATTGATCAGTGCCTAAATGATCCATTTCTCATTTTAATGGTGTTTGAAGTGAAAATCACACTCCCCAAAAACCAAATATGCAGGAATTATTTCAGTGTGATTTCCTTTAAGATGTGTGATATTTTGAAGGTCTCAGCTTTCCAGAAAGCCAACTCATGACAGAATCTAATCTCTTTTATATGCTTTATATTTTTATATTTTTTGCATGTTTGCTTTTATTAATGAATATTTCTGTGATTGAGTTTGGTTTTATTCCTCATCCTCCTCCCTCTGTAAACACAGAAAAGGGGGCTAGCAATTTGTTTTCTATGCTAATTTGAGATGTAGTAGCTCTTTGCACCAGCTGTTCTAGTGCTGCTGTAGAACCTCCTAATATCTTTAGTCTTACTGCTTTCTAACTTTGGATACCCTTTGATCCATAGAGGTTTCTGGGGAAAATGAATAAGGTTAAACTATAAACTAGTTCCCACACTTTGTAAATGTGAATGCTGATGAACTAAAGGCCACCAAAGCTTTCTGTGTTTATATAGCACGGATATAGACATGTCATCATCCTTTGCCTTGGTTCCAGTTTTCAGATTTATTTCTGAATGGCTTTAGCATGAGCTTTTTGTCACATATTTCATTTTCACAGATTACCGGCACCATCGGAGCAAATCATCTGAGCACTGAATGTGTAAGCAAAACTGAGAGATCCAACATTTGTATAAAGGCAAATACATTTTTTAAAAGCATCAAAATGAGCAAATCTCTAAGCAAAACTATTGCGTTGATAGCCTTGAAGAAGAAAAAAAGGCACAAACCTAAAATAGTTGTGAATTTGCAATGTAGGAATGGCACCAATCCAGAAATATATTGGGATATTTTGGTACCACTACCAAAAAAAAGTTTTTAGTGCTATCATTTCAAATATTTGCTTTGTTTCCCAGTGCTGTATTTTCATTGGCAGTTAATCTCTGAAGCTTCTGAGTTTGTGATGTGATCAGAACCCCAAACACCTGGGTTTGAGGTGAATATTCGAGTTTCCTAAGTTAATAGGAATGAATGAAAAGCCTGAAACATGAATGGAGTCAGAATTTCAGAAGCAGATGAATCAGGATACTGAATCGTCTGGTTTCTTAAGGAAATAAGGCTTGTGGAATTATATTTTGTGGTTAATTTCAGTTTCACAGGGATGACTTATCAGAAAGACAGTGGTTTCCCAAAACTTTGAGCAGTAGATGAGAGGAATATACATAAACGAGATCCCATAATTATGTCCTGTAAGTTTTCTAACAATGTAGAAGGCTACATGCTGAGTTCGTACATTGTTTGGCATTGGTGTGTACATGGAAGGAGTACTCTATAGATATCCCAAACTCTGAAAAATCTTCTGCCACAGTTTGCAGAAGCCTGATTTTACTAGTTCAGGTGTCATGGCACTGTTTGCTTGTTCCCTTTGTCCCTCATCTGTGGAGAAAGGTTTCCCTGAGTAGATGATCAGTCTTACATTAAAACCAGTCTGGCAAGAGAAACCATCATGGCATAACTGGCTTCATGTTAATCAATTCAATAGGTTCTGAGGCACGATATATTTATTGTACATTGGCTAATAACAACTGACCTGATTTCCATCAGATACATGTCTTATGACTACCGTACTTCCTTGCAGTCTGCTCTGGGGGTAGGAGGTGGAAGCACAATTGCTGACCTCAGGTATAGGATTTTTGTTCTTATTTTTTATTAATGTCTGTAACAGTCACTGAAAAAGACATAGAATTATAGAGTTGTATAGGTTGGAAAGACCTCTAAGATCATCGAGTCTAGCATGTGCTATTTGTATATTAAGTGTATATTTTTTTATAAGGATTTCTACTTTCTATACCCTTTTTAGACTGTGTTGTCTCTTTTGCAGGGTAGTGATTGGCTTGGAGAATGGTTGAACAGACAGGTGATGATGTAATTACTTATAATTAAAAGACAAGATTTAATGTCATTGTACAACTCAGCTACTTGTTATCACAATTGTTTTTTCTTAATTAATTGTATTTCAGGGTAGGCACACTATAAACTAATCAGTCTATTGTCACATGCCTGTTAATTTTGTAATTAATTATTATGGCTAAAGCTGAGTGAATAATTTCTAAAAAATAACATATTTGATGACTTCTGTCTTTTTTCTGTTAATTAATCCTGTGTAAACATGATTTTTTTGAAATTGGCTTGTTATTTCACTGTTATTCACTGAGTTATTCTTGATCAGCAAATACTTAACACACAGTACATCACAGCCCTTAAAAGCCTGAAATAAGATGCCTTTTGACTGCATCACATAATTATTTACTTATCAAACTCCTCTTGTCAAAACTATGTTCCTTATCGTTGTTTTTTTTTAAATGTTTTTGTTTGTTTGTTTTTAATGGTTGTAATCACTAACCTGACATTTACTTTGTATCAGCATTCTTCCAACGTTTAATTATTGTTCTTTTTCTTATTGGGAACATTCTCGCCTGCTAACTTGTTTGATAGCACATCAAAAGGGAAAGCAAATGACGCAAGAAGCTGGAGAGGTCTCTTTTGAGAGGCTATAAGGTGTGCAGCTTTGCTGCGGGGTACCATACCCTATTGAATAGTTTGTGGAAGCAGTTGGTGCAAATTCAGCTATGCTGTATCCTGACATCAATGGCAAACCTGTGCCCAGCTAGTATCTTCATGATTTGAGGTGTATTTGTAGGGTTTGTTGGTACTACCTCTGTTCCGGCAGCAATGGTGTGTTGTAGACATGTCCTTTTGTTCAGCTGTGCTTTTCCACTGTCAGTTCATCCCTCTTTAATTGCTGCTCTGCTCTCTTGGCAGAGTAAAATAACTGGTAAACTGGGCCCCACTTGGGCCAGGTTTGCATTCTGTGTTTGACTTGGGCCTGAATCAATGTTTATGTCGCCATTTACCAACCATCCACACTGTTAAATAAATAGTGTCGTTGACCTCAGCCTGGTCAGTGACACTGAGGTTTCTCTTCTGAGAAGCAAAGATCCAGCTCTCCTGGACTTGAGGTGTGCTCAGATGCTTTGATGCAATGTCAACACAGAAATTTGCATTAGGAGCAGAAAGCAGCATCTGAGAGGTGGTACAACCCAGCTCCTTGGTGCCTCTCAGCCCTTAAGCAGTGGAAGGAAAGCACTCCCTCTGCCCTGCCATGAGCAGCAGGATTTGGACCAGCCCATATTGAATGCACCAGAGCTGAGGAGGAGTACTCATACACTTGGACTCCAAACCCAGCTGGGCAGTGGGTTAAGAAGCCATCCTTTACTGCCTCTGGGCTCTCAGTTGGCTCCTCTCAGCAGGGAGGGCCTGTTGGTTGTGTGCTAATTTGGACTCTGACAGCAATCAGTGAGGAGACTGGCCAGACCAAAGCCCCTGAGCTGAGTCTTCAGGCCAAATATACGTGTCCTAAGAGATGGGAGTGAAACTGTAAGCATGAATTTCACTGGCAGAACCCACAGAGTGATTCCACCCTCGTGTGTGCAATAACTCATTTTGGACAAAGCTGCATATCTGTTGGCCTGTGTGTGTCCTACAGCGTGACATTCCTGGTGAGCCCCCAGCTCAACCCTTGGGCTCTGTTGCCATAGCTGTTGCTGTTTGCCATTCCTAGCTAGATAACCTTCTGAGATTCCCATTACTTCACGCTATCAGTGGGTGCCCAGAATTCAGTTCAATTGTTTCCCAACTTTTTTGGTACATGCTTACAGCCCCCGAGTGCTGCTGCTGCCTTGTCAGATGACACTCCACCTCAGCAGCTCCCCAGAGGCTTTTTAGTTTCCAGGCTACCTATAGTATTTGTTTTTCTTGGTCTCCTCATTCCCAGGCAGGCAGAGCTTTTATGGAATTGACTTGTCACACAGCAAGACCAAACTGTTTGAATTTAGCTTTTCTTATCTCTAACAAGCTCTTCAGAGGTGAAACAACATTGCTATGTTAAGGACCAGTGTTTCTTACAAATGTGTTTAGCAACCATCCAATGGCACCAGAGGTGGTACTGTGTGCGTTGGAGTATTTTACAGGATTGCATTTATGTTTTAGAACATTTGTTTTCTGACAAATGTGGTTTGTCAGCAAGGTGGGACCACTGCAACTGCATTGGCTGTGGCTAGGGCAGACGTGATTTGAGGAGCCTCTACTACCTCCCGAAGCCCATTGTGGAACTAAGTGTCAGAGAAGTTCAGCATGAGCATTAGGGTAGGTTTGGATAAACAACATGATCTGAAAATATTCTGGAAAGCAGACTGCAGGTGAAACCTTTCCTGACCTTGTTCCACTGGAGAGGCAGCAGTCCCATGCTCTGAGCTGAGTCGGAGGGAGGGATTCACTCTGTCCTTGGGAGGTGGGTGGTGGACTTGAGAACACCCAAAAGGATTTCACCTTCACTGAGTAATTTTGTAGTGGTGCTGAGGTGAAATTTTATTCACAGATTTCTGTCTTTCAAGTCTACATTTCCTCCTGTAAATTATGATACCCTTGAAATATGCCCACGGTATTTCTCTAGTTTTTATATTTAAAGGAATATCTTTTCCATACTTTTTAAAGTAATCACTGTTGCGTGGGTCTGGAGTTCTTTTAACATTAACTTCACACCAGTGTTTCACAGCTTATTATGGTGGAGTCCAAACTGCTCTTCCCTAGATAGTCCATTTGTTTTCTAAGAACATTTTCTTTACATTAGGCTCCTTCTTTTTATGTTGTGACATCCTTATAGTAGCTTCTATTTTGCCATTGAAATTTTTCTGTGAATGAAGGCTGGATTTTCTAGAAGAATTTGTCTGCTTGCTAGCTATACATTGGCCTATTGGCTGTATATTAGCCAAGAAGACCAATGTTATCCTGGCCTGTATCAGCAATAGTGTGACCAGTGGGGCCAGGGCAGTGACTGTCCCCCTGTACTCGGCACTGGTGAGGCCACAGCTTGAGTGCTGTGTTCAATTTTGGGCCCCTCACTACATGAAAGAAATTGAAGTGCTGGAGCATGTCCAGAGAAGGGCTGTGGAGCTGGGAAGGGTCTGTAGCACAAGCCTTATGAGGAGCAGGTGAGAGAGCTGGGGGTCTTTAGCCTGGAGAAAAGGAGGCTCAGGGGTGACCTTATTGCTCTACAACCACCTGAAAGGAGGATGTGGCCAAGTGGGGCCTGGTTTCTTCTCTTGGGTAACAAGGGATGGAACAAGAGGAAATGGCCTCAAGTTGTACCAGGGAAGGTTTAGATTCGATGTTAGGAAAAATTTCTTCGTTGGAAGTGGGGTCAGGCATCAGAACAAGCTGCCCATGGAAGTGGTGTGTGAAAGTATAGATGTGGTGCTGAGGGACATGGCTTAGTGGTGGACGTGGCAGTGCAGTATTAACACTTGGACTCAATCTTAATGTCTTTTCCAACCTAAAAGATTCTATGATTCTGTAATTTAGCAAGGTATTGCTGAAGTAGGACCCTTCCCTATGTTTTTCTCTGTTATTGTAGGAGCTTACTTCCTTGATATTGTGAAATAAAGGCTCCCTTCTCAGAGGCACAGAGATATTTCCTCCTATATTTACACCTCCCAGCTGTCTGTGCTCTACCCTGTGCCTCCAATCAGTCTCTGTCTTGCTCCAGGGTCTTCCAACCATTGCTGACACCTTAGCGCTTTCCCTCAAAGATTCTCAGATTTTTCACCTCTTTGTATTGGACAGCAGCAGGTAGGTTTTGAGTGGATTTGATGCTGTTTCATACCCTTCCATGGTTATGGTTTCTGTGGGTGCAGTGATAGCTTCTGGAGCTAAATATTAGGGATATTTTGCTTTATGAATAGCTGGTAGTAGTAACATTCCTCACTAGTAGTCCAGAGTAAAGCAATAACAGGCAGTCAGAGGCAGAATGGTCTTTTAGGCCATCATAAACCATTAGTCTTATTTTGCTCTAAAAATAATTTTCAGAAACTCAGGCCTGGCTCTTTCTTTTTTGTGTTATGCTATAATAAGCTTTCCAAATACTTCAATGGAAAGTTGCCTTAGACTTGAGCCAAACTACAATCTGGATAGAACACAAATGCAGGTTTACAGTTTGTAAATCATGATAATGGATGCAGGACAGTATGGTGTCACATTTTGCAAATTTATTCATATTTTTAACCCACACCTATTTTGGTATTATTCATGAGTTTTATGGGATTACAGGATATTTCTGTTTAGTTTCTGGCCTGGAAATGTTTTTGGGTTGACTTGAAACATCTAATTTGTCATGAAACTAAATGTTTCATTCCATCTTCTTATTGCTTTACCCTTTTAATTTTTTTTTTTTTTTAAGAAAGGTCATTTGAAACAAAAAGCCTAAATGGCTTATTTTGTATTCCTTTTTTTACAGTTGGAAAAATTTGCTAAATTGAGCTTGCATTTAAAAACTATTTTTTGCAGTCCACTATTTGCCAAAATAACCACACTAGTCATCTTGGATTAATCCTTTACTTACATTGGTATCTATGAAATTTTTTTATGGGAGATTTGCCATATGCCCTTTGCAATTAAAAGAAGTGATACACTGTCTTAAAAAACCCCAAACAAACAAAAAAACCCCACAACCCAATAAATAACCCCCCACAAAACCAACCAACAAAACCTCCAGTCTTCAATATGCTATTTAATGTTGCATATATTCAGGGACTAATATTGATACATGTTTAATAAATTTTAAGTCTTCTCCGTGGTAGATGTTGATGACAACCAGAAACCTGACTGTGACATCCTGACAAGCAAAACCTGGAGTAGCTGTGTGTTACTTGGAGTAAAATTTGCTTTATAAACAAGAATAAAAAGTTGTTTACATTGATGTGCTAAGCCCAGAGCAACTGCTGTAGGCTGTTTCAGCAATCCAAACTTTTCCTTATTATGAAAGTAACAATAAAAGGAAGTGATTAAATGCAAACAAAAAGCTCTGATAGGACTGTAGGGCTGATTAAAATGAACAAAATCTGATGACTAGAACATTGTCATGCTCCGGGTTTGCTCCTGGACCAGAATGCCGGTGTTCTTATTTCCTGCATGGTTGGGAATGGTTGCAATTCCTACTGGAAGCAGGATGGGCTGAGCAGGAGGCACAATAACTGCCTTCAGTGTGCTGAACCTGGCTTTTGTCACATTCATCTTTAGTATTTTGCTTCTTAGTAATTAGGGTTTAGTTATCTAATTTGAATTTTTTTAGGATTTCATATGTATCTGGTAGCCCTCACCAAAGGATTTTCACATTCATGATACGTGACATGCATACAATCACTGTATAACAAACAGGAAATGTTGGAGGACTGTATTAAGAAATCTTTTCTTCTAAAAATGTGTTGAGTTACCATTTATGTCAGAAGCAGGTGTTGAAGCCTGGTGAGAAAGCCTCAACCTTATGGTGGCTACAGAGATTCTTCCTTGAAGGTGGAAGTTTGGATCCAGGTTTGTTTTAATCAACAGGAGCTTTTCCGTTGTCACCAGTCAGAAGATTGTGCCCCATGTGGATGTGACAAACTGCACCAAAGAGCTCAGGGTGTTATAACCTGTCTGCTGGCCTGAGCCATGTGAGCACCTCTGCCCAAGTCACAGAAACAGGGATGTGGTGTGGAGAGTGAATGGGCAGATTAATGGACAACAGAAAATTCATACCGAGGCGTAAATATGTCTCAATGTGTAAGTCTCAATAAGTGGCAGCATCAACAGGGTGCTGGTTGCACCTGGGTGATAACGTGTGTAGCTGAACCAGATTGCAGCGCTCAGCTCACACAGCCTCGGTGCTTGAGCCAGGATTTGTTATCGAGCTTTAGCCCCATGTCTGTCGTATTGTACCTGCCACCCCTAGGAATGTGCACGCTGAAACTGAGTTGTTTTGTTTTCTGGAAGTGTATGGAAAATATTTGTTTGGGTGATGCCAAATGCTTCCTTCTTTACCACAGACCCAAGGCATGCAAACATGTACAGAAGCACACGCTTGCAAACACATCGCTCTACATAACACAGTCTCCAGAAAAAATATTTTTCTATCAGTTAAAGGGTTTACTTTTGCTACCTTTTCCCAGCTGGAAGACTTAAGAAAGGAATATGAAGTCCCTGTAAAAACAGGCACTGGCTGAGTACTCTGCAATTTAGCTGAAAATACTTCTGTGCTAATGTTTGTGTGTTACCAGTTATACAGATGAACCCAAGTCCTTGGTGCTGATCAATAACTGATCAAAAAGAATAGCTTCAAAATGATTTGACCCTCCCTGGGTCGGAAGTGGGGCTGCCTCCCTGTGTTCTTGAGGTGTAGATGGTATAAGCCAGGTACAGCAGCTCAAGAGGAACACACAGGCAACTGAAGACAGAGAATTAAAGAAACAGTAGTTTCTGGTCTATATGGGCTTTTCTTTATCAAAAGGCCTTTTTAGCACATATTTTTATGTATCTCTTTTAGACAAGGTGGCTTTTTTTACTTGAAAATTCTGCTTGTATTTCATTATATTTCAAAATACCTGTAATTTATTTGGAATCTCACTGCTATTTAATTGTTACCACTGGTACATCAGCACTTTGGTTTTGCAAAGGCGTTACATGCAAAATATCGTACCATGGCTGCTATCAGAAGGGCTTCCCTGCACTTTTATAGGCATAATGTGTAGTGAGAATTATGTTAATTCTGGTGGTATTATCTTATGGTTCATATATATATTTGTGTTCACATATAAATATATAGCATTATATATATATATCTGTTCATTAAAATATACAAACACATGAACACGTTTTTTGCATCCAATGCAAAGTGGTAGCTTTATGAAAAACAGTTGCAATGTAAGACACTTTTCCACTTAAATATTCTTCTATGTCTGTATAATTGGTTTGTAGTTGTTTCTGAACTGGATGAAGCCTTTTGAGGTTTAACAAGCTAAATACTACTAAGGAGCAACAAGAGATGCATAGCCATGCTCTGCTGTGTGTGATAGTGTTCTTTGTTTGTGGAAGAGGTTTCTGTATCAAATAACAGGATTAAAAAGATCTGGTATATGATCAGTTGTTCAGGATCATAGAGTTAATTGATTCTGAGCCATATATCATAAAACTCAGTGGGAATAAGAGTGAACCTGATGAGAAGGCTGCTGTGCAACGTTTTGAAATCCGCACAGCTAATTTGCAAGGTCTGAGTCTAACCAAGTCATCTGATTTTCAGAGGGAAGAAGCAATGTCAGTTCACAGTAAATCCAATGGTATCTCCAGATGAATTGGTACTTAACTCATCTTTTACTTTAGTGACTAAACAGAGATGCAGATGTTTAAAAACAGCAGCCTTGAAGTTTGAAAATGATAATGTGTGGTACATATCAGTTTGGGATTCACATGTTTGGGATTCACATGACATCGATGGGATTATGAGGAAGATGTTTGATAATCATCAAGATCTCTTAGTAATAGAGATAATAAAAGAGGTTTTAACACCTCTAATATTCTGAAGATGTTTTTCATTTTGCTTGCCCAGAACTGCTTCAGCCTGGCCAAATTAAACGCTTTTGCAGCAGGTTTAGTTGACTCACCCCCTCAAATATCCATTCAGCTACAGCAATCTCCCCATGGTTCAGGGAGCCCAGAAACAGAAATTATTGATATGCAGTGTATCATGCTCACTAAGCCTAATTAGCTGAGGCTGCCTGAAGTGCATTTGCCAAGAGAAGCAGGGAAAAAAATTCATCAGGCTTGGGCTTCTTGTTCTGTTGTTAGAAATGTGACCATTAGGAAATAATGGGAATGGCAACTTAATCTCATTGCATTGTTGAAACTCTGGGTTTTTTTCAAGTTTATTTGGAATCTGAAGATCTAGTGCTGGCTCTTTTCCTCACAGTCATTGGTCCTTTATTGTGTCAGTGATGCCCAGTTAAAACATATGATATAATCTTGAGAACAATAATACCTTCTAGTCTACCAAGCTTTTCTGTATGAAAGTGGACCCCATGTAATAGAGGTCCACGTGGTCTCTAAGCCAAGGTTCTTAATTTTTCTTTCTGTTTTATTCTTAGTTGTTGTATTTCCTTACTAAACTGCTGTGACATCTAGCTACAAAACTAGGGAAGAAGGCCAAGACAAAATCAACCAAATCATTAAAGTAACAGAAGTCAGGATTATTAGGGGTAAACTCTTTTTTACTAGATTTACTGAGTTATTGTACCTCCAAGGGACTTCAGATGCTGGAAATAGTCAATCCAAATCCAGTCACCACCTTAAGCACTTGGATTTGTAATACCTCTGTTGAGCCAAACTGAAGAGTTCGTCACTTTTAGAAGACATGTTTTGGTCACAAAGAAAAATCCGTTTGTATGCTGAAAACTTGTGATGTAAAAGTCATAAGTGTACTCCAGCAGGACATGAAAGAAGTCCTGCATAGAATCCCTAAGTTATTCTGTTACAAATATTCCAAGAAAAATGAATTACTGGTCCTGTTCAGGGGTATTTCAGCACCTGATACTTGAAAAAACCCTCTCTCTCCATAGTTAAACATATTGTAAAGCTCAGCTGAAATAAAACCTTGTCTCTTCCTTCTGAACACAAAACCAAGATGACTAATACAATTCCAAATATTTTATTTATTCAGAAGCATTTTTAAATGTGCTTTTAAACGCAGCATTTTTTTCTGTCGCAAGTTCATCTGTTTCAGAAATGCTCTTTGTGGAGCCACATCTATGTATAGGTCATGCAAATGAGACCAGCAGATGCAAAACCGTAGAGAGACATGGTTAATTTAAAATATTTTAAGGTGTATAGACTCCTTCTTAGCAAGATTTTTTTTTTTAGTTTTCAGAACTTACTCAAGTTCATATTCTCACTAATGGAAGGGGAAGTATGTGTTGTTCTGGCTTAAAATGATTGCTTTTGCAGAAGCCCTGAATTTACACTCCAGTATTTTTATCAGATTGTTTGCAGTCACTGCCTATGTCACTGCAAGTTGAAGTAATGGGGTCTGGAGAGCGATGTTAACATGATTCAGAGAAAATTAATTGACATTACTCAGCACTTGTCTCTCATGTACTTTGGGTCATGGCCTGTTCTAAACTAACTTACTTTCTTCTTATTCAGCGATGTAGGAAGGAAGATTTAAAACCAGCAGTAGGGTATTAATAGTGTGACAGGAAGAAAAAGGTCACTGGAAACAATATGAAAGCTGATTAATAGGATCATCCTCATAGGTGAATTAGAATTCTGCAAATGACTTTTCTATTTCTCATTCTTTCCCTACTTCATTTCTGGAGCAATACATCTGAACAGGTGCACCTGAAAAATAAGACTTAAAGCCTATAAGATTTTTTTTCCATCGAATTTCCTTTGTTTTTTTTCTGAGAACGTTAATGTGCACTAAGCAAAATAGAGTTCTAAGCTGTCTATAGATTTTGAAGAAGAAATCACCAAAAACCCCCAACAACACCTATCACCCCTGCAGCTTACCATAGAGCCAGAGACAACAAGGTGCTACTTAGTCTAAGGGGCAGCACTGGCACAGGGACAAGTATATGGATTGATCATAAATATATTTAGGCTGCAAATGAGAAAAAAATATTTCTATGCATTCTTGAGCACTTTTGTGGGGGCAGAAAATGTGATTGTCCATAAGAAGTGAATTTCTGGTTTTATGAGGAGAATCCTGAGATGTGGTTACTGCAGACAACTGGAGATGATGACCCTTGGAAGGTTTGTAGATCATCTCTGGGGAACAGGCATGCCTCAAAACAACAAATGATACACTCATGTCAAATACAAACTCTTATCTACCACTGTCCCCGTTTTCCCAACACACCTGCCTGAGACTGGAGTGAGATCTGTGGCAGCCTGAGTACCGTGTCATAGCAAAGTGCACCATATGTTACCCAGAGAAAAATTATCCTGGCTTCCTATAAAATACACATAGCAATTAACTGCTGCTACCTTGATTTCCACCAGGAGCTCTGCATAAGCTACTATGCCCCCAAGGCAGTAGTAACTTATGCTCTGCAGTTTGCAGGCCTTATGGATGCACCTGCATACAATTCATCTGCATTAGGAGCCCTGGGTGGAGTTTTGCTTTGCATGTTAGGTCTGTGCACACAGAACAAGATATTTCCATCAACTGTGATGCCCCTTTTTTGTTACTTCTTCCATCTGTGGTGACCAACGTGCACAGTGGCCCTTGACACAGTTTCTCAAATATATAGTTCTAAGCTGACTAGTGAGACCTCAAAGTTGTACCCAACTCTTTAGGAAATAGGTGAGTGTTGTAAAAGTCACTATGAATTTTACTTTGCCAATACACTGTGGAGGAGACTTGGGTATAGCTGTGATGCCAAAGAAGGCTAGTGGAGAAACCACCTGGGAAAAGAAGTGTGGAAAAGGCCTCTGGAAATGAGGAAAAAGCATTCTGAGTGGCTCTTTAAACAGGAGGGTGAAGTAGGGACTGGATACCCTGAATTTTGTTGGGTTTTTTGAGTCCTGGTCCATGCAAAAGGAGCAGCACATCTAAGCTCTTTTGAGATAACTGGGAAGTCTCTGAGTGTTTCGAATAAATTCCCAGCTAACAGCTTGTTCCATGACACTTATTCCAGAGGAGACTTGAAAGTTGTATATCAGGCTAGAAAGGACATGGTCAGTGACTAACAGACCTGTAGGTGTATATACAGGAGTTTGAGATATATATATATGTTTGCTAAGGTTTTTTTCCAAAAGTGTCAATAGATTTTTAGCATATATAGAAGTAGAAGTCAGAGAGTCCCTACCTGTTTTCTGAACTTAAGTGTGTAATTGTCCCCTAGATTCAGAACCTGGTTTGTATTGTTTTTTAAGATCAGTTTTCAATCCATCAGAAGATTTCTATCCAGCCTGTTCTCATGACTCCCGATATCTCAGTGTAAAGTCAAAGCATGCAAGGATGTTGTGCACTTGGTCAGCTGGTCGTATTCTATATGTCAAATTCTTTACTGGTATTCAGGCTGTTACAGAGGGTGAAATTTCATCACCCATGCCTCTGCATTCAAAGCTACAAATAGCATAACTCTCATAGAAGGAACTGTGGAACTATTTTGAAAAACCAAAGGGAGATTCACAATGGTGTTCACTGAAGTTCTGGTGTGGGAACTGTCATTTTGGTTCATCTCTGAAATGCAAGTTGTGCACAGCACTAGGCAACCATTAAAACTTCATTTGCTGCAGAAAAATCGTGTATGGATACGTATTTTTGCAAGACAAGAGAAAGAGAGTTTTCTTAAGTGCATTTCCTGATTGTTTTGGTTAGAAGAAACAAGGCTGTCAAATCCACCTAGGCAATTTCTCCATTCTCCTGCAACATTAAAAATGGAGTGATACCTCTGGCAAGTCCTGCATGAGCTGGTGAAGAAAATCTAATGGTTTTCCATTATGGTCAGAAAGCAGTTTGCTGCATATCCCTGCTCTTTGATGATGTTGGGAGATTTGTGACAAGCCTGAGTGTCCTGTCTGAACTCATTCTTCTGATTAACTGTAATGGTAAATAATTCTGTAACAACATTTCTCTGGGAATGGTTGAGTAGTAGCAATATTCCCTTAGCCTGTTCTCTGTTCCTTGGCCCATGCAGAAATTTTAGAGCTGGGGATAAATAGGGTAAAGAAAGGACCTTGAGACAGCTGAAAAGGCAGGCAGAGTAACTGTACATTGAAATACAAATTCCCAATTAAGGTTCTGCAAAGTGCTGAGCATACTCCCTTCAAAAACCAGACCCATATCTCAAAATGTGTGTTCAAAGGAAGACACTTTTGAATGTTATGACTAACGAAAGAGTAAAAAACAAAGTAGCATACTTAGAGAATTCACTCTAAAGCAGGAAACTGAAGAAATCCTGGACTCACGTGTTATTATCATTTACAGTATTGGTCCTGACTCCGAGGCAGAGTTCCTCCTATCCCAAGACCTATCTTCAAGGAGGTCTTGTCTTCATACCTGTATAAATGCTATTCACCCTCCTAAAGTCAATGGAAGCAGAGGCTCTGCTCTCGGACACAGGATGGGAGAGCACTGCTGGCAGACTTGTGCGTGAGCTTTGCTGTTTTCACCTGCAGAAAGCAGAACCACACAGAGCTGTTCTGTCCTGGGGCATGCAAAGCTCTGCAAGAGGTTTCCACGCTGAGCAAAAAGCCTCCGATCTTCAGTGTCGTTGGTGAAATTAGGGAGATGTGGCTGAAGATATGATTTTGGTGCCTAACACATGGCAGAATACTTTGAAATGATGACCTTTATAACTGTTGCAAGACATTTGCTCCTGCGGCTTCCACTCTGACTTGCAGTTTAACCAATAGCCCACGATTCTCTGTGTTACCGGGCTGTTCACTGGTTTTCCACCACTAGATAAATTATGGTGATTTTCTGTATCCAAGGAGCTCTGACTTTATTACAGCTGTTGTAGAAAGGAAAAAGGGTTTTATTGCAGGCTGGGCCATGTGTTTGCACAGCTGGTGCTTCATCTGATTGTTGTGATGCAATTGTACCTTGAACTTCTACTTTGGTGGGGCTGTAGAGTGCAGGGAAGTCATTCTGGTTCTCTCATCTTTGCTGGGCCTCTTGTGAACCGAAAGCAGTGATTGTTTGGAGCACTTGCTGGTAACAATATCAGCAATGGATCTTCACGGTAGTGAGGCAATCAAATCCTAAGAGAGGAACAGCACTGTAATGAAAATTCATTTAAAATTATATTATGTGCTTTGTTTGCATTAGCCTTTTAAAAAATATGTGCTTAGTAAAAGGAGGGAAATGGGAAGTGAGGTAGTAGATGAAAATGAATTATTACATTTAGGTAAATAGATGTCATATTTCAGAGCAGATATTGACCACATGCATTGTGCTTCACTGATCTTTTTCCTCGATCACACGATCTGTGCTAATTGACACAAATACATTTCCTGTAAGTTGACTCAGAAAGCATTTGTCATGGCTAAGCTCATGGTAACACAGAGCAGTTGGTAGGAATAGCAGCCTAGTGACTTCCACTTTGATAATGCAGTTACTTTTTATAGATATTTAATAACAGGATTTTGGTTCCTATCAAAAATCAATTTAGCAGATTTATTGGTTTGAAGAAGGATGTTAAATAATTATGTTAGATTGCTCAGTACAAACCACTTGGAGGCTATGTAGAATTCTTTCCTAGCATTGGTAGCAACATGAAGAATCACACATTGTTTGGAAAAAGTGTTAAAATTCCCAGAAAATTCTGTGAATCTTTGGGTGAAGCAGTAAAAATATCTTGTATCTGTTAATCTTGTTCCCTCACTTACCCTGCTGTAGCAAACTGTCGAAGGTTATGTAAGAACAGGGAAACTTTCCTTAAAAAAGCAGAACTTTCGGTGAACATACTGAAGATCAGAGCTTGCCTACTGAATTGGCTCTTCCATTCAGGTTTGACAGTCTGCTCTCTTTTTTGTTCTTGTTGTTTATTGAGTCCATGGGGGAAAAAAGGAAGAGAAGGCAGCATCACCTCTTTTGTGCTGCTGTGCTTCACAGGTTGCAAGATCCTGCCTGTTTCTGGACAGTTTGGTTTATTTTCTGGTTGCTCCTGCATCAGCTTTGGAAATGAAAGGTTTATGATAACCACTGGTGTAAACATCTAGATCAAACAGCCAAAGTGCAGAAGCGTTGCTATGTTTTGACATATCAAAGGTTTCTAATCACAACAGAATTGTGGTTCTTCTGGTTTAGTAGCACAGCTCTGCGCAGCCCACCAGTGGGATCAGTCAGGGGGAAAAACTGGATATATTTGTACTGTTGCACTTGCAAAAAGTCCAGTGAACTAGAAACCACCACTGTATTTCCACTTGCCTGAGCTACATGATTCCAGAAAAGAGCAAAAGACAAGGGGACTTTTGTGTCTGTAAAATGTGGCAGGTTACAACTACGTTTTCCTTGTGGGCATTTGCAGCTAAGATGAGCCGAGATTATCCACAAATCTCATTTCCCATGTCTCGGATGATATCAAGAGCCTTCTAAAATGATTACAAGGACTTTGATCTGTCTCCTGTGCTGACAGCTGGCCGTGTGGCATTGCCACATGGCAAGCGGGATAAGGAAAGCTGCCCATGCCTGGCACAGCACATACTTTGGCCTCTGTGACTCTCAGTGTTGCCTTTACTTATCTTGGATAACACTCCTTTGGCAGAAAATTTGTCAACTGACTTTTTTGTTGGCCAAACTCTTTCTTTCACTATAGAAAGCAATTTCAATATTTTGTCTAAAAGTAAACTATATTTGTCTTCCGGAGGAAACTCTCAATTTTGAAGTGTCAGTTCAGCAATCCAGATCAAGTACCTAGTCTACTCTTCATCTGGCAAAGGCCATGGCAGTTGCATTGAAGATTCTCTGGAACAACATAAACCCTTTTATCCCCAGTAGACTTTAACTTGCCCATGTAAAAATCAGATTTTCTTCTCTTCATAAAACCTTTAACATGCATTAGTAAGCATCTGATAATAAAAGTATTCTGTCACCATAACTGCACATCCCTGTCCAGGCCAGAACCCATTTAGTTCTTGTCACTGGGAATGAGAAAAAGGAGAGGCAGTTTTGGAGATCCCATGCAATGCATGAAAGATAGCTGAGCACCTGTGGAACATGACCAAAAGTATGTATGAGTAGAGAAAGTTTGACATGAGAAAAGTATTAATGAATAGTAAATGTGTGGAAAATAAAAGGAAACAAGGGAAAGTTGCCTGATGGTCAGCAGTACCTACAAACTTAGCTTTGGAGTGAAATGATATAAAGAAATACTCTGAAGAGGACATCTTGGCAATGCAGGCAGATTGTCCAGCTTTAGCAAAAACAGCCACTGTTTCTGCAGCAGTATCACATGTTTGGGATCTCATGGTAAGATTCAGGCCCATACTTGACCAGAGGCACAGCCCAAGGTTGGCATCCCACTACTAGATGTGGAGAGATGACGGGATGACTCCAAGCTGTGTGTGTTTGTGCAGGCACCCTCTAGTCCTGAACTCATTCTTGAACTCATTTTCTTCTTGTGCTATCCCAGTTAGTCCTAGGATCTGCAGTACAGCAGCCTGGGATAATCCTAGGGGTACAACACTGTACTCGTATCTTTATGGTGTTATTAGTCCCACCAGCCCCCAACATACTGCTTCTTCCACACAGGACTTCTGTGATGCGTGGGCTTGTGAGGGGTAAGGGTGGGAGAAACAGCCTAACACCCACGCTAGGGATTTCTTTTGTGGAAGGCCTATGTGTTTAAGGACCTTTTTCCACATCTCTGAGTTTTTATAAGTTGGAATGAACCAGAAGACAGTTGAAGTTCTCACTTAGATCATGTCAGTAAGTTAGAAGATTTTTATAAGCAACAATCAAAAATACCAGTTCAACCTTTTTCAAAAAAGAAGAGGGGAAAAACAACATCCCATGTTTATTAAGTGCCAGTGTTTTTTATTTATTTAGTACCGTTTAATTTTTCTTTATAATGCCACACAATTTCTAACTTTTTGTTATTTTATTTTTATTCACCTGGCTTCTAGCCAAGGATATCATAATGTCTCAAGATATTGACCCAATGAATACTTCTCTAAATCATCCTGTAAGTGTGGATGATTTCCAGACCTGATTGGTCTCCTGTAGAAATCTTGGAAGAGTTTTACTCTTTGCAAGCTGTGAGGAGCAAAATGAGAATTTAGTGTCTGGATTATCTTGATTTTATAATTTTTCATTGATGTAAATTAGGTACCTTCACTTCCTTCATTAAAACTTCACTACAGATGGGGATCTGGATCTAAGTCATTAAAAGGTCCCACTGCAAAACTGATTTCAAGGTTCTCCGGGGAATTTAATGTTTTTCATCTTTTACGTCCTCTGTGCTAGACAAAATACTGTTCACATCCAAATATGTTAAATTATGGTAGTCCTGTGTTTATGTACTGTGTTAAGCCTACAATTGCTGTATCTTTACGTACAAACCATAACATTTAAATTTTGCAGCTTAAAAAATTCCAGCTATTTTCTAGAAATTAGCTCAAGATTTATCTCTGAGAAAATCTAGCACTAGACAGACAGGCTGGGCTGTCACATGAACTCAGAATGCAATAAAATCCAATATATTTTAGAAGTTTCAAATATTACACTCTTTGCTTATACTTCACTGGATTTCTTGAGGAATTTAATATGAAAATTAGCCTTAAAGAATGTGAAAAGTTAATATTTCTACTAGAGGGACATTTTATTAGGCTTTGCTGTTTTGCTTATCATGCCATTAGCATGTTAATAGCTATGTATTTTAAGAACAGCAAAATACATATCTGTATGGTATAAGATAATGTGAGAAATTAAAAACAGTGGATTCTCTGTCTTCCTTCCTTGCTCTAGGTAGCTGTAGCATGTGACCTCATTTTTGGTCCATGGCTGTAAAAATACCCCATCCTTTAAACATAGAGGTTACCTCAAATAACCCATCCCTACACAGAGTTACATTGCTAGCTTTCCAAATCATACAAATTACTCTGAAGTGAAAACCGCAATGGAAACCGTCCAAAATCACATTCTTGGCTCAGCTCATCATACCCTACGTTATTTGCCAGTTCCCTTTTCTGTGAGCTTTTGGGATGGTTTATAGAAATGTTCTGTGTATCACACTGAACACTCAAACCAATGTTATATCCTTCACATTCATTAATTGCTGCTATCGAGATACAGTGTAAAGAAGGCAAGAATTATTATAAGTAGAAGATCACATATGTAGCTTGAGCTTATTTATTACATTAAAAATTGACTGGTTTTGTTGTGTCTGTATGCACCTTCTAGTAAACATTGTGATTCAATACCTGAAAATAAATAATGGAATCAAAAGATGGAAAACATATTTGTGATGTGCCACAAGGTGTATTGTTGTTGCTCAGAGCTTCAACCAGTTGCTCACAAATTTCTGGGTGGCTACAGTGCCTTTGAGGGGCTGTTTCTCAGAAAGGGATTTCAATGTAAGACTACATATAAATAATCAGAATATCTGATCTGCACTGGATATGTTTCAGGAGAAGGAATTTCAGGAATACAAAGAGATGTATAGCTTTGGGAGGTGGTAATTCTGCCACATACGCGCTGTTGTTTATATTGTTTTATACAAGAAAATTGATTTCTCCATGATGACTTGGTTATAAGACTCTAGTCTTAGCATCCACTATTTAATAAATGAAGGCCAAGATGGACAAAAATTACTCTGTAAACAGGAGGGAAAGGGAATATTTAAAAGCATGCCTGAATATTAAGGAGAAACTTTCTGGTATGTTCAACTGAGAGGGGCAAGTAGGATCCATAATGCTTAAGACATTTAGAAGAAGCTAAGGATCAGATTATGATATCCTTCTGTAGCTGGTATGTCCCATGAGTCTTCAAACAAATCTAATAAAAGCCAGTTGGATTAGGAAAAGAGGATGTTATTCTGTAAAGGTAAGTGTATCATAATCTCACTATTAAATGGTAAATCCTCTGAAGAATTTTTCCTAGAGTACTTTGGAACAGATATGTTATTGCTATCCATAACCATAACAGACAAAGTAGGGCTGAATTATAAAGACAACTACTTTCCCCTGTAGAGGCAAGCAATATAATTCCAGATCCTGAAAAATGAAGCAGTTACATGTTTAATCCCAGTGTTTGGTTTCCTCTTTATTCATGGGAAGGAGAGATTAGTTGGTGATCTCAACCTTGAGTGTATCAGCTTGCAGAGCAGTTTGTTCTGAGACTACTCTTGCTTCTGACTAATGATTCATGCAGTAGATTCTTGAATGAACTGAAACTACACTTGCAAATGCTGCCATGGTTTCAGAACATCTCAGGCTTACTGCAACATTTGATATCAGCCACTCATGGATGTTTGTACTGCCACAAACATTTGGATGATGACTACTCTTCACAATCTTTTTGTCTCATTTGAATATTGTTATTCATTCAGATGTAAAACCTATTTGCTATTAAACTATTAATTAAAAGATTTTATATATATAGTCTGGAAGCAAAAAAAAATAAAATCTATATAATGTGAATGACCAGCTACACAGCATGAATTAGAAACGGGAAAGAGTCCAAGTGAATATTTCAGGAATTCTTTGTGTAAAGTTTGTTCATCTACAGCCCTTTCCCATAGTCCAGTGAAGTCAATGAGAGTTTTGGGCTTTTGGCTCAGGCACTTCAATTGTCTGTCCTACAATTACAATAACAAACACAGCAGTAGTCTGTTTGCAAACAGCTGGTAATTGGAAAAAGGGCTGAAGTTGTCAGCAAATGTATTTGTCAGCACTGATTTGACCAGTTGTACACATTACCTTAAATGACATTTCTTCCCTTCCATGAGGAACGTAGAGTCTGAGTCCAACTAGTTTCCTCAGTGCCTGTCATGCAGTGAGCACAGCAATCTGTGGCGTGTACCCTTTGCATGTTAAATACCCTCCAGCACTTGCTTTTTATTATACAGAATAAATAGGCTGGTTTCCAATTCATTTATCAAAAAACATTTCTGGTAACACAGTAGACATATTTGTGACAAGTGGAGATAGGCAGTTCTGTCCCACTTCAGATCTGCCTATTGATAACAGTAGATTCTAAATGTTCTCTCTTGGCAGGAGAATGGTGAGACTTTTAGAAGAAAAAGATACCTTCATCCAAGCTATAGTGGTTTTTCTTTCTTTCTTTCTTTTTTTTTTTTTTAAATTTAATTTAAGAACTATTTATATTGGGCATCCTAATGCACAGTTCCCTAAGATAGATCAAGCTTGTGTAATAGTCAACAATGCTCACAGAGGAGCTGATTGAATTCCCATGCTTTTTTACATCTCATTTAAAGGTTCAAATATCTCCTCTGAATTTACCTGTATTTCCAAAGGTCCATCTGCCTGAGAATTGCTGAATCCCTGGCTCAGGTGGTACCCACTAGTACAAAGGTACAGCCACCTTTCTTGCCTGTAAGTGCTGCTTTTCTTGAGCTTTCTCTCATTTCCCTTTTAAGTTTGCAAGAGCCAGCAGCTATCACATCAGCTCATGGCCATTCTTCTGTTTTCCACTCTCTGTGAGTGGATACCTTACTTTTTTTTTCCCTTCTTTTTTTTTAAAGAAAGTTGATGAAAAACAAAAACCGCACCAGTCACATTTGTAAGCTGAGATAGGATTATTTTTTTTGGTCTGAGGCTTATATGTTTTTTCTTCTTTATGTTTTTTGGTTGACTCCCAGGCTCTGATAGCAAACGTTCATGGATGACCTGTTATTCATCTCTTGGATTTTGAGGTTTGTTTGGTTTTGTTTTTTTCTATTTTGCCATCTACCCCCTATCCTCACCCATTATATTTTCTGTTCTTTTTTATCCCATTTACTTCATTCATACCTAAGCAGGTGCTTTTACAGCCTGGACATCCTATAGTAAAAATATATATTGGCATACTGCTCCTTCTAAAATCCCATGGTTCTTTATGTGGCCTACAAATAGGAGTCAAGGAAGGGATTACTGGTGGGTATATCTCAGCCCTGGTCTTTGTGTCTCCTATTCCTGTTACTCTGGCAGTTGTAAAAACAGGAAATACTATGGTACTGTCTTACTGTCATTGACATATGAAGAAAAAGCACAAACTGAATTAAGAAAGTCTTTTGTGAAGCAAAGCAAAAAACTGGAAAAACAAGCAAAAAACAAGATGAGTTTTGTTGCAAGTTATTTTTGTTCCCTGTAGCAATGGGACCTGCTGTTTTCTGCCTTGAGATGCAGAGAGCAGAAAGCTCTTATTTCTCCTAATTTCAGACAGATCCAGATTTGGATTCCTATGGTTAGAGAAAAAAAGAATGGGATGGAGAGAAGACATGAATCTTGATACTCTCCACTGCACTGATAGGGTGAAAAGATACATAACAGGCTTCATGTGAGTTAAATCCTCTCCTCTATTTCATACTTATGCTATTGCCACCTCTTGACTGTAGCAGCTGTCATGGTTTCATGCTATAGTTTCCTTTCCATGACTTTTCAGATTGTGGCTATACAGATTGGCATGGGATTTTGCCTTTACAATATTCTCATAATAGACTGAATAGTCTGCAAGGAAGTGAAAGTCCAACAATAATATATAGGCAAGGGGTCTTTGACATTACTGGTTTTGCAAGCATCACTTTGGCAGTCATCATGAAACTAAAGAATGAAGTGCTGAAATATCAGCAATTCATTATGATGCTTAACTATTAGGAAAATAGCTAGTGTGATGCATATTTGATCAGTTGTGATGATGGCACTATTGATCATGCACAAGGTGTCTAGTGAAAGTAAAGGCTTATTCTGTCTCTTATGTGTCTTTTTCTTTACCCTAACATTGTCAGTGTCTTCCTTCATGCTCTTTCCTTGTTGCTTAGTAGTCTTCCCTTTGGGCTATTAGAGATGATTTTTTGCATTGGCAAACTTCTCAATATCTTCAACCACCAACCTGCGATCTTCTGGATGGAGAGTGCACAGCCTGGATCGTCACAAACACCCTTACTGGGATACTTAAAAGGTAAATCCTAAAGTGGGAAATGGAAAATGTGAAGTCAAAATGATCACAAATGGAAGCTGGTTGAAAAATTTGCCTGTCACAATTTTTCTACCAGTAATTTTCACGTCAAGACTAGAAATATTCTATCCACAGGGAGCTAGTGGATACTATGCTTTTAAAAATATTCTATATGCATGATAAGACTTCCTTCTCTGTTGGCTTGCTAATCGTTTTGACTGTTTCTTTTGAAGTAAGAAACAGATGGCAGCATTCACTGTAATAAGTGCAGCAAAACATGCCAGCCAATTAGGGATATTTCAACTGACTGAAAACCCGGATCCTTTTCCAATATTTTCATGAATTTTTTCCCCCTCTGTATGTCTCAAGGAAATTTTTATTTATCATTTGTTTAATAGAATCATAAAATTAGAGATTATAGGAATCTTAGGTCATTAAATCTCTAGCAATGAACCCAAAAACCAAGAACTGAAATAGAGTTTATGGATTTTTTGTTTTCCAAAGGTTTCTTATTGTCTGCCATAAAATAAAAAAACCCAAAAAGCAAATACCCTTGTTAATGTGAACTCAATCTCTCACTTCAATAGGCCAGTATAAACTGTATCTGTATATGATCTTAAAATATTTACTAATAATTCAAACTGTAGTGCATCAAACTTAGTTCAGTACATTAATCTTCAAATATTATAGCATTTAAATATCTCTTTCTTAAATCATTAATGTCAGGTTCCTGATATTGTGGAATTATAATTCCAACAGTTCACTTCTCAGCAACACTTTGTGGGTGATATATTCCCCGTTCACTTCCTCATCAGGGAAGGTTACTGTCCTCTCATTTCCTACCAAAATTAGGGAGAGTTTAAGATGTTTTAGATCTCTCAGAAAAAAAGATTCTTCGTCTCATGCTATGAAACCAAAATTAGAGGCCACTGTTGAAAATGCAGGTCACTACTGATCTGCTTCTTAAGCACCTGTCCCTTTCTAGCAGTCAGTATTATTGAGAGTTGGGAAAAAAAGGGCATTTTGACTTTACTCCCTGGTTGTGTAGTACTTTGATAATTTTTTGTGAGATATTTTGCAGTCCTTTCCTCACTGCTTCATTTCAGAAGTAGAACTATGCAGGTTTCACTGCTTTAGGATTTTCAGCTCAACTTCTATTTCTTTATTTTATTCTACTGCTTTCTGTTGCAACATTTCTGTGCTTAAGATTATAGTCTCTAAATGTCTCCTCTAATACCATTATCTGTATTTCTCAACTAATCTTTTGGAATCGCTCTTCTTCAATGACTTCCCAATTGTAGTCAATGAGCTTATAAGAATGTAACTTGAAGCAAAACTGGTGCCACTTATTAGGGTCGATTTAGCCTATGAAAGATATGAAATTCTGCTTCAGGCAGTAAAGCAATTTTCAGAGTAGCATATCAGCTTTTATCAGGCTTGGTCTGTTTTTCCGCAATGAAGGTATTCAGTCTGTTTATGGGTGACTATGGCCACTCTGGGAAGCATTTGGTGGTAGTTAAGGGTAAAATAGTGATTGTTCTTCAAAATTAGAAACAATTGGTAGCTCTGCAGTGATGATTTAAATTCCTTTTTTAAATTTGTTCAAACCACAAAGCTGTGTGTTGTTCAGTGATTGAATGCATTTGAACTTATGGAACTTTTCATTTAATGCTGTTCTCCATTGTTTTTGGCTAAAACCCAAGCCTCACATCTTCTGGTTGCAGGATTCCTTTTTGCAAACTCCATCGTTTGCTGAAGCCTCAGTGTAACATGAGACCATCCCTCTTTCACAGCAGGCAGCACATTAAAGGTCTGCCTGTTGACCAGCTGCAAAGACAGGTGTTATTCTCCTCTTCTTTTTGCTTCTCTCTTTACTTGGTCTTGTAACTTCCCTAACAGTGTCAAGTCCTGAATGAAATGAATGATTAAACTTTATACACTAGGAAAAAGCTGTAATTCAGGCGGTGTGGAGCTGGGGATTTTGGCCTAAAGTTGAATGTTCTTAACTGCTTGTTTGCCACATTCTTACTGGGTTCCAAGAGGCTGAGCCAAACTGGAAATCCAGCTCATAAGGATAACTGCAGAGATCACAGGCACTGAGCATTTATCTTTCCAGGGCACTTAGCACTGACAGCACCTGTCACTGCAGAGGCTGCAGGAGCCTTGAGGTTTGGATATGGCACATGTGCACTTTGCTTCCCTACCATGAAAGAACATGCACACAAGTGATTGCATGTAAAAACACGAGTGCATTCTCAGTGCACCCCTCCCACCAGTATCTATTCCACAGGCATGTTACCTGTGGGTTAGGTTTGTCTCACTGTAGTCATGAGGCTGTGTGAGTCAAAGACTGCTTCTGTTGTGTTCAGGGATCTGTAAGAAGAATAAGTAAGGCCTGAGAATGACGTGCAGTGAGATCCAGTCCAAAACAGTCTAAGTTCTTGACCCGTTGTTGACAAAATGCATCTCTTCCTGCTTTTATCACTATCACATGCTCCCAATATTCTGTTTAATATCTCGTTTAAATCATAGCCTTCTCTGCCACAATCACTTTCTCATACTTGTCTATATGATATCATCTGTGGTGTTCTACAGATAATGTGGAATAACACATTTTAGGAGCACATTATTTCTTAGAGGAAGGCAGCTTCTCTAACAGCGAAGAAATGGCAACTGGAACTTAAGCCAATCCAGAGCTTTAACTTTCTTTCTATCCAGTGAGAACAACTCAATCTAGTAACGCTTTATCCCTCCGTTAACGTAATTCTGGGGAAAATTTACCGGTCTACATCAACTTTATGGGCCTGTCTCAACCATTCAACCCATATCTGGTATTGCAGCCTGGGTGACTCTTGGAAGTATCATGGGGAAAACTTAATACTGTGGCCCTTGGGAAGATATTTTCTTAATTTTTGCAGTGGTTATGACAGTGCAACCTGGCTTTATTATGTGCTACAAGAGTTTATGTTACTGTCTATTAGTAGCTAATGGTGGTCAACACAGGGTGGAAAAGCCATGCAGACATTTTGAAAACCTTTCTCTGACTCATGATTTCTTAAAAAGCATTAGCAAGTCAGAGAACTGACACTGTAACTTCAGTTAAATTACAGTTTAGTGATTGAAATAATTTTCTATTATTAATTTGATTAACATAGTAAACACTTTATACTGAATATTTGGATATTTTGATGTACTAAGTTTGAGTGAAACAAATTATAGTAATATTTCTTTAAAAAGGATCTACTACAAATAAGAAATTATCATTCAAATGCTATGAGGTGGCAGTCATTCTTAATACTCTAACCACATCCATTTTCAGCTTTTCATTGCATAGTCAAAAAGCATTAAGTGAACTATAAAATATGTGAAAAAATAACTTAGCTGATGGGACAATAATTTCATCCATCAACTAGTAAAACTGCAATCATACTAATCTTACTCTGTTCTAGCAGAGTTCAGGCAACCTTCTGAATGTTTATTAGTAATTTTTATTACCTTTTAAAATTATAATGAGTTAGAACATGTAGAAATGCTGATAATTCTAGGTTTTATTTCTTTTTCCTTTGTCTGTCTTAAGTGAAACCCTAGTGATGCTCACAGGGATTTTTCTTATGGATTGAGTATATTTGATGAGGTGAGCTTCAAGACATTTAAAGCAAATACCCTCGCTCACAAAACTGTGTCAGGATATCTCATTTGCTGAACGTAAATACTGAGAATGTTGTTATGGCCACTCTAATATTTCTGTTATACCTGATCAAAATGTTGTCCTTGACTTATGAAAATATTATACATTATTTACTGCCTAAAATTGTATTGACCCGTAGATTTTAGTCAATCACAGGACTCCTGCTGGTGTCAATGGAAGAAAGTTATTGTTGAAAGTTGCTTTAGATGCTTCATAATTCTTGCTTTTAAAACACAATTGTATCTGGAGCTTCTGTTGCTTGAGGCAAAACATATTACTTGGAGATTACTCTTACTGAGGCAAGGGATTGACAAGCTTACATTTCTGAGTACATAAATCAAGATATTTCTGAACAGAAATATTCCTTTAAAGCTTTCAAGATTATTTACCTCTGGTAATGTGTAAAATAGTATAGCCTTACAGATCCTGTTTACTGGAAGTGGCCTTCACAGGAAAAGAGTGACCTTGTAACAAAACCTGTTTCCTCCTTTTTCTCTGCCCTCACATGGAGTATGGCTGGATTTCCATAAACAACACAAACGAAGCTGCAGTGAGATATGACAATAGAACTGTGGTACCTTCAGTTCAAACCTTGCTTTAAATGTAGACCACTAATCTCCTATTTCCATAGTAGTCTGCTTGGGCAAAGCAGATTAGAAATCGCTCTCATGAGAAAGTTTTGCACCCACATTGCCTTGGTAAAATGACAGCAGGATGCCTAAATCAGAACAATCAGATCCTAAATTTCTGTTGTGAAAATGTGGATACTTGATTGTATTGTGAAAAAAAGTGAATATTATTAAAATGAACATGTTTGTTCCTGTTTCAGAGAATGTTACAGGGTATTATGGATAGCTATATTTAGCTTGCATGGTAAATAATAAACTCTTTTATACTTACAAGGAAAAACTGTGCTGACACTTGCTGTTGGAATATGACTCTTCAGTCAAAAATCTTGCATTTTTACCTCTACTATGTTATTGCCTCTTTTAATATCTTAGCCATTCAATAGATATGTTTGCTGAGCCTGCAAGGCTGAACTGTGTTGCAAATATAGTCTGATTTTATATAAGTGGACCAAAGGGTTTCTGGAATCCCACCTGCCTTTTGCCTCCTCACCTGCCAGGCTTATGGCTCATTCCCTGCAGAGGCTGCTGGGGGACTGCTGGTTCAACAGTCCCCAGTTGTGTAGTAGCCATTGCCCTGTCTTGCTGTTGGAAGAGTTCAGAGCTTTTCAACTCTCTGCTTTCAGATTTACCAGGCAGTGACATTAGTTTCACTAAGAGGGAAATTCCTTGCCTTGGGAGGTCATTGAAACAGTATTTGCAAATATTACTGCTGGTGTAGTTTTTTGAAGTAGATGTAGTTTTTCAAAGTACTTTTTTTAAAAAAATCAATGATTATGTTTAATCCAAATAATGTTAAAGTGGCAGTAAAAGACTTTTAAAGCAACAAGGATTTTTTTAGAATTAATGTAGGATGCTTTAGGCTAGGCCTGCTATAGGTAAATGTTATGAAGATCTGAACTGTAGTATTCTTATCAGATAAATATTTCCCACAGAGTTGAAATAACTTACTGAGAATTCCTACATATCCATATTTTTCCAATTCATATCACAAACCCCTTTGGAAAGCAGAGATGGATGTGCTGACAGCTGTGGATCTGATTCTTCACAGCCGCTAATTACAGCATGGTTGAGTTCTGCAATAGTGCATCACACAAAAATATTTGTCTAATCTGGACAAGCCTGATAATGTAGAGAGAAGTAATTATTTTCTCCCTGCTTATAATGGTCTGCAGATACCGGGGAAAACCAAACCTAAAGAGGATAAGTGACTTCTAGCATTTTTGAAGATCTATCTAAAGACCAGATGTCCCTCAAGTGATCTACTCTCTTTTTTTTTATAGTTGTCTTCTGTTCTGAGGAGACCTTGCTCTTTTTCTTCCCTCAAACAGCAGGGCTGGAGGATGGGCATTAAACAACAATTCCCTCTGGATCAGAAGAGATTTGTTGAGCTGAAAAACTTCAGAATTTGGCTAAGGATTGGTTAACCCCATTACAGTGGGTTGTTAAGTTAGTGGCATAAAAAAAAATGCATGAATGTAGAGGGCTTTGTTTCATGTTCCTTTCAAATCAAGGGTTGATTTCTGAGATTTTGACCATGACTAGTGCTTGAGGCTTCTTCCCCTCAGGTCTCAGGATTTAATACTTTGATTCAGGGGCTAGAAGTATCTTGGCATTGTTGATGTTGACACTGGGATGAGTTGCAGTACCTCAGCAATTGTACGAGCAAGAAGTAAACCACATCAGCTCTCTGTGACTATGGGTCAAGGCTGGCCCACAATAGGGTTTCTTCAAGTCCAAATAGCTGTTCACCTTATACTCAACATGCAGGAAGGTGCTCTTGTATAGTAAGATTTAATTTTGACTCTCACTCATGTTGATACATTATTGATTTCAGTAATGTTTCATCCAATATTCCTTTGCCTGTTACACAGAGAATCTGGCTCTGATAGACATGGAAAAGGTTCTAACATGCGAGGCCTGACATCCTTCACTGAAGAACAGACAGAGAGAAAGGGTAACACTTTTGAAACATATCTAATAATGTCTCTACCTTTCTTCCCCTCAGTGGGAAGTCCTTGAAGAGTGCACTTGGCTGTAGAATAAGCCAATGCAGCCTTGAGTGGACTGGCAGAAATCTGTATAAACAGATTTGCCAGAAGTGAAGAAAGTTGTTCCATAGCTTGTGACTTATGGAAGATATGAAAACATTGCAACAAACCCTGCTAACCTCCTACCCTGCTGTGTTGAGAATTGCCAGCAGTGCCAATCTGATGGACCAATTTCTAGCTACTGCCTTCTTTTGGGCCTCTGATAGCATGAGAAAATGTGCATGATCCAGAAGCATTGAGGCTGTTAGATTCATGTGTTCCCTGTAGGCACATCCTGTACTGGACCTGCTGTAATCCTGAGTTCTGCACTAAAAGGACTTGTTTTTGTTACAGATGCAAAGGTATTTACAGGTCAATACAAACAGCTCTTTCTCTGAAAGACACGAGGATGAAACCCCTAAAAGAGGAATAAAATCAGCAATGTTCTCCAAAGTAACATCACAGAATGCATTAGTTAGCAAAGGCAACACTGTCACAAATAGTGACAGAAAATAGATAGCTTCTGAGAAAGTGAGATGTGTTTAAGTTCTCTCAAGTAATAAGGGATTTGTTTTCTCCTCTGTGGGAAATACAAGACTCATGAAACATCAGATGTAAACTGAAGCTACAATAGAAACTGTTTGCATTTCTGTGTTTAGATTTCAAACTAAATTCCAGAGAGTTTGTAATTAGGGACTTCTATCAACTTGGTTTTAATGTATGTCACCTATATATAAACACAGGATCAGAAATTGAACTAAAACACGCATTTAGATTGTGCAGATTCACAAGATACCATGCATCATCCAAGTTATGATATTTATTACTGTATGGTATTAAGTAGTGATAGCAAAGGCAATATAATACATTTTGGATAACCCTCTTTAATACCAGGCTAAATTAAATTGATTTAAACCTGCAGTGGGCCTGAGAATTCATCCAGACAGTTACCCTGGCTCATTTGCAGTAGCTTGAATTCCTTGCATCATCTGAGCATGTGTAACCTTTTGTTTTGGGTAGGAGGAAACTTGGCTGCACAAATCTCAGATGTCCCAATTTTTACAGGCTAATTGTATTTCTGGGCTCCCCTTTACGAAAGGTAGAATGTGATATTATTTCATGGAGGCTTTAGTTTATAAAGGTATTGGTGTAGAAGTGACACTTATTCTTTCATCTCTAAAGGACAAAATTCTGCAAGTCATGTTCTGTTAGTGATTTTCTCAGATAGCTCATTGACATTGCTTGTTTTTTTCCACATAAACAACTAATGCAACTCCAAATCTCAAGCCTGTACTGCACAAAAGCTGTGCATTGAGCTGGTGCCTATTTTTCTTGAAAACACTTGTAATTTCATTTTTGGACTGTAAGGAACTCTGCTGATTGATCCAAAAACCACCAGCTTCTCCAAAATTCAGTTCTCTGCACAGTATAATGACTATAATCCCAGCATCAGATTTATCATGTTTTAATTTGACCAGATATGTCAGTAGTTTAGAGGGTTTTGCACTAATAAATTGCTTAAGGTTAATGTGAAGTACCTTCAAATCATTGGAGATTTCATTGTGGAAAATACTTTGAAAAGCTGCATATCCTAAATGGCTGCACTCCAGAGTCTGGAATTCAAAACTCATTTACTGTAAATGACTGGCAACCAGAAGATGTATAAGTTTTTTTTTAACATACTTAATAGAATATAGGGAAAGGGGGCTGATTTTTCAATTCCCATATAATACACATGAGCTTATTCAAGAAATTAACCGTAAATAAAAGAAATACTTGTCAGATAGTAATTAGGATAATGTGTGTAATGTTTGAAAGTAATACTGTGAGATTTGACATGTTCTCAATTAATGAGTGTAGAGATCTTTCTGTTGCTTCTCTGTCATTTGGCAATCCCAGTTCAGGTGAGGTTACCTCAAGTTACAGAGGCCTAATGGCAAGAGAGGAAGAGCTAAAAGGATGGTGAGTGCTTTTCAAAATCCCATATAAAGATGCCTAGTGCAAGCTATATGGATGTGGGTGGGCTCTAAACTAGGAGACTCATGTGCAGCTGATAAATTGATGCTCGTTATTTGTGGTCCTCCCTACCCTAACTCACCACCTGGGAATTAAGCAAATTCTTAAAAAAAGGAAATTTGGGGTCTAAATATGGGCTCTTATTTTTAAAAGTATGTATGGACTTACAGAACACCTCATAATTGAGTGGAGTATTACTATTCATAATGCTATGAGTAATAGGCTTTGTTTAGCTCTATATGCTTTCAGTATACAATTAAAAATACAGTAGCTTCCATCCTAATTTTGATAACTGACAGATACATTTATAAACATTGAGAGGGATAATATTATGTGTTAAAGAAGTTTGGGGTTTTTTTTATCATTCGGGGGGACTTATTTATCCATTTGCTTCACCCCATAGCAGTCATCACCTCCCCCATTCCTATGAAGGAGATCCTATGAAGTTTCCATTCTGAGGAGAAAGAAAGAAAGTAAATTAGAGCAGAGTACAAATAATGTCCCTAAATATTAATGAAGAACTTTTAGTAGGTCTTGCCAAAGACTGTGGACTAATCAGGCTCTTGATGTGCCACATAGTTCCCATTGCCACATGTAGTAGACTAAGAAACTTGGATTCTATTTTTGGCTTTGCCATTGACTGGCTGGTGTAACCCTTGGCCAGACATTTAATGCCTTTGTGGTTTTGTTTTCCCTATTACACGTAGCCTGTTTTGTCTGTTTAGTTTGTAAGCATGCCTGGACACGGAATTTCCCTGGTGGTGTTTGTATAATGCCAGGCTAGCAGGGCTTCAGTCTTGGCTGGAGCTTTGACGTGCTACCTGGGTATAAAATTATTACCATGTTGGTACAGTTATCAGTTATCCCAGTTTATGCTGCACTGACAGTTTGCTTCATTGACTCTTAGTAGGGTGGATGAAATCAGAGCGGGTCCCCATGTATTCCCACAGCAGGCATTGTAGAGCTATGGAAATAGAATAATCATAACAAAGAATGTGTTGGAGCCTTCTGTGCAATCCTGGCACCATTCGGGTTGTTGTAACAACCCTTTCTTTCTTTGGGCTGAATCGGTTTCAGGATAGAGATTGTAATGCTTTGAATGGAAGCCACAGTCTCTGCAAGACACCGAGTGAACTGTGGCAGGTTACATCACTTGGGTTAAACACCTCTTTTCACAACCGTGGCACTTGCTGGCACACTCCACAACGATGTCACGGGCTGTGTGTGCTCAGAGACTGAATTACCCTGTGTTTTACCCAGTTCCCCTCTGAGCTGGAGAGGAGTCCCACTTCCTTTTGATGGGAATGTAAAGAGGGTAGAGAATGAACTAGATGTCAGACTGCTAGAATGGCTACAGATAGTTTCTTAGACCAAAAGAAACTCATGGCAATTTTCTGAATACATATAAAGTCAGAGGAATATTCCCAGAAAGGAGTATTCCAGAATATTCCAGAATGGAATATTCATATTCCACTCAATGTGCATAATAATAGTCTAAATAGATTTTTCAATATGCCTCTCAACTTTTCAAACATTGCCGTACATGTGATTGCTTTCACAGGCCCTCTGAAACCAGCCCTGCTGGGAGTCACTTGTACTGCTGCTATCCAGGGTGGCAACAAACCATGAGACCATCTTTTTGGGCTGTGATCAGCAGGTGGTGTTCTGTGTCCTGAGCCATGGACAGGCCAATCTGTTCACCCACACTGTATTTTTAAGGTGTGTCTTTGAGGGCTTTCCAGAAGGCGATGTGAATAAAACTAAACCAATAAATGGAAAAAAAACAAAACCTTAGCCCAGGAAAAGGGTGCTGTTCTCTAATAAAAGATTGTAGGATGTGACTTTAGAGGTTGAAGCAATATCAGTGACATACTTTTCAACAAGGTGAGTGGTGAGCTATGCTGGCTGTAGAAGAAGCAACTTCACAATGCTTCTGCAATAGGAATAGGACTAGAGGGAACAGTATAGTAAGGTAAGAAAAATCACCTGATTTTAGGAGATTTATTTCCCCTGAAGAAAAGCTAAGATTTGCTCTTGAAGAGTCAAGTGAAATCCTGCGTGTAGCAAAAGTTCTGCTCTCCTTTTGCATGCCTGCTGCTTTCTTAGGTTAATCAGCACTGCTATTAATACTAGTCTCTCCTGGGAGCTGTGTATTTATACTTGAAGTTTTTCCAAAGCAAAATGGAGAATTAAATCTCTTATGGATTATATTGACTTAAATTGCATGAATACAGGTAAAAAATATAGGCTTTTACTTGTTCCATAAAGATTTTAAACACCTTGTAGCACCCCATGAAATCCAGCACCAAGTCATTAGCTGACGAGTGTGTAACAGCTGAGGACCAAAGTCTATGATCACCTGTTTGCTTTGATGTTCTCTGTTTTGATTCTTCTTGGAGGTGTGTAACAAATGCTCTTTGGGATGGGATAACAAACATGTTCCATGTTTGTACAGCACTTAGAATATTTCTTTCATGACTGGGCCTCTGAGGAGCTTCAGCCACTCAAATAAGGGGGGGGGGGCAGAAAAAAAAGAAAATATTGTTTTGTTGGTGGATTTAGTGTGACTTTCAATGCAAACATACACGAAATGAAATCTGGACAGAAGTTTGGTTCTTTGGTCTTGCTGTTAATTTCCAAATGTGCCCGAAAAAAACTGCTTAGGCCTTGACCCTGCAAGGTGCTGAGCACGTCTGGGATCTGCAAAGGTTGCTCAATACAGAACACAGGTTCTTTTCTCTAAAAAAACCTGTTGCATTTAGACATAGACAGCTTGGAGTTCTCTGAAATAACAATCATTTTGGAAGAGACATAAATTACCGCTGGCTCTTGCAACATTGGGCTCTTTGGAAACATTCTCCTTGAATAATGTTAAAAACCTTTCCAGTTTCTGTAATTTAGCTCATCTCTATCATCAACACCAATAAAAGAAACCTCTACAGATTCCAGACTCACCAGGACCTTGCTGGCATTATGCTCAGAGCCAAGTACCTTATAAATGACTGTTGATCTCAACAAGTGTGTACGTCCTTGCAGGGTGTTTGCACTTGTGCCAAACTGGCACCAGTGGTGAAGAGCTTCAGATACTGCCATTATGCTTGCATTTATATCAGAATTGCTACCACAGTTGCACTGGCAGATAAAATCATGCAGCATCTAAGAAGTTACCCAGGTGTGATCTATTAACAGAGATAAACGGTCCAGGAATTAAGTTGTATTATTGACTTGTTCCTTAAAGACAGAACACTCTCTTCTATAGCTACAGAGAAGGGAAAAAAAGGTATCGCAGCCTTTGTAATACCCATGTGATACGAATTCCTCCTGCCTCAGAAGCGTAAACATTTGCAAGTGAGAGGAGAGCAAAGATGCTGTTTCTGGGCTTTTAGGTTGATATTTGCCCTTTTTGCATGTTTGCAGGATCACCATCTACATAAATGACTTGGCTAACACCTAAAGCTGTAGTCAAAGCCTTTTTTTTGTATTGCACAATGAAATGTTGTATTTCATTTCCCCTGTAAGATACTTTATACTTTTCCAGAGAGTCTTAGCCAGCTTTTGGCTCCTAGCAATTACTTTTAATAACTGCGACCAACCAGAAGGATGTTGTCTTCTTCTGTAGTTTAGACATGAGGTATGATAGATCACTTTGTTACTGTTAAAGAATGGATTTTTTTCACTCCATCGGCAACATGGATCTTGTTACCCTGCTCTGCCTCTGCTACCGTTTGCTGGGACAGAAAGAGGAGAGGGAAGAGGAATTTTGCCCTTTAATGTTTCATTGAAGTCACTCAGTTTTATTGAGAGGCAAAAAAACTTTTGGTCCTATTTGAAAATTGATTCTGCAAATTGATTGACACATTACTGGAAGAACAAATAATAAAATATAGGGTTGCTTGTCTATATCTGACAATGTGGATTTCTTGTGAAAAATTGAAGTACTGGATAGAACCCAAATGTAAAATCTTGTGCTGGCTAAAATGAAGTGTTCTTAAAATCGGTTTCATCTGGTGTGTTACAAGTAGAGCTTTTGGCTGTAGGCTGAAAGGGCTAAAAGTTCAGTCTCATTCAGGCAATCATTTGGTGATATTGCAACCTCTCATGTTTATAGTTTCTAGAGGAAACCATCCTCTTCGATTAGGGCTTGATTATCTTTTCAAATCAGTTTTGTGTAAGGGGAACACCACTTCTTTCATCCAGTGGTTCACCCAGGGAAATGCCCTGATTCTCCCCTTTTTCCTTCTCCTGTGGCAGGTTTTATGTGACCAGCTTTTAGCAGGGCCCATGCTGATAGTCCTTGCTGTGTGTAATTCACAGGGCTGGAGGGTTTTGTCACTAGGTCCTGCTTTCCCTAAGTACCTGTTACACAGTGTCATTCTGGGAGCTGTTTCCCAAAATCCCACTGTCAAGAAGGCTAAATAAGATTTTATGACAGTTTAGATCCAATTAATTTTATTTTGGAGTAATGTAATGCTGCATTTTAGTAAAAATAGCCAGTTTCATTTAACTGTTTGGGAAGGATGGGCTTGTCCTGACAACATTTGTCACCAATTCTAGAGGCACTTGGACTTCAAAGCCAGGCTCAGACTGCATCTCTTGAGTTGCTGGAAAAGTTTCAGATCCAACGTATCCCGCAAAGACAGTGCTTGAAGACTAGGATGTGAATTTTCCCATTCTGGCCTATTGCTATCAAATTTTGTAAAAATTCCAGAGCAGAAGTTGCTATATATTTTTTCAGATTCTTTTCAGACTCTATGCCTAGACTATGGAGTGTGTTGCTTTTTTAAATGGTAAGTCTATGATTCCACAATTTTTGGCTGTGTAAGCCACCTCCGGCTCTGTGCAACAGGATGGTGGGTTCTCTTTGGTGTGTTGATGTGCACATATGGTATATAGACAGTTGGTGAATTCTAAAGGAATGACCTTCAGGACTGACATTCTTCTATATTTTCATGTTTTTGTCATGCTGTGGTGGGTTTGTTCATTCCTCTTTCCTCTCCTCTGAGTGAAAAACTCTGCAGTCTTCCAGACAGCGTCTCTCTCTCTCTCTCTCTCACTCACTCAGTCAGACCATCTGTTCCCAGATTACAGATTTCTCTGCATGAGTACCAGGTAACAGACGTGACTTCGCCCAATAACTACAGCAAAAAAGGCTTTCACACACTCTCCGCAATCTGTGAACATATGATCAGTCTAGGATAACATGTCGTGCCAAACACACACCAGAGACATTTATATGCAGTAACAGAATGAACCCTGAAATCAGGTACTTGGCAACCCCAAATCTGATGTTTCCTCTGCGTGTTTTGAAAAGAGGCCTCTGTGCCTGCAAGAAAGTCTGTGTTCCTCCCCTGGTACCTTTTTCTCAGGGCATGGAAGCATAAAATCCTTCTCTCCAGTTTTATTTAAAGGGAAGCTGGTAATGTCTACCTGGCCCATGTCAGTCCTTGAGGTTGGTGTGGGAACAAGGTCTCTGTCTCTACTGGCAGCTCGATAATGAGCATTTGCCAAGTGATGGGAGACACCAGAAAGGACATTTTATCCATCTCTTATCATCTTCACTGGATTCTACCCATTTTGGGAGTAGGATATAGAGACACACTGATATCCTACACATGAGTGTGTGTATATCTATAATTGTATATCTAAGCTCTTTTATCCCCTCTCCCATTGTCACATCAGTCCTCAAAGGACCATAATGAGACTGAATATTAAAGCAGGGTTATTTTACTGGAGGGAGCCACTGCTCACTCTAATGACAATTGAACACTTGCCTCAAGCCTGTCCTGCTCTTTTTTAATTTATTTGCTGTAATGGTTGAAAAGTTATGGAGCTGGCTTGAAGCTCAGGCACCATGTGTGGGTACCAAAGACAGATAAGGTACAAAGCAGCAGTTTGTTGAGCTATCATGTGATCTGTGGGCCAAGGTTAGTCTTTATCTCTGCTGCAGGGTACGTACTGCAACATATTCCAACAAACTGGTAATTTATTTATGTTTTGATAAGTAGATGCGTATGTTAAATGTCTCATGTTAGTCTTGCGTTCTCCAGGGACTTGAAATCAGAAAAAGGTCTTAGACAAACTAGTACCCAAGAGAAACTGCTACAGAAGTTGGAATTTACGGGTAAATTTTCCTCTTAGATGTCTTTTACAGTATTATTTACTATCCTTTGGATTTCTGATCAGAAAAGTAATTGGTCATCTGCTACATAGCACTACATGAAAAAATACTTTGAGCAGCTCAAGACCTGAGTAGCAAGATTTTTCACAACAGTGAGAGAACCTCAACAGATTGCATCTATTTGTGCTCTAGCAACTACAGAAACAAAACTATAAAATCGTGTTCAGAGAGTTGGGATGCATTTATGTATTCACTTATTATTAACCTACCTCATATGTCCCTGCCTGAGTCTTGGTTTCCAAGAGCCAACATCCATTATCAGGGTTACAATATGAAAAACAAAAGTAGAAGAACAGTATTTTGAGAAGTTTCAGTTTTGGAAAAAGACTGCTTCCTCCTTCACATGGTGCAAACACAGGAGACAAAGATGGTGTTGTGTGTCTGATGGGTATGGTCTAGGACAAAAGAGAGTAAGTGTGTACAAATTGCAATCTGTGTGTGAGCTATTGCTGTGTGCATAACTGGGAACCCATACTCACTGCTGTATGTTTAATTAAGGGGCATGCTGGTGTTGGGATGAAGGTGCGTGTCTTCTGGGTGCTTACAAATGAATATGCTCATTTAGCAGACATCATCATTTACTGTGCTGTGTTGTGTCTCAAATGCACAAATCTGTTAAGGCATTGTCGGTGTAAAGGCTTTATTTTACGTTCCATAGAATGGGCAACTTTTATTGCCATTCCATTTGTCCGTAAGTTACCATCGAGCTCACAGCTAAAATATGACTTTGGTTTGATGTTTGAGAGACATTTGCCACACTGAAACAGTTCCTTTTGTGATTTTGTCCTGTTTACTGAGCAGTTGTTTTTGTGCTGACTAACAGCTCCTACTGGATCCTAAAGAGGATTTCATACATGTAGGAGATGCAGTAGGGTGAGTAAGTGGAGGTTGACCTTACATTTCCTCATGCTGTTATGATGTTTTAGCTATTCAGTCCTGCTTGGGCTTTACTAAGAAATCAGAAAAGGGCTTTCTCGGAGTTTGGGCAGAGGCCCTGAGCCCTGGTGTGGGACTGTGTGATCCATGTGTGTACATGGGTTGTGCAGGGCTGAGCTCAGGACACGGTAGTGCCCTGTGTCTCACTGGGGTGCGCCAAAGGAAGTGCTTCCTCTACTTTCCTCTCTCCAAAACAGGGATTATTTTCCCAGGGAGTTTGGAATTGTTTCTTCAGCCCAGGGGTAAAGTGCACAATGCACTGCGTTTCTGGTACACAGCACAGGAAAACTTGTATATTCTGGCTTTTGGCAAAGGTAATTATCTTGTGCAATCGCAGCAGCAAACTGAGCACACAGACACGCTCAAATATTTGAGAGCAAAATGTAGTAGACTTATACAAATGAGAAGATTTTGACTGTAAATAATTCATTCATTGCTATTCTTTCCTGAAAGATTAGCTCCCAATTTGGAAGAAATCTCCATCTATCCAAGCCCCCTCCTATCTCTGCTTTTGAGAAAACAGGAAAAACAATCATTTAAACTGTGGAGTGGTAATATCTTTGTCAGAAGAATTGCTATGTTCTAAAGATCAGAATGATCTGGGTGTGATTACCTCTGTGAAGATTTACATTTTCAGCATTAGGCAGAAGGTGTTAAATAAATGTTGACTCAGGCTTCTGCGTTTTCTGTCTAATTTCCCACATCTTAATTCTTTACTTTGGGCAACTGCTTCTGAAACTTGGAACTAAATCTTCATTTTAATGTTCTTTTCTTTGTGCTTCTTTCACTGCTTCATTCACATCTTTCTCCTTTAATGCTACAATAGTGTGTGGGAGGATTAGTTACACTGATTAAAAAAAATAAAAAATAGAGCAAGAATGAATTAATCTACAAGCCAGACACCTTCATTAAGCAAAGTAGGGAGAATAATATATATAATTAGCAAGATTTCTGCTTACTGTATGCTCTAATGTAATATATTGGCCATCTCATTATTTAAAAATATTAATTGCCTTGAAATTGTTAGCTACTGTTGGTAATAGCCAATTAGGGCTACTCTTAAAAGGCAACTATTTACTGCTAATAATTAAATTTTAGAAAATCGGAGACCTTAGCCACATTTGCTTTCATACTTCTTTTTATTTATTCCTTTTCAGAATCCATAATTCATATTCCCCCCTATAAAACAGAAGGACAAAGAGAGACAAACCCATGTTCCATAAAAGGTATTAAATTGGTAAAAAATAAGATAAAAGATATTTTTTTCTCCTCCTTTTTGATAATATGAGTGCACAAATGCTCAGTAAAACGTGGTGGAGTGGAAGCCCATCTGTTTACTGCTCTCTGCAGTGCTCTTTGCATTGTACCTATGCTCCACAGAAACATGATTGATACCAGCACAGCCTCTGGCTTATTCCTGGAAGTATTTTTTAAATTTATTGTTAATGTTCTCAGAACAGTGAATTGCAGAGATCGCATTCCTGTTTGCTAAGCTCCTGTTCTGCAAGATCTGTCCTCCTGTTTCATTTTTATTTAAAATTTTGCATCCATTTTCTTCCATGTTATTATAAATGAACATACAGTTCATAGCATGGGGGGAGGGAGAGGGGTGGGAAAGGATGGAAAAAGATAATTTTTTTCTTTGACATTTACTTTTCAATAGAAAAAGGGATATACAGAAATGCCCAACTGTGACTGAAAGCTCTTGCAGCTATGAAGACTGTAGATCATGTGTTCTTTTTCCCTGTCATAGCTGGATGTTTACAGAACCTACAGAGAGGACAGAGGCAAATATTCCTGGAATAACAGAAATATGAGTTGTTCTGTCATTTTGCCCTTGCTGGTGTGCTTGTCCTGAGCAGCAGGATGTGACATCTCCCTGAAACAAGGACATGATGGATATAGGAAATTCAGCACTTCCCCAGTTCTCCATGTCAGTGTGATCCTCATTTGGTATCTCCTATCTATAACTTCATCGGGTTGAGATTCCTAGGGAAACTTAGGAAACCAGGGGCTGCTAATGAGCTTCCAACTCTCCTTAGGCCTTTTACAGCACCCTAGATGGCGGTCCCTCTTACACAGTCAGCTGTAGCTCTCAGGGTCCCCATGGCTATGCCTACAGATCCCCAGTGGGAAAATCAGATTCAGCAGAAACCCACAAGCAGCTGGTACTTCAGTGGCCCAGTCTTGTCTTGGTTGAAACGAGCACAATCTGTTAAATAAGCAGAGATGCTTCCACTTACATTTAGGCTGTGATCCACTGACTGTTATCTGATTGTGTTGACTAAAATGAAAAGGAAATGAAAACTATTCATACCATGGCTGACTTTGATGGAACGTAACCCGTGCTTTACAAATCTATGGGAGGTCTTTGAAGAGGTCGACAAGGAAGTGAATAAGGGTGAGATAGTTGCTATACTTGTATTTCTGAAAGACTTTTGATAAAGTCCAGTGCCAAAGACCTTTAAGGGAAACCAAGAAAATATGCAATGGATCTCATTGCTGGAGTTCTGCAGAATCTGTGCTGGGGTCTGTCCTGGTAAACCTACCGTAAACTCCTGGGACGAGTAGATGAACGGAGGTGAGAAAGTTTGAGGATGATAGGAAGTTGGTTATTCGGGGTAGTAAACATGAAGATCACCCATGAGGAAGCACAGAAGTACCTCAGGAGACTGTGCAGGCAAAAAGAATTTAATATGCATAGATCTAAACTGATGCGTGTGGGAAAAATGAATCCCAAATTCACATACAAAATTACAGGCTCTGAGCTGACCATTATGACTCAGGATCACAATCCTGGGATTATAATAGTTTGTTCCATGAAAACATTGTCTCACTGCTGAGAGGCAGCCAAAACGTTAACCAAATGTTAAATGAGAAAAAAAAACTAGAGAGCAACTCTGTGAATCAGTGTTCACCCACGTGTTGAAGAGTGTACTTTCATCTGAAATATAATACAGTACAACTGGGACATGTTCACAGGAGTCCAAAAAGGGTGGAACTACTTCCACAGCAGGAACAGTCTACATACACTCGGGCTGCTCAGTTTAAAAGCATAAATTGATGAACAGAATGGGCAAAGTTGGATTTTTGCTGTCTCTCCCAATGCAAAAGCTCAGGACCATTGAATGAAGTTCATAGGAGCCAAGCTCCTATGACACTGGATGTGTAGCTTTTTCCAAAGGACATGGGGGCTGCTCTAAGCTTACATGGATTCAAGGAGAGACTGCATAACTCTACGGATGAGAAATTTAGTAACAATTATTAAATTGCAGAAATTGTAACCACTCAGAAAATACGTGCAGTTAAAAATAGTTGTTCTGTGGGATGACCTGTGGGGACTGCCTTCTTTCTGCTTTTCCCTGCTCAGCTCTTAGAAATCCTGCTGGAGACAAATCCTGGGCTCAGTGGACATTTGGTGTGATCAGCTGTGGCTCTCAATATTCTAACAACACTCATCATGTGCCTCAGTGGTGTCAGGAGAGATTTGGGCTGTGTACTAATGGCTATGGAGGTGAAACACTTTTCTTTCTTTCCCATTCTTTTATGCAGTGATACATATCTGTTGTTTAGCCACCAGATGATCACCTGGTTCTTAACTGACCAAACCTGCCTTGCCAGAAAAAGCACAATTTTAAACTATGCTCTAAACAATGAGAAATCTCTGCTGTGTTGGGCAAAGCTGCAGAAAGTAACTGTAATGGTTTACAGATCTGTGAGACCCAGAGTCTTACATATCCCAGAACAAATCAAAAAATCATTTGTACTGACCATGAGGAAAAGCTATCAGAAATTGTGATAGTATTTCCTTCATTGTGAATTTATTTCTTGTAGCTCCTAGATAGACAAAAGAAGAATAGAAGTCTAGCTTCTGCAAAAATGAAGTTACAAATAAGTTACACAAAGCTGTAGGAAGATCAGCTCTGATTGGTCACCGGTGACTTCCTAATTTATAGCAATATTCTGCTATAGCAGAATGAAAATTGACTTTTTAAAGTACAAATCCCAAGGAAGGACAGCATGTAAACTGTACTACTGGTGCAGGAACTGTGCTGGCAGTGATGGAAGCAGCATTGCTATTGTGGTTCAGAGGAAGCAGCACAGACATGGCTGTGCAGCTGAGCATTGTCAGCAAATTAAAACTCATTATCAGTAGTTCAGCTGCTTGGACACAAAAGCTCTCTTGCCCTATGAGTGGCTGAGTCCTTCCTGGTTGCTCCAGAGAGGAAATACAAGAACAGATACCTTCTTGTGCCCCCAAGTTTCTGATGATCTGGATGGTGGAGGATAAAACTATGCTGCCAAAGCTTGGGTTCTCCTACACTCATAATATTTTGGACTGTGGTTTTATCATTGTCCCAGTAAAAGAGGATTATTTTATGAGATCTAATGTGGCATTGGTAAACATCAAGCAAACCAATTTTTAAATTTTCTAGTAGAAGGACTTCCAATTATATGTGCAAATGTGATGACTACATCCATGTACATTAAATAATTTTATATCAGCCTAGAAAGCTTTCACTATAATGTACTGATTTGACATATACAAAAAAAAGATCTAGATTTTTTCACATCAGTAGATTCAAAATTTATTTTCTGATATTAATTATACCGTGTTAATTTCGAAACTAATTTCAGTATTACCTAATATAGATTTTCTTATATTTCCTATCCTGAAGGGTATTATGAAATTTGAGGTCAAATTATGATTTAGAATGAAAGGAAATTTCAAAACATTGCAATTTTTCCCTAGAAAAGAAATGCAGGAATTTCATCAGCTGTATTTGAGCTGTTATAGAGCAGATAGATTTATACTTTTTCATGGTTTCTCTGTACAATCTCTTTTCTTATACGTGGCACTTACATACATACACAAATGCATGTACATGGTTGTCCTTTTTTTTTGTGTGGAAGAAGACTTCTTTTTATTCTGTATCTTTTACTTTTTTAGTACCATCAATATTATAGTCAATGAAAACTACTTCACCTGAAGAAAGAGGAAATGCATTTTGAATGTGTGTCATGGAGGAATTGCTTTTTAATTAATACCTTTAGCTTCAAAATTATTCAGACTGAGTTAAACTGAGCAGAATTAAATCTCTTCATATTTATTTTCCTGCATATGCAGATTTTTTTTCATTATATATTTTAAGGGTATGAAAAATAAGCATTTGTGGGTTTTTTAATTGATATTTTAAAATCCAGAATGTTAATTGTTTGATGTGAAATAACATGAAAAATATAGCTATTATGTTCCATTTCATTGTTAAATAACTTTGGAAGATTTGGGTTTGACTAGATATACAGGACTTATATAATTCTTGTTAATTAATGTTTGTTAATTTCTGCATTTTTAGTGGTTTAAAATCTCAACTTCAGAAATTTTAGTTATGTTATAAGTGTTAAGGTCCATGGATAGAAACATGGAAAGGTCTATGGTAAGAGGTGCTCATTTTCATGTGGTGAATTGAGAAATGTTCTGAAAAAAAATTGACACTGGAATCATAAAAAACCGCAATCACCAGATAGAATGAATTGATTATAACTTCTAAGTGTGATTCTTTACATCTTGAACACAGAAATGAAAATGTCTGAAAAACTTACCCAGCTGAAGGAAAAACCAACCAAAAATAATTGAATTATACAAAATAAATCAAAGTGATTTGACTTATGGCACTCCAGTTGGAAACAGCCTGTCCTAAGGGAAGACATATCTGCCATGATACAAAATACATTATTGGAGGGGGCATGCTTTAAGAAAAAGAGGGAACTTCCATTTGATTCTGATTGTCGTTGATGTGTTAGGAGAATTACAGATTACTGAGATATTTCATTAAAAAGAATTCTACCACTTGAAACATTATGATTTCTTGGCTAGCGTAGGGTTGCTTGCCTAGCTTTTAAGATCAGAAGAGATGACTATAATCATCAGCTCTGACTCTATGAATAAAATGGGCCCCAGTGATTCACAAAATTATCCAAGCCACAAGTGGAGTGTAGCTTTTGGAAAAGTGCCCAGTCTTGAAAAGTAAAGAGTGTATCAAAACACCAACAAAATAAAATGTCTGCACAAAATTTGACACTTATATTTGAAGTGTCAAGGGGAGGCTAAAACTTTTTTTAAAAGGCCTAACCTATTGTTTTGGGGGGTTGTTGGTGTTTTTGTTTGTTTGTTTGTTTTATTTTAATGGTGGTGTCAGTTGGCTGTACTTGATGCCAGTAAAGTGTTATCCTAAAAGAAAAGTGCAGGGAACAGTCCAACCACCTTCCCAAAGATTCCTTAGCCCACCGTAAAGTATTACCTGGAGTAGTTCCTTTGGCCCTGACTTTTACCCCTTCTCTGAAATGTGCTCAGTTCCTTTTCTTAAGTACTGGGACCCACTGGAGAATTAACCTCAGACACTGCATCCCAAGCTTGAAATCCCTTCCAAGTTGTAGGGAAAGCTGGGACTCCTGCAGAGTTCACTTCTATGTTTAATTCAGAAGTCAAGAATGGATTTGAGTAACTTAATAAACATGTTGTTAAGGAAACCAAAATAGCACAGAGCTCTTATGAAACACTTAAACAAAGGTTTACAAACTTTCTCCATAGAGATAGGACTAAGGCAGGCACTAAAATCTTGTAGGAGTTTTCTTATGCAATGGCTCAAGGAATAAAACTGGAAAAAATAAATTACAAATTCCTTCCACCCATGCCCAAATTTCCATGTGAAATAATTACAGTTCCTTCTTCCTTATAGTGGTATTTATCTTGTCTGTTTTATGATTTCTTCCCCTCCAAAGTTGAATTTGGATATTAGTCTCTGTTACCAAAAATAAATTCTGTAGCTGTTGTTATACTACCTCACAGGACAAATATTCATGCAAATAAAGGACAACCATCTTAAATTTCTTTGCTGTACACTGTACTTTGCACTTTTGAGCAACAGGTAAAGATTTTTCTAGAGTTTGATCCTGTAATGGTCTGTCTCCTGCCTTCCAGGCTTCTAAATTTTAGTAATGACATTTAGGCTTTCTTTCTGTCTTTCTTTCCCTGCTCTACTAGGAAACAGGGATATCAGTATTCTAACAAAGTACTTTAAGAAAGGCAGATTTCAAACTGAAAACACCCACATTACCCGAACTACCTGTGTCCAATGAAACCAGTCATGTGTTTCAGAATTAGGACAGTGGAAGCCACAAAACATTTCAGTTCCCATTCAGCTCCAACCCACAAACACGCAGCTTAATTCAAGTCTTCAAATTGCTCTCTTTGACTTTTACACATTGGAAAACCTATTCTTAAATACTGAAATGAATAACATTTCCAACCAGATTCACTGATAAGAATCACTGATACTATTTGTATATCCTCCTAGTAGATAGAAATACCTTTTCAGGAATCTGCCTGCCTATAATTACAAAATTGCTGGTGCCTAGCTGGAGATAACAAGTAGAATAATGACACGTTACATTTTGCTGAACTGAACCTATGGGACACTGTCATAAGGCACACAAAACCTAAACCATGATGGAGTCACAGAGCTCCCTTCTATGACCTTTGTGTAGAGCAAAGCACTACAACTGGAGAAAGATCACTGTTTGATGGGGTTCCCTCAGATCTGATCTCCTACCTTAAAGTGTTTCTGGGGTGTGTGATTTCCCCACAGAAACTCACTGACGAGCATGTTTGTATGGTGGTAGATGTACAGGTCATTGCTTTGCTTTCCATGTGTGGCAGAGACATGGTAAATCTGGCTGGAACGAGAGTCTCAAACACACACCACCCCCTCAAACTACCCCTGAAAGCCCCACAACACTAAACCTCCAGATATGTCCTTTTCTGCTGTATTTGTAATATGCAGAGGTGAACAGTATAGTGATTGAGGATCATTATGCATCTTCTTCAGTTTTACCTTAGCAATGCAAGTCCTCTGAATCTGTGAATCACATGAGAATGGATCTTTTCAGGACACTATAGATATCAGCTAAGTTAACTTGATTTATGCTGGAACAAGTGATTTCTCCTCTTCACAGTATGCTGAGTTTGATTTTAATTTGCACTGAGGCAAAAGTCCCTTCAGTAAGTCAGTCCTGCCTAGATGAGAATGTCTTTGCTTTTGAGCTTTTGTCACAAAACTGAATTTGCGGAACCATTACAGGAAAGTAAGTGCTGTTTGTAGGAATTCAGCACTTGCAGTCTTTCAGTTAAGAACTGACAGATCTCTCACCCATGTGCGTTTCTGAGTGACTCTAAAGTCTTGTTTTGCTTTGTATTTCCAAAGAAGTCAAAAGAGGGAAATTAAATGAAATTTTTACATGTTATACATCAATAAACACACACAGAAACATAAGCACTTCAGCCCACCCAAAAGTAAGGAGAACCTTCCTGAAGAACTGAGGCAGTGCTGTTTGCTGTCTGATATGGTGCACTGAGGATATGTGGTCCTAGACATGACCTTGTTACACTAACCTTTGTCATTTTTAGGAATAGTTACAGTCAAGTTGCAAGAGCTGTGTGTAGGGAGTGGTCATATTTGTGAGTCAGACTTGGGGAATAAAAAGTGCTGCATTTTTGCAGCAGGCTTCTAGATTTGGTTGGGATGGAATGGTACTACTTGCTGTGTATATTGTCCACCCAAATGTCACTGTGTAGCTAAAGCTGAATATTTAAGTGGGTTATATGTATTGTCACTTCACCCTGTGGCAACTGTTGCTACAGTGAGAGGCTGGAAGGCCTTTAATGGGAACTGAGAGATGAACCTCTGCACAGATTGCATCCAAAGAGAGGATGTATTACCTGCTTCCAGAGGCATAACCTCTTCTCCTGACACTTAAGATTGGTTAAGTCTATGTCCAAAGTCCACTGTTTATTACCTAAAATGATATTCTACATGGCTTTGAAGCCTGTTACAAGGATTAAAATGACAAATTATCTTCTTGGCATCTAGTGGATTATTACACTGTTTTTATCTGTGAACAAAGCAAACAGGTTTCAAGTTAGCATCAAGGACGTGTGATTTTGAGAAACCAAATAGTTTGCTCATGGTCCTGCTGATGCAATGGATCACATTTACCCTGTGGAAAGGTTAATATAGATATCATGTGACATCTTCTCTGTGACTCTTTGACCACTGCTAAAGCACAGTACTTTGTTGTGTCATCCCACACCCATTTGTCAACCATACATAATTGATTAGGCTACTGTAACATTTTTATTCTGTACATGGAGTTCTCTCCTCAGCAATCTCTCCCTTCCAAAATCTACATTCATCATTAATTACAAAATCAATGGGAGAGATGGTCTGGACATATACAATTGATAGCTTCCCTCTTCAGATTAGCATAACCTCCCAATTCATTACGTGGAGTGAATAATACAGTTGCTGCCACCATGAAAAGGGGCAGGTCATCTGCTGTAAATTTCTTAACAAAATGTGCTGTCATGTGCCTTTTCACTTGCTGAGTGTTTACTGTGTGTTTGGAGGAGTCCATCTTCTTTCTGAGCCCAGATTTGTCTCCTCTCTTTTGGGAAAGCAACAATCATAATTTTAGACAACTAAATGCTTAAATGTTGAAAGACTGAGAGGTTCCTCTTGAAAGCTGCAGTGATTAAACTGAATACTGCATAGCACTGAGACTGTAACTGTGAATAAGATATTAAAAAAAGATGAAAGGATTGAAAAATTTGGTCCCTCTAAACCCAGTGATGTTTCTTGCATGAGAAAGGTGATGGGAATTTAGGCCACAGCGTGCATACTTTCCTGTGTTTTAGCATATTAAAACATTGATATCTCCCAGATTTTTTTTTCCACTCTGTACTATTTTAGGATTAGAGTCTTCCATTCCTCTTTTCTCAAAGAAAATATGCTTTCAGTCACATTTTCCAAAATAGCCTCTGTGGCCTTTCAGTAGCTACCCACTTATACGTTTACAAGTCATGTCAGTTATGAAATAGATGTAACATTTCCTGTAAGAGTCAGAAATGCAGCTGACATTAAATAAGTATTCCTTTAATAGATGGCTAGAAGAATAACATCTTTTTGGCTTTTTTTAGGATGACAATCAAGGATCAGATTCTGATATCACTGTCCATGTTGTACCTTGTTCCAGGAGCTTCACTAAAATTAATGGAGATTCACTAAAGTTAATGGGACACCTTAGGGAGTAAGGAAGTGGACAACCAGAGTAATCTTTACACTCTACCTGTCAGTGCAAAGACACTGGAATTTTTATGCTGAATAAAACTTATCACAAATTATACCTATATATGAGGAATCTATATCTTAAATTATAAGATAAGAGGGATGATTTAGGCATTTAAATAAAGGGAATGTATGCGTGAAATTTCCATAAACATTAATGGAAATTTTATTGGAGTTTTAGGAGGAGTAAAACATCACTCCAAATTAATTAACTGCAAGAAAGCCCTTTACCTCAGCAGGATTTGGACCAGGTTTCAAGTGATTTAGTGACTTTAATGGACTTTATTCTAGGGATTATAAAATCATGCCTTGTAATGTTTAAATTGGAGTTATAAAACTAAAGGTATGAACTGAACTGAAACATTATTAGAAAATTGTCATCTGTAATAAATAAATTAGGGACAATACCAGAAGCAAGGCTAATACTAGTATTTACAACAAAATTCAAGCCAGACTATGAAAAAGAGTATTAATGGTTGTCTTCCTTGTTATTAAATTGAACTATAATTATCTATGTGTTAGGGGTGAATAGAATATACAGATAGTTACAAACATGCCTTAGACCAAAGATGTCTTCATCTAGTTTGGTATGAAGAGAAATTTATGATCTGATTTTATTAGCACTTCTGGATTGCCCCTTCAGCTAATTTTGCAATATCCCAATGTGATTACCATTCATGGGTTTTATTTAGATCTCAGTGAAGAAAATTACTGCAATCTCTTGCTCTTCATATGTACATTCTGAGTCAGATATTCCCCTCCAGAAAACTTTCCAATAGGATTCACTGGTGAAAATCCAATTGCAAAATCAAAGTCTTTGTGTATGGAAATGGTGATGTCTTTCAGCACAGAAAATAAGTACAAAGTGCATTTAATGATTAAAGCTGTACTTTTAGTGCTACTTCCCTGTCAAATATATATTTCTATTATTTGCTTCAGTATTGTTTCTCATATTCCAAATCATGGGGTTTTCCTGTGTTTGTCAACTCCTCAGTCATCTGGCAGGATTTCCTAGTTGTTATTTTCCAGTAGTCATAATTCTATGATAATACCACAATCCTTGCCAGAACCCCTTTGTCTCACTTTAAATAACTCTTCCACAGCCTTTTAGTGTGCTCTGCAAACCTCAGCCACCATCTATCCCATCTTTCCTGCCCTTCCCAAACTAGATACACAACTCTCATTACAACAGCACATGAAGAAAGGAAGGTGGATGAACCTGATCTGAGATTTCTGCATGAATAAGATTTTCTTAGCTAAATAGAGGCTCTTTTCATGTGAAAAAAAAAAACAAACTTGCAGACTATTGGCCTGTGTAACTAAATTTATGAAGTTTTCTAAAAGCACATTATTGACTTGTTTATCTGTGATTCAGTGTTGCTACATTTTATGATGTAAATGTGTACTTAGGAGCTTTTATAAAATGCAGATTATTGACCAAGTGCTATAAATATTTACTCACAGTTTTAAAACTCCAATGATTTGACATGTTTGTATGGCTATTCATTTTTAAAAAAGAAAATGCCACGGTAGTATATCTATATTTGAAATTAAAAATAAAATGCTTAGAATTACCTCATAAAGCTGTTAATAGTACTTTCGGAACAATTTTAAACTTTACACATTGTGTGTTTCTCTTATAGCCTAATGGGTTGCAATATTTTGTCTTTAAAATGTGATTTCTTTTTAATTGTAGGACAAAAGAAATGTAAATATGTTTCACTTCTAGAACTTGTTTTCTAAGTTTCAGCCCAGAGCAAAATTTTTATGGTTGAGTTACAAACCTCTGAAAATAGGGGTTTCTAATGGAAACACTGACACCACTTTAACTATAGCAGCACTGGCAGAGCAGTGTAATATACACTAGAAATAGAAAACAAGATTAGAGATGACATTTAGGACATGAGGCCTTCTCCAGGCTGTGGGAAAAATAACTGTGTTCTATTTTTTTCCACAGGCTGAAAAAGGCCTCCTGGTCTAAGTGTCATCCCTAATCTTATTTCTCATTCATACCGTGCATTTAATTAACTCATTTTTTAATTATTATTGACAGCAATTTGTTGCAGTTTTAACTACCAATCCATGTCCAAATTACAGCTTCCCTAGCCTAGTGTATGTCAAGGTGGTGGGGAAAGTGCCAAGGAGACCCAGGACTTAGTTAATATTTCTGTGTCAGAGAACCACAGTCCCAGAGCTGGCTGGATCCTGTGGTAACCAGCCGTGCCAGAGGGTGGATCAGGCAGGGGAGAGCCCCTCACACCTGTGCCAGACCAGGGAACTGCAGCACTGTACACACATGCAAGCTACCTTTTCCAAGGGCAGAGTAAAACTTGACAATCAAATACACTTAGCCTGAGATGTCTGGGAGCAGTAACCAGGGTAGTCAGATACTCAGGTGCAACAACTTCTACCACCACTTCTGGAGCACATTTTCTGCCACAGTTTAGCCTTGATCCAGGGTCCTGAGAACTATAAATTGAGAACATTGCTGAACACTAAGCAATAATTTGGTAAGATGTGACTCTGGACTGGACTGCCTTCACCACAAAGCCATGTCAGGAAGATCTCTCTGTCAGTGGGGCCTTCCACCAAAGGAGAGACTTGGTATTGTCTCAGAAAGTTAGCTAAGCTCAAGGGATAAGTTTTCTTCATGTTGAATTCTTTTTCCTTCCTTACGCACCTTTCAACTTATAGCTGCTTCAGTTTTGTATTCACTGCACTACATGACAATTCCCTCTATAATTATATGGCCTTTTAATACCTACTGTGGAGCTACAGCACTGCTTTGCTGTGATCTTGCAAGCTCTCTTCTCAATGTGGGGTAAAAAGGAGTAATAAGCAAACTACTACTGTAGAACAAGTGCAATTGTAATTACTTCTTGCTCCCACCAGAATAATGCCAATAGGAGATCCCTATCCCAAGGGTGATCAGACAGACAGAATGCATCTGTCCTGTCTATATTGCTAGAATTGTCAAGGTAGAAACTTGTGCTACATTTAAACAGTATCTTCAGTACTCATCTGATCAATTCTTTTTATTGCTCTACTCACAGTAGACAGCGATACTGGAAGCTACTGCTTATTCTCTAAAACTCGTATTCTGCAAAGTCAGTAATAGAGGCAAATGGATTGCTAAAGCAATTTCTTAGTGAAGATGCTTCACTGTGAAAGCTGGTATTAATGTAGGGATAAACACGACCTGTTCTGTGTGTACATGTAAGTAGGTGTATAATGCTGTCTATTTTGTTTGTATGCACAGTGTCTTCTTGGCAGGTAGTCTGCAGCCAGAAATTGCCAGCTGCTAAATGTTCAAGGAAACATTATTTGAATTGCTCTCCACACTGTGGGAGAGTGGCCAGGAAAATGCATTTAATATAATCAATGGATTCAGTTCCTGTAGCAAAGATGTAGGAAAACTTACTTACCTGTGAACATCTTTTGGATTTTAATTTTTAGAAAAAGAGGGAAATAATTGTTCTCTTTTGCACAAATGATTCATCTTAAGCCAGAAAATTTGAAATATGAATGATTTGATAAAGTTGAGCTTTCATGTGCATTTTCCTACAGGATTTTGACATTGTTATTGGCACAATAATTTATCCTACTTCCTGTTCTTTATAGATCCAGGAAAATGTCATATACTTTCCTTAATTTTTACAAAATATAAACATTCTTTAAAAAATGTTCTCTCCTGTGGTTACATCTCTCACTGAACAGTACTTTTGGCATGTGCCAAATGCATGATGTAGTCATTTGACAAAAAGTAGCATGAAGATTTGAAGTGCCATTAGTTACTGGCACTGCTGTAACAGGCTGGTAACCACAGTACTTGTGCATAGGCAGCTGCTGGGAGACAGAGTGTTCTTCCAAAAGCACCTTCTTGGTCATATAGGGCTTTGAGTGTGGGACATGAAGAATGGGTGGATCAAAAGTCTATGTTGGGAAAGCAGAAATCTGCACTTCAGGCTATAGCTCTGCTAATCACTGAACATGGAATGGTGTTGTTCCAGGAGACGTGGTGAACCTACCTAATTAACAGTCATGTCAGAACACTGTGTTACACCAGCCACTGTGTCTCACTTGTGACAGTCTCCAGTCATATTTTTGGCTTAGAGAGCCAGACTAGGAGTTTCTGAGAAAAGATTCTCTAAACATAGAAGCTGCAAGGAGTTAATCTGAAAGAACTCTGTTAAAACGGTGCAATGGAGTGAGTTGGCATTGATGGTAATTTCACCTGATCCAGCCCAATGTGAGCCAGCATAACTCTGGTTTAAATGATTACATGAATTTCCATGCAAAAATTTAACTAAGCACACAATATTGCACCTTCTGTTACCCTGGCACAGCTCTGTGTACAGGCAATTCTATCCCACCCAAACTGAAAAAACAACCATGGCCTGCTGTTTGGTAGATAGGAGCAATGTATTTACAAAGCAAAGCTCATGGCTGGTGGGCATGAATCCGCAGTTTTCAAGATCCCACCAGCCATGCAGATTCTTCATCCGGAAAAAATCCTGTATTCTCTCTCTAGGCACAGGTAAGTGGCCTTGGAAGGACTGTGGCAATAGGTCATATTAAGTCAGCACTAGGTCTTTTTCCTTGTTTGCTCTTGAAACGTTTTATGTGATGATTCTGAATGTACACGGTACTACTGTTCCCACTATCAGAGACAGCAGATTGACTGTGTGCTGATAATGTGCAAGGGAAAAGAGGACATGGCAAAATCTGCCTAGGTTCAGCACCAGCTCTGATTTTCCAGTACACAAAAATCTAAAATTCATTGATGGGAAATCAAGCAAAGCAAACCAGCCTACTTTGGCACGATTTGCTGAAGCATAGGGAGACTAAAGTTGTGAGCTTCACGCAGCTCTAGATCCAGCTTACGCAATTCCAGCAAAACTTCATGGCTTCATGCTGCATTTCTTCCTCTGAAAATCAGTGTTACTATTATTTCCTGGTGGTTTATTTCCTTCTTGTGTACCACAGAGACGTGACAGTGGAAGCTCAGTTTCAGTGTGCATGCACAGCAGGTGAGTTATGTCCTACCAACAGTAGGCCCTGTTCTGCATCACATTGTTCATAGGAGGCAATAGGAAGAACATTAAAATGCTAAATTGTGAAGACTTACAGCAACAGTTTTCTCTGATAACCTTACCTTTGTGCTAATTGGAAGCTATTTGAAATATCATGCTGATACTGTAGTACTACTACACATAATCCATTTTCATCTTACAACTTGATGGGCATGTTGGTGGGAGTTGACTGAACAGATTTTGCCAGGTGATGAAGTCAGCTTTCTCTAGACTCTTCTTAGTTGCTTCCCCTCCTTGATGAACCTTTTCCTTTAAGTCACCCTGGGAAGCAGCACTACTGGGAAGCAGCAAGACTCCTCCTGCAAGAGATGAGCATTCATGTGATGACACTGCTGAGGATTCACAGTACATCTACACAGGTATTTCTGTCCTTCTTTTTTTTCCCATATGGTCCCTTTGGATCAGGCTTTAAAGCTGACCATCAGCTACCCAACTTGTAGGTGCCCTCAGTGCAGAAAGGTGCCCCTTCGAGTCTGAAGCTCCTGAGTGGCTGGAGTTGGCTCCTCACTACTTTAATTCTCTCTCATTTTCTGTGTCCTAGACACAGGACACTGTGTCCTAGCACTGAGGGGAGTGGAAGGAGTTACAGCACCAAAACAAAGCCTGCATCCTGTTGTGATCACAGGCCCTGAAAAATGTTCAGCCACGGTTCGTCCCTTTGTTTTGGACCTGCCAATCACACTGTGGGGCTGAGATGCTTTGGGACAATAGGGACTTGGTCTTACTACAAATTTGTCCTAATGGCCACTGAACAGCAGCTGGTCCCTGCCCTAACCTGGATGAAAGATAAGCTGGTTTGGGTGGACCAGTGGCAGATTAGAAAGGACGAGCTGCAACATCTTCAAGCCCTTGTTCAAGAACAACTTTTAGCAGGACATATTTGTGCTTCTACCAGTCCCTGGAATTCCCCAGTGTTTGTGATCCAAAAAAGAAGTGGCAAGTGGCCACTTGCCACTCTGGAACAGGGATTTGAATCACATTTTCCCAGATGCCTTAGCCACTACCAAATAGGTTTGCAATGCTTCTTTGTCTGGTTCAGGGTCTGTTTTGCTATTCAGACCATGTCGAAATGCCCTGGCAGGAAGAGAGCCTGGCTCTCAGTCCAGGACTAGCAGTCACCGGGTGCTCAGGGCTCTCTGCTGGTAAGGAAGATCATTCTCTGACTGAGAAGAATCTGCTGATTATTCTGAAATCCTCTCCCATTGCATCAGACATGTGCCTCCATGGAAAAGTTCACATCTGAGAAGACCCTGGGGAAGAAATACAGAGGTACCTAAAGCCCCGCTCCATCCACTGACATCTCATTTCTTACCTAATCTCTTTGGTACCCTTTCCTAGAAATCTAATTCTCTGCACAGGTTCTTGGGGAAACCTTTCTTTAGCAAAGACAGCCAATGATCCAAAGTCTGTGATGCTGACCCTAAATATGTTTTTTCAAATGTTACTGATGAGCTTTCCTATCTTCTTCATGTGCTGCTCATTGCAAATAGGGAGATGTTTCTCTTTGGTTTTAAGAAAATGCCTCTCTGATTTGCGAGTTAAACTATTAAAAAATAAAACTAAAATAAAGCTTGATACATGTTGTCTGACAAAAGTCCCTAACTACATCAGGATTTTGTATTGCTTTGATCAGAAAGAGGTTATAAATTCTTATAGTAAAACTGCTGGTTTACAGACAGAATATTGCATAAAAAAGACACTGTTAACTTGTGGCTACTGGGAAATGCCAATTCCTGCAGTCTGGTCTCAGTCTTCCTTTAAACATTTGTTAGGGGAAATGTGTAAAATTGGTTAATTTCTGAAGTATAATAATAGCAGCAATATTATACTGTGGTGAAGGTTATTTTGCATAACTTTAAAACATTTGCAGAAGGCTCAACATTTGGTGTCTTAATAAGGATATATCTTCCCAGTAACCATTAGCAGTTTGTGGTGCCTGCTGCAGTAACTGCTACAGCAGTGAGGATCCCAGTGCCATGTTTTCCATGTAGAAGGTGCCATGTAGTGCCACCACCCTGGCTGGGGTCAGTCTCAGAGTGCTAGCTGAGCAGCTTAGAGCTCATCTGCGACAAGTGGACAAGCAGTGTGACAGTCTCCATGCTAATGTGTCTGCAGGACTTTGCACAGGGGAAACAGGGCAATGGTGAGAGTAGCAGAATAAAAGTGTGAAAGCAACTGCAGTCAAATGTCACACCCAAACAGCTAGGAACTTGGCAGGCTGCTTGGACACAGGTTAGGTTACCTGTCAATGTGGCATTTTCTTTCTGTTGCTAGAGAATAATGTTATTTGAGGATAACACCTAAGGAGCACAGAGGGTTGTTATAGAGACTTGACCCTCTAAACCCTTATTGTAGCAAATGATTCCATTGACGCAAATGGGAACACTCCTGTGAAAAAGATCTCCGTTACATTATCTAATTCTTTAATTATTAAAGTTATCTATTAAGTACAGTTTTCTTGCATTTGTGTATGTACATATCTATACATCTTTAATAAAATGACATTATTTGGGGGATCACAGTAATTGTTTAGGACTGTAGGATATAAATTCTCACTTGGAAACATTAATTCTGCACTTTCTAAACAAAGAGATATAAACCCTGATTTGACTTTGGTATTTTCTTTGCTTGGGAACCACCAGCCCAGAGTCCAACAACTGTCTAAAGTGTAATGCTTCCCCTTGTGAAAACATAGATATTGGAGACATGTAGTTGTGGAGCAAGAAGAGTTTAAACTGTAAACAAGAATAAAACAAGGAAAACAGATTAAAATTTAGAATCAAGCCTTATTTGTTTTTACCTATTCCAAATTACTTGATGTATTATGATGCAAATCTCAACATTTCTTGAAATATTGATTATTTGAGTATAAATCATTTTGCAGCTGCTATTTCTGTCGTCAGACAAGCCTCTATACTCTGAAGCTTTCGTGAGCAGAGGGCTCACGTTCATGTTGTCTCCCTTACCCCATGTATTTTTGTAGGAAACAGTCCTGATGGCTTCAGGAACACAGAAACCAAAACAAGGTAAGTTGCCTTCAGATCGGAATCTTGCAGCCAAGAAGTTGACACAATCACTTAACTTTACAATGTACCTCACTATGTCACTGCACAGTTTTCCAAAGGCAGCTTTATGTAGCTTTGTTAGAAAACACTTCCCTTCTCACTTCTTTTTGTCTGCTTCAGTGCTAGTTTAGAACTGAAGCCAAACTCTTAGAAGTCACTTTTATCTCAGAAAAGATTAACAGAAAATATTGAATCCCTGCCCTCCTTCAGTTTTGAGGAAAAAAAATTAAAATTCTTTGCATATAAAACATGCATTTCAGCTCTTAGCCTGACAACTTTCAGTGGTTGTAGTATTTTGGACCATTATTTAGACCTCCTTCTCATTTACAGTCTACTCAACTATTTTTATTTTGAGGGTACCTTTTCCCCAGGAAAACCTGCAGTGTTGGAGTTGAAGCTATCCCTGGCTTGGGGGTTTGAGGCCCTGGGACACAGACCCACCTTTAATGTTTAAATCATGCTGGCAATAGTGGACTAGGTAGTGGCAGACTGATTACGCAGAAACGTGCTGTGATTTTTGAAAACTGGATTCCCTCTAATTAAAAACACATTATGAATTCTCTGAGAGGAAAAAAAAATCATGGCATGGCTGATTTTTATTATATCTGTCACTGTCTCACCATGGATTCAGCTAGCTGAACCATTTTTTTATGAATAACATTTAGTTTGAATTCTGGCATTTTTAATTGAATGAGTATTTTTTCATCACTTTACCAGGGATGGGTTGCAATGAATCTGACCACAATGTTTCTGGCCTATAATTTTTAAAACACAGAACCAGTGCGATGACCTGCAAATGTTTTGCTTATTTTTGTGCTATTTACTCCAGTATTCTCCTCTGGTAGGAACATATTTCTTCGTTAAAGGCTAAAAGGCTGAAAAGCTTATTGGTACTAGTCCTAGGTTCTCACATGCAAAAGCCATGAAGAAAAAACATGGAACCATTTTCACAAACAACAGACGAACCCAGAGCTCTTCTTAAAAAACAATGTAAGGAGACTTCATACGTCTGTCCACACTGAAAACAGACAATGTATTTAGTATTTTTTTCACAAAAACATGTTTGCCTGTGGTAGAACAGAGCATTCATCACTGCCCTTTATCTAAATAAGCCAATCCATAGAAATTGTTTGGAGCCAATTTTCCGGAGTTCCATCTGAGCCTCACTTCATGTCTGTGTGACTCAGTAACTTGTCTGGTGACAAGAGAGGTCCGTGTGTCTAAAATGAACAGGCCTAACACCATAAATTTTGAAACAACAGTGCCAATGAAGCACAGTGCAATCTAATTCTGACATTCATTTCTGAAGCTGTAATTTAATTCAGCCATAAATGAGCTTGGTACAAGTATTAATTTGAAGTTGCTTTTATTTCTCATCTGCTGGCTAAAGCTTGCAAACAATAGGGGAAAGGTCTTGCTATACTGCTACAAATAAGTAAACAATCTTTTCTGCCAAGAAGACTGCAGTGTAAATGCAGAGTCAGGGAATAATTTTTTGACTAATTTATCCTGCATATGGATACTTGGAAACTACAGATGCTACACAACGATCTCTATTTACAAGTATTTCCCAAAGGAAAAGAGAACTTCAATTGCACCTAGTTTATAATAAATCATTGCCATGGACTGCTGCTAGCCCACATTAGAGAAGCACAGTGGACAGGGTGAGGTGTGGGTGAGCAGTCTGGCTCAGCCTTAGAAGCACAATCCCCATGTGACAGTAAAGACAAGTTGAGAAGTTGGGAAGAGGCCATGAAGAGGATACAGAAGAGATTGAAAGCCTCAGTCTACCAGAAAGCAGCTGCAAGAGCTCCTCCATAACTAATTCCCTTCCTTTCCTTCTCTTTTTCTAGCCCATGCTTCTTCCTCCCTCCATGCTTTGACCTGTTCCTGGGGTTGTTTTCTCCCTCTCCTATTATTCTGTACATACCACCAGCCCCTAGCCTGGAGACAGGAGTGCAGGAAAAACAGGGCTGTGAAATGAATCTCTCTCTCTCTATTTACATTGGTTTCCACTCATGCTATGAACAGGCATATGGTGTTAATCTAAACTGTCCAACACATTAGTGGGAGGGAAGTAGCACCCAGAGGATTATTACAACATTTTACCTGACAGATGCCACCATATTTATTGATATGAAAACTTCCTCCATCCATATCAGCCACTGCAACCTCCCTCTGTGAATTTTTCTTGAATTTAGGCATAGCTCTATTAAAATATTTTGTGAATTCCTGAAGTTTTACTGTGACTAGAGCTGACATTCATTATTCAGGAAAAGCTATCACTAAAGTCAATAGAATTTTAAAGTAATGAATGATGTGTTTATTGTATTTGGCTGGTTGAACACATATCACATTTTTATGATTAATTTCTGTGGGCTACATATACATATGTATACATATGTATGCATAAGTATATATATGTATACATATTTGTACATTTGTATATATATATGTATTTTTGATCTTCAAACCTGTGATTTTATATCAAATATCCCTAAAGAGAACACTAAAATCAATTGAGAATGATACATCAAAATGCTAAAAAGCAGGACCAAAGAAAAGTATCACTTGAGTTAACTTTCAGATAATCCTGAGATGTGTAATAATGTCGAGCCAAATCTGGAAAGCATTTATAAAAAAAGAGAGGATATATTTGAAAAAAAAAATCAAAGTTTCCTTATTTGTCTTTTAAAAATAATATTTTCAAAATAGCTTTCGTACAGTTTTAATCAAAAAACTAGAGCCAATGTAAATATGAAGAAAAAGGGTCAAAGACAATTTTAAAACCATCCTTTTGGAAGGGCAAATGCTTTCAGTTTGGTTTTACTTTTATAGAGAAAAACTACATTCAGTTCCATCAAGCCCTGCGTTTTCAAATATTTTGTGGTTCTGGCTTAATTCCACAAGAGAGAAAAACTTCAAAGTTAAGGATCAAGCCTCCAATATGACATAGTTGGGTAAAATTAAGGATGGTAACCCGTTGTGACAGACAGTAGGGAGGGAGTGATCTCTGACCCTGAATTTCCTTCCTTTTGCTTGAATTATAGCAAACCTCAAATATGGATGAATTTCTTTTGGTATTATGACAATATGTCTTTGCTTTTTATTTTGTAAGCAAATAAATTCTAGAATATCTGCATACCAGTATTGATAATAAAATATTTCATACCTCTAAGGCAGCTACAAAATCTGACTCCCCTTTCCTGGTGACCTGTTCTGGGTTGTTTGTGTCTACAGGCCCTTGCAAACGCCCTTTTTTTCCCTTTGGCCAACATGGGAACATGATTATGATATCCAGTGACATGCAATACAGTAGAATGTTGTTCTGCCTCTCATGGGATTGGTATATGAGAAAAATCAAGGTCCACACATGGAAACATCACTGATAGCGCTTGAGACACTGGGCAACATTTTGGGCTCAGAGCCAACCACCTTCAGTGCAATTTTCTGCAGCAAGGCAAGTCAATGGATATGCAGAAAGGACGGGGGGGCGGGGAGAAAATCACACATGTTGCTACATCTTATAGGTTAAAATTTTTCCATCTCCATCTGTTCCTTAAAGGGAAAATTGGATTTTGTGAGAATATTTTTTTCCACAAAAAATAATATCTTTCTGTAGAAAATTAGAGCTATTCATCAGAAAGCCAAACACCTGCAAGCCAAATATTTCTGGCTGACAGTATCAGTGCTCTCAGGAGGATGGCAGTTTGGGGCTTCATTTCCACGCTCTTTGTGAGGGGGCTCAGAGCCACCACGCTTTCAATGTCTTGTGTGGCTGAGCTCCAGTGGGGACAGGAGGGCCGTGTCAGCAGTGCTGCCTGTGGAAGAGAATTTGGATGTGACCTGATTTCTCCCCCCACTCCTCCTGCAAGACTAGGATCTGAGTGCAAGCAGACCAGGGCAGTAGGGATGCTCAAGGAACTTGGGCTGAATACAAGCTCCAGGATTGGTCTGAGCAGACACAGATTCTGATGCAGCACCACAGAGAACAGTCATATCTTCAAGCACCTAAGCCTGCCATGTGCATGGCTAGAGAATGTTTCTTATTGTGAGTTTTGAGATGGAACCGTTGTTATTTCAGCGTTATAAAAAGAAATCTCTTCACCTTTTCCAATTAAAAATAGATCAATAAACTTGAATAGTTTCTGGAAAGTAATGGACCTGACTCTGCTCCATTAAACTTAGAGACATTAATTGGTCAGTAGATTAACTAGAACAGAAGCTTGGTAATGTATGAATTTAGATTAGATACAAGGAAGAAGATTTTACAACAAAGGTGGTAAAACACTGGCACAGGTTGCCCAGAGAGGTGGTATTTGTCCCATCCCTGGAAACATTCAAGATCAGGTTGGACAGGGCTCTGTCTGAAGAGCCTGGTCTAGCTGAAGAGGTTCCTACTCAGTGCAGAGTGTTGGACCAGATGGCCTTTAAAGGTCCCTTCTAACCCAAACCATTCTGTGACTCTATAGATTTTTAATCAATGGTTCTATCCAGCAACTATTTTTTTTTTCAGAATTGTATTTTAGTTTTGGTCAAATTGAATTTTGAAAAACTGTTGGCAAAATAAAAAAATAATCAAAAAAGTATAATTTTTGTTCAAGCCAAAATATTTAGTTCAGCTTCAAAGGACTGGCTTAATTTTTGTTTTGGGGCTGTTTCATACGTTTAAAACTTAGGATTTCTTTCCTTTTAAAATTTAGAGCTATTTTAAAATGGACAGATTAAAAGCTTGTTTTGAAAGTTTTTGAAGGTATTTCGGCAGTTTCAGAATGAACCACTCCATTTTGAAAATACTAAAATGAAGTGTTTTGACATTTTAATTTTTTTTCTCTGCTTTGTTTCATCTGGGACTATTTGCTAAATTCCATTCAAATTCACAAAGAGTCTCACTCCCTCTGAAATTCATTTGTGTGGTGTATTTATGATTTGTCAGACAGCAGTGGTTCATTAAACTCTGCATCAGTTCAACCTTAAATAATGGAAGAGAATGCTTAATAGGGACTTGTTGGTATACACCTACATTTCTTGCTCACCTTATAATTACTGCCCTAATGGAGAGCACCCAGCTGCGCAGAGCCACCTTTACCTTTCTGGGAGAAGAGGTGGCAAGACAGACCTCACCCTGAGCTGCTTCCTCCTCTCCGTCAAACAGTCTTCCTCCTCCTTGGGTGCCCATTTCAATCTCACAGCTGGCACCAGTGTTTCTGTAGCCTTTTGCTAAGCTCTGCCTTTCTATGCCTGCCTCTATTGCTGCTCCTGCCATTGAAGGAAAAATCTTTGCTGTTCATTCAGTATATGTGGCCATTGCACTTCTTATGTTTTATTGCCTTCTTTCTCTCCTCTTTACCATTAATGAAGATTGGCTGGTTTATACTCCAACTGGTTTAAATATTTCTAAAGCCATTCACCTGCATTAGAAGTCAACAGCTGGCATGCCAATATTTTTGTGTTTTCTGGCTGCTCCCTAGCTTCGCCAGGGCTATTCACAGCTTGCACTTTGCTAAGGTCGTTGGTATCACCATTACACATTTCCTGTATTACATGAGGATCGGGTTCCAGCAGTTAACAAGTCAAAAAATATTCCTAGGGTGTAGAGGAACTAGGTAGATAAGTGCGTTCCACGTGTCCACTTTATTTCTGGTATTGCTGCCTTCATCCATCTGAGAAATAATTGTGATCAAACACAGGTCTGAAACGTGGTACTCCAGATAAGACAGAAATGCTTTTGCAGTCTGTTCCCTGAACGTTCCAGTCCACCTAGGCCAAAGTATGACAGGAGCTCAACTGCTGGCCACTGCTCGGTGCCTGGACTCTATAAATAGTCTCTGGGCCAAAATTTGCACTACTGTAATTGGGAATAGCTCCAATAAAATCGGTATCTCCACATTCATTCTCTTGAAATTCAAAGCCAGGTTTAGCCCACTATGTGGAGAGAGTCCAACTGGAAACTAGGGACCAGACTCTGACTTATGGCAGAGGAGATGAGAACTGACTCTACTGCAGTTAGTTGGGCTCAGTGCTCACGTGTCTCACAGATATAACTGTTCTGACCTCAGTGGAATTGATCCTAATTTATGCCACTGTAACTGAGATTGCAGCGTGCATTGTTTAAATTCTGTTGGGTCCGCCTTCTTCCAGATGGAAACTATTTGCAAACTAATAACGGCCTCTTTCCTAACATTGAGACTTGCCATATCTGAAATTTTTGGTGGGGCAGGGGTGTGGAGAAAAGGATATAATGCCAACTTTGTGCTTTGACTTTAAGTCCTGCAGTGTTCTGTTAAATTATCAATGGCTAATTAGAGGATTAGAAGACTCCTAGCCTGTCATCCTAATTACAGAATGTATTCCAAGATCATCCAAAAGAAGGGAGGAGGTAGCTTTAGGAAATTCAAAATGGCAATGTGGTGATTCTGTGCAGGCCTTTTCTCTTATATGGGAGTTCCTGTTAATTGATTTTTCTTGCCCATGCAGCTTCTGTTTTTTTCAGCTTTACATATTACATTGCTGAAGGTTATGCTGAATGGGATGCTGTGCAGCTCAAAGATCACACATCTCAAATGGCTCACTTGGTGTTCTCAGACTGAACTGACTGGCTGAGTTGCAGCTCTCTGAGAAGGGGAATGGTAGCTTTTCTCTCAGAACACTGTAAGTCTTAAATGCAACATAAAGAAGCCTTCATTTAGCAAGATAATATACACACACATGTATAGGAGTGTGTCTGTATATATACACATATATGTGTGTGTATATATATATGCATTTTTGGAGTGAAAAGCGACTTTGTCTTCCTTTACTTGAACTGGAAATGTTCAGTTTGTTAGCCTGACTTTTTTTCCCTGTTAGCAATGAAATTTGGCCAGGAGTCCCAGCATGCCATAAGAAATCAAGCCGTGACCACATTAAGCATGAATAGCAGGGCAAGGTTATAGCATGTAACACTATGCTGGGGTGACCTGTTGCAGAGTTAGAGGCCAGGAGGCGTGAGGCTGGATCAGATAACTATTTGCAAGTGAAGCACAAAGTGAAGCTCAAAGCTGTTTTGGCTGTTTACTCTTTCACGAGACATTTAGTGAGTATTTTTTATTTTGAAAGCGTATTTAGAAAAACTTCAGCTGCAGGGCTTGTAGCCAACCTTCAGAAATCAAACCACAATATTTCTTAATTTTACCTACAAGTACACTCATGGCATATTCCTACTTATTCTACAGTGATTTGAAAAGCTTTTCTAAAAGCTCATGTACAAAGTGACTGCTGAAAACAGGCTGTCAAAGAAAGAGATGCTCAGCTGCAGTGAAATAAAGCACTGTATCACCCAACCAGTAACAGGAGTAGGTTGGTGGAGTTCTCCTGTGATCAGCTCTGGAGTGGTTCTACTCAGCAGGAAGAAGAACATTCTCCTAAAGAAGGAAAAAGAGAGATGCCAGGAAATTGTTTGCACCACCTATAAACTTTGTGCCCCAAATCTGTCTCCTGAAATGCTGAATTAAATACAGACAGAGAAAAAAAAAGACATTTTTGATTTTGGGGCTTTCTTATTAATTTCTCTTTGCCTTTTTTTTTTATTTAATTTTCTTACTAGACCCTTTAGCCCAAGAGTTACATTTTAATTTAGCTTTGAAGGGAATTTGGCTCAGTGTTGTAAGGCAGGCTAGGGAAGAGCCTGGTCTTAAAATAGACACAAGGCACAGTGCATGAATCGGCTTCCAGGATCCCACTGAAGCGCAACATGAACTTCACTTTGTGGACTGCCATACTTGAAAAGCACAAGGAAAATCTTTTGCCAGAATCAGAGCTGCAAAAGATCTGCAGCATCCTCCCCTTTTACAGCAGCAAATAGGTTCTGGTGAAGGTCATTCACCTACACCAGCTTTGCCTCTGTCTAAGACTGCACACTTTTGTGTGGAATCACTTGCGAGTTATCTTTCTGTGAGGAGAGGGCAATCCAGCTTTCTCACACCTCAGTCAGTTGGGAAATGCTTCAAATTTTGTTGAAGATATCACTGAAGCTGGTAGAAAAATATCATTTTGTATTTGTAAGTTGTGGCTCACACATCATGGTACAGTCTAGGTATAATTAGGATTTAGGTGATTGAAACGTTAGTACTCCAGCCTTGCTTAGTAATGTAATCCAGAGCTGTGTGCTGGGCACAGGTATGGGATCAATGGCAGCAGCACACTGACTAGGGAAGTGCTGCAATTGAGCAGACTCCTTAGGGAGCTGTGTATTGTCCCACCAGAAACACCACCTCTTCCTGTGGTGCAGCGCAGCAGAGGATTAATAAATACCAGTTCTTGCAAGAACTTCCAGGTTAACAGCACTTTGGAGCACTTTCTGCATTCTAGAAAGCTTAATATGCTGAGGACATAAGAGGTCATTAAACACTGCCCCAGCACAGGCCCAGCCATATCTGCTTCATTAGTCCAGTCTGTTCTTAAAATCTCAGTGATGGAGCACCTCTGTAGCTTCCCAAAGAGCAAGCTGTGCCTGAGCTGGTTTTTAGCATTAGAAAGCTTTTCTAATAATGTCCAGTATGAGTCTTTGTTGCTGCCAATTAAGTTGTTTTCACTTTTCTTCTTATCTGCTAAGATTATTTCTTCATTTTTATACCAAACTTTTCTGTTATCCCAGCCTTCTGCACACTAATGATCTCCAATTATTCAATCTTTACCTTTTAAGTTGTGTTTTCTAGATTTTTGGTTCTTCTCAGAGCTCTATCTAATAGTATCCTCCTGTGACTTAACAATTTTCTGGAGGTCATCTGCTCACCACTGGACCCTGATACTTTAGCTGAAGCCTTACCAGTGCCCAGGACCTTGTCGTACTGATGGTTCTTTTAGTCCCACTCATAGGGCTGCTTTCACCAGACATGTCGATGTATGTTTTCAACATTTAATTAAGAGCAGAGGATGAACTGATGCTAAGAGAAGCCAGACATTCAGCTGGTATAAAATTGATGCTGTCTCTTAATGTTTATAAACAATCCTGACTTGCATTATCTGAGCACAGTGAACCAACCAGTTTACAAATGCTCTGGCATGACAACACCCAAGCCTCCTGAGCTGTTTCACTACAAGTGCTGCTTCTGCCAACTGCACCCGTGTCTAAATCTAAAGCTGCTTCCCTGTCGTGATGGACATAAAACCCCAGTGCATGAATGATGCATGCTTGCATAATTAATACCAATTGTTTAACCAGAAGTGATTGCTGCATGAAGTGTTAAAACACTGCCCTGTTTTTCTAGTTTATGGATACTAGTGTTTAAAACACAGTAATCAAAATATAAAACACAGTAATCAAAATATTATAATTACTGATTTAAATTCTACTAAAATATACAAGCAGTGTGTCATACTGAAAGTGTCACCATCTCTGATCAACTCTAAAACTGAAAAACATGTTCCACTGATTTAAGGCATCATAAAATGATCATAAAGTTATCACAATTAACAATGTAATTAAGATTTACAGGTTGCATAATTTATTTCACATGTATAATAATTGAAATTTAATTTATAAAACTTGAGTTTAATGTGCTAATTAGCAGTATTTTCAGGACCAGAAATGTTTCAACAATCAAATTTGGACAGCATCTTTTTCCTTTCTTACCATTCTTTGCTGGATTGTTATTCTGCTTCCATATTTTCAGATTTCTTTTTAGTTGTACTTGATTGTGGGGGAAGAGAATGAGGTTTTTTATAACTTAAAATCTTTAGCTGATAAATAATAGTATTTAATTTTAAATTGTCCTTATTTTATGCACAGTGGCCCTCGGACTTGCTGCTGCATGTTCTTATCTACGCCTTGGTCATATATTCATTTAAGTCATTGTACAGCAGAAATAGCATATTATATTCATGGATTTGAAAGATTTAACAGTTTTTGAGGCTGATTGCTATAGTTTCATTTATGACAGTGTAACTTCGTTGCAGACTCAGCTGAAGCCTTTCAAACTGGAATGGATCAAGGAATAATTTTTATTACAGTATGTTTTACTAAAATCAGTCAACACCCTTTTCTGTTGCTTTTATTGAACATACAGCAATAGTATCAAGCAGTAGAGCTCCATTGTTTTAATGATTTTGCAGTCTTATTTAAGTGTGTTGGTAAATCTCTACCTTAGTGTGGTGATGAAAAAAGACAACTTTGACAGATACTTATTCACAATGAAAATTTGGTCCTTGTTTGAAAGTTGACAGTGTAGATCATTGCATCTAATCAAAACAAAGGATATGAAATGATTTACCATAACTCCATAGTCTCTCCTACTGCTCTACCAAAAGTCCTTCCATAGAATCATTCTGCTATACAGTCACTACTTTGCACTGGCTTTGTTGATAATTCCAGTGCAGGAAAACAATACTGCAGGTGTCTTTCAATATAAACATTTACTCACTGTGGCAGAACTTCTGAAGGTCACACCTCACTGTATGAGTGGTCTGAGGAACAACTGGCAAAATAGATTGTTTGATTTTTGTTGTTGAAGGGGGCCTTAATGCTTAAATGGAGACAGCTTACAGGACTGGGCTATCAGAGCAGCAGCTCAGGACTTGCTTTATGCTATATTGACAATGTCTTCACAAATAAGACACTGACAAATTGTCTTGCAATGAAAGCATAAACTATAGAGAATGTTATGCAATGCACGCAATATAAGGAGACACCCTCCAGTATCCAAGGATTTGCATTTTCTTATTGCTTACCATATTTTTTCTAATATCTTTGCTGATGCAGTGTCTCATTTAGGAAGTGGGTTTTTTTCCCTTCTGCCTCATACAAAGCACCCAGCAAGACTCAGAGACCAACACCGCTTGTGCTTGTCAAGTGGTGTGAAGAGAACGCAGACTGCTGTGTTACAGAGGCTGGAAGCTTTGTTAGGGGCTAACTTCAAAGACTGAAAGATTCCAGATATCCAAAGAGGTAATGTCAAGGAAGGACTTTAGGTCTCCAGAAATGAAGGTTTGTCAGGAAGTTATGGAATACCTATCACGGTCTTAACAAAAACATAAAAGTAATAAAATAAAATCTCCTACAAAACACCATAATCATCAAATTAAAAGCAAAGGCAACATACATTTGACTAATTGCTGAGGTGCACCAGCCCCTTCCACTTTACAGATTTTGAACTGGTGCTGAATTCCTTGCATTTCAGTGGACTCTACATGGTCCATCGGTACTGACTTGTGTTTGCCTCCCTTTGGTAGGAATGGGGCTTTAACTACTTGATAGTCCTGATACTCAACAATACCTTTGGCAATCTTGTGTTTATCAAAATTTCAGACAAAGTAATTTTTTTAAAATACACTTAGAGATAGATTACTAAAGAAAAAATGATTAAATGTTGCCTATATGCAGACTTCAGCCATTTTAGAATGATGTGGTTAAAAAGATTCTGTGTGTGGGACCAGTTTACTGTGCAGAGAAAGATGAATTTTTTCAATTTCTGCCTTTCGAAAACAAGCATGTAATGGGAAAAATATTTTTTCTTTAGCTTTTTACAATCAGTAATTAAGTAAGCTTTCTACAAAGATAACATACGGAAAACTGATTCCATATGTTTTGGAATGGCCTGAATTAGTGAAAAGAGAAATAAAGAAAAAAGTAGCCTTATGAATAAATGTTATAATATAAATCACAGTAACACAACGCTACTCTTTCTATCATGTTTTTATGCACTAGTGAAGCCTTATTACATATTTCTGTGGCCCACTCTTTCATGGGTTCTTCAATATTCCCTGCTGCAATAAGCAGTCATCTTTAATACCTGTGGGACTGGCCTCTCCCAAGACACCCAGTGTGGATTGTTCCCTAACTACTGATTTCTACTCTTTCAATGGCACAAAGAATTCTGTGTTTTGACATGGAAATCTTTATAACTATATAAATGAATTATGTATTCATCCAATCATAAAATGACATCATGAAAGCAGCTCTTTCACTGTTGTGGTGACTGTAGAGTTGCCTGACATTATTCTGCTAACACAATTTGACTGGATATACGTTTTGACATCCAGACAACAGGGACACTGATGGAAACTGATGGACCCAATGTCAAAAGAAGAAAAGCTGGCTGCAGGAGGACACCCAGAAAATTAATAGGTGGATTGTAAAAAACCCCTTTCCCAAAGGGCAAAGTCAATAAAGTGAGGACTGCAAAAAAAAAAAAAAGAAAAAAAAAAAGAACCCAAGTATGAAAGAAAAGACACAGACAAATCAATTCTTATAAAAATAGCAAAGAGACACTGAGGGGAGTTTTGGAGCTCAGTAGATGCAGGCTGAGGAGTAGTTAATTTGAACCTGATTAATTGACATTCAATAGTTATATCTCTGTTTCTGCCACAGCCTTCAAAATTAACTGTGTTGATAATGTAGAGTACCTCATTATTAAGCATCCTTTATCTTGTTCACACTTTTAGTCTTTTTCTTTATCTCCACCATAAATATGTTCCAAAATACTGTAAACAAAATGCCATCTGCAGGAGGACCAGCATTTGTAGACATGTTTTGTTGTGGGCATCTCAATGCAGAAACCAAGACCTTTTCTTACTTCCCTCAAGAGCCTTTGTAAGCACTTATGCTTGCACATTTATAAAGTGTATTTATATATAGTCTTTAAAATCTCCAAAAAAACCCCTGGTTTTGTAATCAGCCAGAAACATACCCCTTCACATATTTTGCTCATTCTGAACTGAGCATTTGTATGTATTGGTCACTTTTTCCTGTCATTGAGTGACATATGTCATAGGTAAAGGACTTATGACAGAGCTTAAGGCAGAACTGTGTTAAATAATGCAGTGCCAAGAATTCAGTATTTACACAGTCAACAAACTCCTCTCCTCCAAGGAAATGATAACATTTACATATCTTGCCACCTGCTGACATCATGTCTCCCTTTCCGCTGACTCCAGTATCAGATTATTTCTAAAGCCAGTCAGAGAGACTTCATTATTTTGGGTTTTTTTGAGCAGTCTCTGAAGTCCCTGAGCAGCAATTTTTGAAATTGGGAGACTGGTATAGCTAATATCATTATATAGTTACTGTTCTCTTATATCCTTCTGTATGCATCTGCTCATGGCCACTGTTTGGTACAGGACATATATTGGCAAAATGGACCTTTGCTTGCTCCAGAATAGCCATTCCTATTGTTCACTGCAAAAAAACTCCCAAAAAACCCTACAAAAAAACCTCAATCAAACTGTCATCCAAAATACTAAATAAAAAGAAATAAATTTTGTTACCAAGAAATGATCCTCAAATCAAAATACTGAAAATCAACAAAAAGGAAAAAAGAAGTTTTTGTGAAAGTGACTTGGCTCCACTTTTTGTAGTTCTTGGCTAGAACATTTCCATTGATAGAGTTGCTAAGTGCATTCTATTTACAAATATAAACACTTGATTTTGATCAGCAAAAATGCATCAGCACACTTGAACAGTGCAATGATGACATAATTATACTCACAATTTCCTCTCTGTAATGATTTTTAAATGTCAGCAGTCATTTTTTGTCTAATTGTAGCCTGCATGTCAGCACTTCCTCTTAAAACAGCATGTTTCTCTCTGCTGGAATTTCACACCTCTCCACTCACTCACTCACTTCACCAGTGAAGATAATGAAGATGATAAAGGGCTCCAGGATATTTTCACTCCTGTACTGCTTTACTATTTAACATCAAGCAGGCAGAACAAGGCCTTTTTTTTTTTTAAAGTAGAGAGTTTGATCAGTTAGACTCTAAATAATTGTTTGATAGTAATGAACAAATCAAAAAGTAGTCGTCGTTTTTCAGACCCCCTGCTGGTGCTTTGCTAATAACCTGTCTAAAAGCTGGGGCATGGGATAAAAATATTCTCACATACCTGCACTGTAAACTTACTCACTCGGGGAGAAGGCTGACCCTGCAGTGCCTGACTGTCTCTTGATCAGTTCAGTGTTTAACATGGTGCAGAGGCAGGTGATGCTTCCTCTGCAAAGGCAGCCTGGTTAGAGATGTTACTGCTACCATCTCATCCTCTGACCTAGAAAGTGACTTTTGAAATGCTATTTTGCATGGTACCAGGCCTCCAGAGCCCACAGCATAACAAATAGGTGCACCTCAGAGCACTCTTCCTCTTTCCATAGATCACAGACCACATCATCAAGTGTATGGAAGTGTAGCACTTGTGCAGTGAACTAGAAGCTCTGCACTGAGGTTAGCAGCAAACATTTTCCACTCATCTGAACATACGCTGGAATTGGAAACAGGGGCCAAAGAGGCCTCCTTCAATCCAATTTGCTTACAACTCATCTTCAGCTCTCTGCTGATGCTTAACTGTAGGGTTTAGGAAATAAAGCTTATAATTTACTGACCCATTTAGTATCAATGCGGTGAAAAACCATAAAGAATGCACACTGTGAAATTAAATCATGAAATAATGTTGAGGTGTTTGATAAAAAGTGAATACGATTGAGTGAATATCTCTGATTACAAATACACACATACACAGACAAATCAAGCCTATTTATGTGTCTGCATGGGTCCCCAAAAGATAGAAGACTGAATAAATTGAAAAAATATTGTGTAGGTGAGAGGGTGGGAGTGTGTTTTCTGAAGTGCATTATAACATTCATTATGTGGCTCTGTGACATTACCAACACATGTGATTGATACAAACACAGCTCTACGTGTGCACACAGGCATGTGGGTGACCGTGCACAAATTCATTAAGCACAAATGCCAACCTGGTTCTCTTTGGGGTTCATGCTGCATTTTGTGTCCTACACTTTGAATTTTCTTTTTTTGGCTAAACTGGTGTCTTAGATATCTTCTGCAACTATTTGAAAGGACAAGATTTTTTCAACAGTTGCATCCCACACTCTTGTGAGATATATGGATGTGTAGAGACAATCTGAAAAGAGACGCTCCTGAGTCACCCCACTGCAGAGGGATGTCCCCAAGGAAACAAAGCAAACCAACAGCCCAGCAATCAAAAGGAAAACACACCAGAGTCTTTGAGTCCTCCTAGGAGAATATGAGTCCTCAAGCCAGAGGAAGACCTGTCCTGGGGAACACAGTGGGTGCAGCTAACTTGCCTGTTCCTACTCTTGAGAGAACAGAAGTCAAGAACTAGAAATACTAAAAGCTGAAAGACTATGAATGAGATGAAACTAGAACACAGAGTCACCGTTCTAGAACTTTCCTTCTCCCCTACCCGTTCCTTTCCCAATTTGGTGCCAAATTAGAATTAATTCTAAATCGGGTGTGATATGCTTGTAGGGAAGTCAGCTATACTGGAATGTTGCTACAAAGCTTCCTATGAGCAGGCTCCACTTCTATGCACTGCACTACATAAATGATCAGCACCTCCTTGCCAGGTTGCTCAGCTAAAGATAAATTGAGAAAAGGGAAGGCAAGGTGAGAGCCCTTTCTTGAGTATTCTGCAGATCCAGGTGGCTTGCTGGAGGCAGTGAAAAGGATTTCTTAAGGCTATATAAGGTAAAAAGGCTACTTTGAAGAGCAGGTTCTTCTGTTTCTATAGAAAAGTGAAAAGGGCATTTACCTGCCAGTTTGTCTCTTTGGGATTACCTGCAGATGACAATGCAAATCCCACACAGAACTAGCTGAGATAATTCTCCATTACCTTGGCCAAGAGTTTTTTTACTTTATTGCTGTCTCGCTTTTTTGATTTGAAACTCCAGCTTTTTAATGACCTACCGAAGGCAAAATGCCTTTACACCCACCCACTCCCAACATTTGAACTTGAGGAAATTTATAAACGGAACGGGGAAGTGGACGAAAGGTATTGGATTATTGATGTTACATATAGGAACTAAGTTTATGTTTTACATCACAGTTAAGCATTCCTGTTACTTCAGACAAATAAATAAAGACTGCTTAGAGAATTACTTGTTCATGTAGTGTCTAAGGGTGGTAGATGCAGCCTGCAGGAGTACAGTAACATTCCCTTTACTAACTGAAACAGGTTTATAGCCTTCTAAATTAAGACTACTACAGACTGTGCAGTTTGGGTGATTATTCATGGCTCAGTCACTGCATACAGGGCATTGGCTTCTGCTGCATCTGAAGATGCTTGACATCTCCTAAAGTCATGCCAAAAGTATTTCACGTTGGCCTCTCAGAAAACGATGCACATTAAATTAGAGACCACATCTGAAACCTTCAGTTGATTTGCTTCACATGAACTTGAATTGAACCTCAACCTTAAAAAACAAGGCATATTAAAACATAAAGACAGCTGAATGGTAACCATGACAACAATACTTCCAAAAAACCATAAGTATAGCCAACATTTATATATGCTGTGAGTGATAATACATTCTTTTGTATACTTATTAATACTAGTTCATGCTGTGTGCATGACTTTTCATCAGCAAAACTGTATGTTATGCAGGAATTTCCAGCTATTAATTTACCTTTGATGTTTTTAACTACTCTGATAAGGTCCATACAAAATGAAATTAGTCAGAATGTTCCAGGTTTTAGTTTTGGGTTCAATATGGTCTCAAAATATTGTTCCAATTTTAAAACCCTGTCTTTTGGTAAAATCTGGGCTGCAACTATGTGTTGTGTTCCACTGAGCCATAATATTGGTTATAACATTTTCACTTTTTTTTCCTCAATTGTGACAAAAAGAGTGACATTTTTTTATGGCTTTGTTTCAGGAAGAAGGATACTAGTTTTCAAATAGATTGTTATGTTAAATGTACCTTTATTCTATCTACATGTCTGTTATTTTCCAGTCCTTAGACTAAAGGACAATTCTTTAGTTTAGACCCTTGTTGACACTGAAGTAGTGCTTTATGTCTCATTTTTATAATTCATTTCATCCCAACCAGGGTGCATTTTTAATCCCCTTTTCTCTAACTAAATTGAGGAATACAGCCCTTTACATCGGTTTCGAAAGAAATACGTTAGTTTATTTTGAAATATCCTGCCAAGGGACATTTTCCTAAATGAGTATTTTCTAATCTTTAATTAGTATCACAAATACTTTTGCTGCCTGCACATTCTTCCAATGAAAGGTTGTATAGAGCGAGTCACTGCATTCTGCATGTCCTGTGAGACTGTGTGAGGAGCTACACACTTCCCTTTCACACAGTGAATAAAAGCCAAATTCTTGCTTTTCTTTTTTTTTTTCCTCCTTTTCCTTAGGTCTGAAATGCTAAAGCTATAGGTGCAGTCCTGAGGGCTGAATACTGATGCTCAGGTCTTCTTGGGTGGTACCAGGGTAAGGGTTGATGTAGCTCTATAATTCATCTGCCATCTCTTCTTTTGCTATTACATTGCTTTTCTGACCTCTTATATATTTACTTCATAGCATGGATGCAGTGTTTACCATTTCTTTGGGGACATAATGAATTGCAAACACAATGTCCTTTCCCCTAGCAAGACTAGAGCATAAATAGTTCAGTTGCTATCAATCAGGAGCGCTACACATATATATAATTCCTTATGTGTTTTTATATGTGTATATGTAAATTTATACGTACATAAAATGTAGAACACTGACAATGTGCTAACAGTCCATTAATTACTGGGATATGTGTCTTTGGCATCAAACACTTCCATTATACAGCACATGGAAGCAACAGCTAAGGCAGCCTTAGAGTGCAAAAATCTATACTTTGGTGCTAGTAATGCATATAATTCTTAGCTCATCTGTGACAAACTATGTTAAACTGCAATCATACCTTTTAATCCCCTCTATGCTTTGGGAACTAGACCTAGCTTGCATCTGGACTGTCCTCAATAGCTGTCTCAGAATAGTGATTTCAGTGAGGCTTATCCGTTCTGCGGGATAAACCTTAAATACCTAAAAACCTTTAATTTGTCTTGACTTCTCCTGTCTAAAGAACCTGGTTGGCTTCTCACAGGCTAAAGCCAGAGTGTAAACTAACACATAAATAGTATGGACAAGAAGGGTGCTAAGATTTGACTGTAAACTGCTTCCCAAATTAGCACAATAGTAGAGATGCTTTTAAAACAAATTGCTCAAGGTTGTAAAGAGACCTCCAAAACTTGAATTTGGAAACTCTCATGGTCTTAAGCGTAGGGCTCCATTTCTTGCCTTTTTGAAATAAAGAGCTTGAAAATGGAAACTTTCCTTGCCCTTTCCACTTGCCTGTTCCAGGGTTCATGTAGTTTAGATTTAATTAATTCTCAGATAAAAGGACTGGTATATAAGCAGCAGTTTTTATGACTGACAGCTGAAGTGATGGTGGCATCTACTTTCTGTTGATTTTTTTCCAGTCTAAATTGTTCTTTTCTCAGCGTGTGGAACCTTGTTCTACTTTGGGGACAGCAGGAATATATAACCAAATAAATCCTATCTCCATCTGGATGCTCCCTCCTTTCTTCATCTGGCACTTATTTCGTGACCATTACTATAAAGTTACCACAAGACAGTGTTGAGGGCACAAATGTACCTCATTAATTGTTCTAAGAATGAGAAATTAAAGAGTAGTAATATCCTGCAGGCTTTAAGGGACAGAAGAATCATTGCACGAGCAATAAAAATCTGTCAATCTGTCCTCTTGGTGCGACCCTCCCTCTGGCTTTGCATTCAGCCCAGGCACCGCCTTGGGCGCTCTCTGGACATGAGCTCCTGCACTGGCAGCAGTTCGTGCCTGCTGCTGGCACCATGTACCCTGCAGTCAGCTCCTGTAACCAATGCCTATTCAAGCCATTGGGCAGAAGTCCAGCCTGGAATCAGCCACAGCACTGCTACATCTTTGGGTGTCACCAACACTAATTGAAATGGCAAGCAAGGCCCTTTCATAGCTATCTGGTGCCAGCATACTCCTTCCATCTTAAATGCAGTTGGCCCAAGAAAACTTGACATTAAAATCACTGTTAGCTGGGATTTATGTTGCTGTGATGCTGTAAAATCTTTAGCAAAATGGGACATGTAGAAGCAGCAGCAGCTGTTAAGACACCCTCTCTCCTCCCAAGCAAGACAATACGGCCACGTTGTACAACCCCCCCAGATGTGCAGGGCATCCCCATGCATAGCTCTGTGCCTGTGCTGGTCTGCACACAGTGCCATGCTGATGTGTCTGGGATCCACACTAGCTGGGTTAGCGCAAAATCCAAGCTCTCTGCAGTAAGATTTAAATTCTGGTTTGCAGAGAATACGGAGAAAAGAGGCTCCCTCACAGTCCTCTTGGAAAAATTACTGCTTCCCCAAACACTTAGGGTCTTTAGGAGACAAGCAACAAACTGACTTATTTCTCCTGTAAGTTGGGAAAACACATCCTTTACTGCTGCAGAGGCTCCTAAATGAAGCTCAGCTGGATGGCTGCCAGTAAATCCTTAGCGTAGTAGTCGGCTGGGGAACAAGGATGCCCTGGCAACCACGTGTCAGTGAGGATGCTGCATAATTTTTAACAAATGGTTGTGAGCTAAGGCTGAGGGTGGAGGTGTGGTGAGGAGGGAGGTCTGCTTCCCAGGGATTTACATAGAAGCTGCTGCAGAGAGGGTGAGCAATCTCTAACGATGGAAACCAATGCTGGAGCAATGGAACCTTAGATGTTTAAGGCTCAAGAGCCTTCAACAGTTTTGCAGGTGTACTTACTCTTTCTTCCATCTGCTTGAAGCTGTAAATGCGACAAGGTGCCTCACCATCAGATAGATCTAAGGGGAGGTTATGTAGGCTCATTTTGAAAGGGGAAAAAGCTGTGCCGTGAACTGTGATTACTTTACACCACACCAACATATGTTTGATCACTGATTTAGTTTTGTAGCTTCAGTCTCTTCCTTTGTGTGAGTGTGCATCAGTGCCCTGGCGGTTAAGGAATAGTTGTAATTTCAACAAAGATTTTCCTGCTCTCCTAGAAAGCTAGATCAAGCCACTTCTTGTATGCTGAGGAGGCAAGGTAAATTCTCTTCAGATAATTGCTACACATCATTTGATGACCCCATTCTGGGGCAAAGGTCTCCAGGTTTTCATGCTTTCATAAACCTAAACTTCTGAGGAGGACATTGGGGACAGACTACTGTTTTAAATAAATGTCCAGAGTACCACTGGAGTTGCAGCTATTAACTGAGGCCTTGTGAGCATGTTCATCAATTCAGCCTACTAATGACAGCCCAAAACCTATAGCAGCTCTTTGTGAGGCGCAGGTGAGGTCTGGTGACTTTGCACATGCATTCAGCTGGAGAGTCCTCTTCCAAACTTTTGCACAACAGGAATGGTCACTGCTAAAGAACAGATGGTTTAATGCCACAAAAAGCTCCAGTTCATTGGGCAGTGGAATAAACTTGAAGCATATCTCATGTATTTTACAAAGATGATGTAAACCTATTATTTAATAGTTAATTAGTTAATACTAGTTATATTAGTTAATATTTATGAAGCGTTTTAATTTTAAAATTTATTTTAAGTTCCCAGAGAAATCATTACGAAGTTGCTGTAGACATTATTATTGCTATAACTGACAGGAACAATATTGTGTTCTATAATCTACACAAATGCTAATATTGTTTTGTTTCTTAACGGTACTTATGTGCTTTATAAGGTGTTGTGTATTGTTCTCTGTGTCCTCCGATCCACGGTAACTTTATAATGATATAAAACATTGACATTTGGGGATTAGTTTTTACTGTCTTTTTTCATACAGACTTCCATAGAGGATTTGCTAATGGTATAAACCCTTTAATGCTAGGGGAGGAGATCAGTTTGACATGGAATTCAACTGCTGTTGTTTCTGTAAGGAGAAAAGGCCCACTGGTTTTAAGTGTGTTTGAGTATATCTGGTTGACTGAACAGTTTCCTCAAGGAAGTATTTATTCAGTCAATGTCCTGAAGGGTTAAGAAAACAGAAACCCATAGTCTTAGTGAGTTGTTGTTATGTACGTTGCCAAGGGAACTGTAGCTGGAATGTTTAAATGTGTTGTTTCTCCCCAAACCCACAGGAGTGGAGCTTGAGTGTCTTGGTGTGCCCTAATCCTCTCAATTAGTTTCTGTGTGGTGGGGGGCTTATGGGGTTGAATCAGACTAAATACTTGTTAGTGACACTAGGTAACTTTCCCACCATGCTGGATGGAGTGATTTTATCATCATGATCACTCATGAGAATCACAACCAAAAGCAGAAAAGGGAGTATATTAAAAGTCTCTCTTATTGCTTCTCTCTGGACCCCACGAACTTCTTTTAGTAATGTATACTGCAGAAATTAATGATACCAAGGAGCTCTCTGTAATACTGAGGCAAGAGAAATCATGAAGTTGATTGATCTTGACTCACATGTTTAGTATCTGTTTTGTTTTGCTTTACATGCCATTTAACTTGCTTCACTGGTGTAAAGCTGGAGGAACTGCTGTTGAAAATGGCTGTATCAACAGAGGAGGTACATTTTAGCCTTGTATACATGTAAAGGGTCTTGCATTATAACAGGTTAGTCTGCAGAAAGTAATCAAGCACTCATTGCCAGATCAATTGCTGCAAGAAAAATACCTAAATGTATGTATCTGTAGAGGTTGACTGTGCCCTAGATCTTTCCAGAAGCTGGGAACAACCCTCCTTTTATTGTGGCATCACTCTCAAATGTTGGGCCTGTTCTTCCACCACGTTTTTTCATGAGTTGTTGTCAGAACCCAGTTGGCTCAAAACTACCTGAGCGGCACTCAATCTCTTGTTGAGTCAAACATTTTTCCAAGCACAAACTGACCCACACTTTGACTGATTTATGCATTTCTTCTGGTATGTGGGAGGATTTGCGTATAGGGGAATGTTTTCACTTTTGTACTTGTACCTCCTTCTATCACTCAACACACAGTTTTTAATACAGTCCAAGATAATTCTGTCTTAATATACTTTGAGCCAAGTCTTGTTCCAATGGACATGGAAAACACAGATTACCTTCTCCTTGCAGCTGCCTGTCAGGCACTGGAAAGCTCAGTGCTTTCCCAAGGCATGGTTTCTAAACACCTGATAATTCTTGTTGCCTTTTATGGCTCCTAAGCTGGACCCTCATCTTGAGCTATGGCTCCTGAGGCAGATGAAAGTCTCCATCTTGTCAGCATTGGGCAGATTACACACATTTTACCCATGGAAGTCCTGTGCATACATCCTACTGTGAAATTTCCTTTTTTGTTCCTGTCTCAGTATGACACCATTGATCAACAGGCCAACAGGCCTTTCTTTCTGCATCCAGATAAAACAGTGAGCTTACTCTTCATCAGGTCCTGGGGTCCTCATCCTCCAGTTGTCCAGACTGAAAGTTGTCTGAACTACAAAACAGTGAGGGAGACTGATTCACACTTGGGTGTTCTACAGGCAGTTATTCCAAAATTTTTTTCAAGCTCTTAGATTTATAAAAGTTAGGAAACCAGATGATAGTAATACAGTGATAGTAAAATCCTGGGGAGTCAAAGCTTCCATCAGTGTTCAGAGGCCAAATGTCCTATTTCCACTATGATCAGAATGAGCTCTGAGATACTGACAGCACACATTTCCCAACTGTGATGAATATGATGATTTAAAATAAAAGAACTAAGAAATAAAAGCCAAATATTGATCAAAGATTCTGTGTCTCTTTTACTCCGTGTCTTCTGGGATCATGATGCAAAGAAGGGCAACTCACAGTTTTTTTGTTTATTCTACAACCTATTTTTGTAATTTCTGAAACTCCTGCACAAGTTAGTTTGACTAGGCATTTCTGCACAGTCCTGAAAGCTTAATGTAGGGCTGGACTGAAGTGCATTGGCAGGAGCTGAATATGGCTTGACTGCAATCTGCTTGGCTTGGGTTTGTACTTCATCACACAGATTTATTTACGTTTTTATTTAAAATAGTCTCTTAGAAGTCTTTTTAGGTATCTCAGGTCTTGTAAACTGAATGCAAAACAGAAGCTATGATATGAGCCGAGTCCACTATGTAAAAGACAAAGAACGTATAAAAAACCCTATAAAAAGCAGTATAACCAAAGCCCTGCACTCCTCAGAGGAGTTAATCCTGCAAGAGGTGCTAAACTCCAGAGCCCTAACAATGGGGTGCCCCTTACATTTTTCTCTTGCCATTTGCAACCACAAGTTGAGGATGAGCAAAAATCTGCTTTTTCTTTGTATTAGGTGCAGGAAACTTTTGTTTTGGCAGTGCTTCTTTTCGTCATTCACAAAGTTTGTTTTTCTCTTGATTTTTTTGGGGAGCTTTTCTATTTCCTGTCAGAGTGTGGAGGAGAAAGCTGTTCTCCTCTGTAAGTTATGTGCCCCTTACAGTGCCCCTTAGTTACACAGCACAAGGAAAAGAGAAACAGAATCCATGGCATCGTGCAGAAATGCTGCACTATATAGTTTGCCCTGGTTAAACATTCCCGGAAAGGGAATAACACAACGCTGTGGAGCTCCTGAACGTCTTTTGGCCCTTGTGCTACAGAGACACTGGTATTTAGGATTAAACGGGAACAGCGCTGGATTCTGGGCAAATTGGTTTTCAGATTTGAACTACATAGATCAGAATTATTTCCTGTTTGTATTACTACAACCCTATATCTTCCATACCTGAAAAAGGTGGC